>NW_006159701.1:8346050-8379050 GCF_000334495.1 Tupaia belangeri chinensis | reverse complement strand
CAGGAATGAGGCCCAGAGGGTAAGAAACCCATCCAAGATCACATGGCCAGAAGGAAGGGCCTGGATCGGTCAGTCCGTTTCCAGCTTCAGTTTCCCATTTTGTAAGGTGTGTTCTTGTGTCCCACCTCATTAGTCCTGGAGAAGAAGAGAGGAACAGCTGTGATCATCCAGCTGCGATTTGCAAATCAAGGGAGGACTCGAAGGGTGGTCCTGGAGCCCGGGAGGCCGTGCCAGCTGCGTGCTGGCTGCAGCCTGCGGTCTCCCTCTGGAACCTTCTGTCCCAAGCGCGATGCATGGGGCAGCAGCATCCCCACCACCTGAAGCTCCCAAGAAATGTCGTCTTACCCCGCGCCTCTAAAGTCCTAATCCAAAGCACGCATTTTCACAAGGGCCCTGGGAGTTTGAGCGTGTCAGTATTTGAGATACCCCACCCTGATCAAGCCTGCTGGCCTTCAACACTAGCTGCCCAGTGGGCTTCTCTAAGGACTTTCAAAGTCTCAGCACACACCAGTTGGTGTTCTTGGTCTTGTGTGAGACTTGGGCATTGGCGTTTTGAAAGCACATGCTGGTGAGTCTAATGTTTAAGAACTGCCTGGGCCAGCGCCATGACTTAGTTCTTAAGAGAGCTGGAATCCCACATGGCCCTCAGCAGGGTTTGAATCCGGGCCCTAGAGACTTGAAAAACACACTGGGCTTGTGTGTGCATGCCCAGAATCCTGACAGGGCAAAGAAATGGAAGAGGAAGGATTATGGAATGACCACGCCCCACTGGGGACACTTTCTTCTTTTCTCCCTCTCTCCCTCTCTCTTTTAATCTCTTCTTCTCTAGTAAGCACACGTGCTCTCTGGCAGACTTTTTTTTTTTTAAAGACCTCTGCCCCAAAGCTCACGGTTCAGAGGAGGAGCGAGGGAGGCACACACGGAAATGACCAGTGGTGTGCTGGGGGTGTGAACAGCTGAGACCATCCGAGGAGCCAAGTCACATCTGTAGCATATGCCAGTTCCCATTGTGTAAATACTCCTGCCATGGCCGATTTCTGGCTGCCCACATGCTGGCAGCGATGCGGAGTTGGGAAGAGTCGGGCAGCAGCACCGCTCCGTAGCACCTGTCCTCCCCGTGGCCTTCAGCATTGCAGAGCAGTGCCCTGCCGCCCAAACTGCTGTGGTTGGGCCTGATTTAATTTTTAATGACTGTGTTTAACAACCCGCTTGCAAAAATCCTGAAAATTTTTAAAATCCGTTTTTGATAGCCACTACAGACGAGCCCCAGAAGTCATCTTTGTACCAAGTGAGACCAGACAGCAAAAAGGATAGACATTCTCTTAGGTGATGGGGAAAGTCACGACAGTTTTCTGATTTTCTATACAAAACTGCGGCCCGGCTTTCCCAACAGCCTAATAGATGGGAAGGGCAGCGTGGCATGCCGGGAAAAGGAACAGTATGTGCAGATGCTCTGAGGGAGGAGGCGAGTGGGAATCGCAGGACCTGACAACCCAGAGCGGTGGCCTGAGCGCCCAGCCCCAGAGCCGCCCTGCCGGCTGCTAAATCACCTCGCGCCGGGTGCCCGGGCTCTGCCTGCCATTCCCGCCCCACCTCACACACCACCTCTGCAATCCCTCCAACCTCCCTGCCAGCCCAGCCCACACTTATTTATTTATTTCCTCCCTGAGGTCTATAAACTCCTGCCCTGTAATAAAATCATTCTCAGCACAAGCACAAAATAATAACACTTAATTAAAATACATAAAACCGAAGACTAGGGGAGATCAGTGAATAAGACCAGCCAAACGCTGTGTCAGAACTGAGTGGAGGTTCTGCCCTGGGACCTGGGACTAAAGCACACAGGTGGATGGGGGCGGGGTGAGGATGAAGGAGTTTACATTTCTTGAGCAGCTACTGGGCGTCACATTCAGGGCTGGTTGTCTGGCATCTGGGGTGTCCGGACATCTCTCACCATCTGCCTGCCCTTCGCTGTGTCTCCCAGTCTCCTCATTCCCTGGTACGTGAGGAAAGGGGGAATATGGTCTTAGGAGGTTCTCCAGGGCCACCTGGGAAGTATCCTGCATTCCCTTGCCCAGAACTCTGTTAGAAAGCTACCCAATTTAAAGGGGAGAGTCTAGCGCTGTGCCCCAGAGCAGGGAAAGCCAGGGTGACGTGAGCACACGCCCCTGCTGCTGCACTGTGCACTAGGTGGACAGGGCACCTTGCTGGCTGTGAGGAATTGCCACAGGGCCCTGGAAACGGCCTTGCACACAGTAGTATGTTCTGGATGGAAGACTAGGAAATGGAACTCAAGGGACCTGCCAAGAAGGATTTCTAACAATTTGGCAGGTGTTAAAAAGTTCCTACTGTGTGTTCTGTGTTGGGCTGACTGAGGAAGAGGTAAGCTCTGTCCAGCGAGGAGGTCCAGCCACCATTAGGAGCCCACAACCACAGTCCACTAAGAAAAAAACAAATTTACAGTAGGAGCAAAATGCCCCAGATGTGCCAAATGGAGAGTGATTTCTTTTTAGGTAGGCAATCAGAGATCTTCCTGGAAGAGGTGAGGTCCCTGTTGCAATTAGGAAGATTTGGGCAGGAGGAAACATGGGGTCCGAAGTATGGGGTAAGAGCTCAGGCATCGGCATCCAGCAGGCCTGGGTTCCAGCCTCAGTTTGATCCCTGGCTAAGAGATCTCGAACAAGTCACTTCCCCTCTTTCTGCACCTCAGTTTACACATCAGTTAAGTGGGGCCAAGTACATAGGCTTGTCGTGAGGATTCATAAGGTGGTAACGGATGCAATGTGCTCAGCACTGCCCTTACACACCGAGAGCTTAGCACGAAGAGTAATCATTCCCGCTAGCTGTTCAGTGAGCACTGCAGGGTGTGGGGGGCGGGGACCAGGCTGGGAAACACACTTGAGTAAGTGACTAGGGTCCTGCAGCCGAGGTAGGTCTGCACTCTCTCCATAGCAGAGAGGGTACCACAGAGGCTTTCTGGCTGTATGAGGTCGGCATCAACAGAAATCTGGGCTAGAAAGATTTTGCCAGGACCAGCCCTGTGGCCTAGTGGTTAAGGGAACTGGATCCCACATGGCTGGCTGCACAGTTCGAATCCTGGTCCCAACAGCTTGAAATGCACACGGTGCATGTACATGTGTGCCCGGAGTCCTGAAGGGAGAGGGAAATGGAGAAGGGAGCACAGGGTATGTGGTGTGGCCAGGGGAGCATGCCCATGGGAGTGCCTTCTCCCGCTCTCTTTGTCTCTCTCTGGCAAGCACAACCTCTGGCAATAATAATATAATAATAGTAATAATTTTGAAAAGGAAGAAAGATTTCTGCAGAGGGGTATAGGATGAAGGGAGTTGACTCTGGAGTCAGGATGTGCTTGAAGCACTCATGACAGGAGATGGGCAGTCCTGGTGGCCTGGTCTGATGAGTGGCAAAGAGGGGGCTGGTTTGAAGCCACTTGAAAGTGAGGGGCCTGGCCTTGACATGGCAGAAAGAGAGGGCCTGGGTCTCAGGCTCTGGGGGCTGGCAGGACATGACACCATGAGCAGAAGAGGCGGAAGGGAGACAAGTCCGGCTGCTGGGGTCCAGCCTGGGAGCCCTCTAGGACACATGGGGCCTGGCCCATCCCCAGATCTGCCCCTCACCAGCTGTGTGACCTTGGGCAGATCCCCTGGCTTCCCCGAGCCTTGGCCCTCCCATCTGGGAAATGGGGGTAATGCATATTTGCTCCTCCCTGACAGGGCTGTTGGGGGGGTTCCATGAGATGATGCACGGGGGTAAGACAGGGCGAGCTGAGCCCGCAGGTCCCCCAACTATGGATGGGAAAACCCTGTCACTGCTCCTCAGAAGGACCTCCGTGGCCACAGCTGCCAGATCCCTGTGTGCTCCGTACCACCAGGCGCACTCTGCACCGTTTATATCCTCGGCATGACTCCTGGGTAGGGGCTGTTCCTATGCCAAGTGCAGAAATGAGCAGACTGAGACTCCGAAGTCAGAAAGTAGGGGGTGGGTCGGAGCATCAGTTTATCCAGGTCAGATCACTTGCCTTCAAGGTGGGTATTCTGCTTGGGCCGGTGGGGTGCCAGGGGGTCTCAAAGAGGCGACAGGACCAGAGGCCACTATCTAATTATCGTTAGTTCAAGAGAAATGCCCAGAAAAATGACGTATTTTTCTATGCAAAAATGTGTCTCGACTTTGCTGACAGCCTAATATTTTTGTTCTATGTAGTACCATGAGACCTGAGTTCAAATCCCAAATCTGTCACTTTGCTAGCAGCTTTGAGTTGTAAAATGATATTTTCCATTCTCTGTGCTTTAGTATTCTTTTCTATAATAATAACAAAAATAATTGTCTAAACATAATTGCCTCTTAAAAGCAGTAAGAGCTCTCCAGCACCCAGGTAAGGGAGGACCCTTGAGTCCACCTTCATTGCCGCTGGCTTTACCCCGAGTTCTAGTCAGAGAACAGTCGTGCTGGGCTTCTGAATCTTTGCACCTTCTGCTCTTTCCAGAAAGTGCTTCCTCCTCTACGCCCCCTTCTCTGAGCACCTCCTCCCAGGTACGTCAAGGCTTCTCCTGCGTGTGGCCGTGGCAGTGAGACTGTGATCCTCTGTCCCTGTCTTCACCTGTGCCTCCTGAACCGTGGGCTTCTACCTTGCCTTCAGAACCATGCTGCATTGAAGGGCAGCAGCAGGCTGTCAACGTCTCTCTTGCAAACCCAGCCCAGACTGATTCATCCAGTGCTCTCTGCTGGCAGCCCAAGGTAGCTCTCAGAGAAAGCAGCACACGGCGTGCCTCCTTGTTTAGCCCCCCCAGTAACTTCCAGTGGTCCCAGAATGTAATCCAGACCTCTGGCCACCCCCTATGAGGCCCTCTGCCCTCCAGCCCCTGCCTGACCTCCCATCCTGCTCCCTTTCCCCTTCCATCCCATCCTTTATTGTACTTCCTGGAAACATGCTCTCCCAACCTCAGGACCTTTGCACCTGCTCTCTCCTCAGCCTGGCCTTTACGCCCCCCCACACACACACGCACACACACACGCACACACACACACACACACACACACACACACACACTGTTTTGCCCACTGAGTGCAGAGGTTCTTGACTTTGGCACTGTGGATGTTGTAGGCCACACCATTCTCTGTGGTGGGGGGCTGTCCTGTGCATTGTAGGCTGTTGGTCATCCTCCCTGGCTACCCAGGGGACGTGAGAGCTCCCTCCCTCAGCCATGGTGACTTATAGCCTTCAGACATCGCCAGACGTCCCTGGGGGCACAAGCACCCAGAACCACTAGCCTACCATCTGCACACCCCTCAGATATCTGTCGCTGCCTTGGGAAGGCCTTTGTGATCCCTCCACCCCCATATTTAAGCCAGCCTCCCATTAAGTACTCCCGTGGGACCTTCATAATGCTCAGTGCAGTTGGGAATCATGTGCTTGTTTGCCTACGTATTTAAACAGTGTTTAGCCGAGGAAGCGGGGAGCACTTTGTAGAACCCTCGGTTCCCAGTCCCCACGCAGTGCCTGACGCGCCGGGTGCAGGTGCATGTAACATTGGCGCACACGGCTGTCGCCATCCCTGTGTTACAGGCAGCATTCTAAGCGCTTTGCGGATTGCAGTTGGTTATTTTCCATGGGCACCGTACAGGGAAGATACTGTTACGTTCAGCAATCCACACAAAAGGAATGAGGTGCAGAGCAGCTAGGTCACTTGCCCAAGGTCAGTGACAGAAAGGAGATTTGAACCCAGGCAGCTGGGCTCCAGATTTCTTCTTCCTAGCTATTACGTATGCAGGACCCCGGGGATACAGCACTGAACCAGAGTGGCGACACAGCCCTATACCTACACGAAACGCCACTCAACACACTTCTGAGAAAGTGGAGCTTGGAAAGGTGTTGACAGGTCCAGCTAGCACAGAGACTCTCAGACGCTGAGCAAGGCCACACAGCCAGCTGGCAGTAGTGTACCTCTCCTGTCGCAGGCCTTCCGTGTCTCCTGCTCCACCCTGCGTCCAGGGGTAGGGATGCTTTGACAATTTAACCAGTCAATTACAATAATATTTTTCTCTCCAAATGTTTAAAAGGGAAAAAAGGAAAGTTGGCTTGCTAAGGTATAATCATGGCTCAGAGGCCAACCTGACATTAGTTATTAATTAGGCCATTATGCATTCCACAGTGATAATTGCTTTGCTGCAGAGTCACCAAGCATGAAACGGACTGAGCACAGACGCACAATCTATCAATCTGAGAAGGCGCAGCCCAGTTGCGTTCGCTCACCTTGAGTCGGGTGTGCACCTTAGCAGGAAACAGAAAGAAATTAATGCACATCGACAGGCAGCCGCCAGCCGGACCCTTCCCTGGTCCCAGCTCTGGGAGGAGCCATGCCTGGGTGCAGGGACAGCATTAAAGCAAAGCTGATCGGCGAAAACCACCATTTCTCTTTGATCTCCTAGCTGGTGGAAGTCTCTTCACCTCCTCTGCTTCCCACTGTGCTATTTGGGGGAGAGGAAGGAGTCATAGCCCCATCTGTTGGCCTCACCTGTTGCTTTCTGCATGAGTCAGCCAGGGAGCAGCACCCGCGAGGCTGTCCGGGTGGCATTTCCACCCTGAGCAATTCCCTGGGGCTCTCCAGCAGGGAGGTGTCAGTGTTGAGAACAACTGGAGGTCAATCTTTTTTGTTTTTAATTATTATTTAATTTAATTTTTTTTTCATTTGACCAAAGAGAGACACAGAGAGAGAGGGGCGCGGGCGGGGGGAGGGGTGAGGAAACAAGCTGCCAAGTTGGGGGCTTGAACTGTGGTCCTCCATGTGGGAGTCCAATATCTTAACCACCACACCATCTGCTGACTGCAGAGGTCAATCTTAAGAGAAAATCTCGGAGTGCCAAGAAGGCATAATGGTTATATCACTGGGCTCCCACATGGCTGATTGTGGTTCAAGTCCTGGACCCAATGGATTCAGACTCACGCCAGGTACATGTACATGTGTGCCAAAGATCCCAAGAGAAGAATGGAGGAGAAGGGATTGCAGCATGACCATCCCCCCGGGGGTGATTTCTTGCTTTCTCTCTGTCTGTGTCTCCCCAGTGAACGTACACACCCTATAGCAAAAAAGCTGTCTCTCTCTAGTAAAGAGGAGGTGGTTTGTCCATGGCCCCAGCACTGGTGGAGGAGTTGGGGTTGGAACCCAAACTTATGGTCTCAGCTCTCTCCTTGGCCCCATGAGAGGCTGCTCAGAGAAAGCACAGCTGGGCTTCCAGGGGTGACACGAGGAACAGAGAGCGTCCAGACCAAGGTGGACACTTCGCCCACAGGGGCAGGGGCCCCCCTCCTGCTCTCTCCAGACTGCTTTTTCATTTCCCAGCAGCTCCGTCAGCTCCCAAGTCCAGCCACAGTCACTCAGACCAGTAACCTCGATGGCCTGAGTCAGTCTGTGCCAAATGCAGACTTCAGGGATGGCAGGTGTCACTGGTCTGGCCTGAGGCCAGCGTCGGCCCCTGTCCAGTCCAGCTGTGCTCAGGGAAATGCCTCAGGACAGGTGCTTACTGTGGCTGATCTCATGGGGAGAAGGAGGATCACAGTTTTGCCTGTTTAGCATCGAGGCTTCTTAAAACGGGATGAATGCCTTCTGATGGGGAGCCTCTCCCCACAGCCTCTCCCTCCCGTCTTACCCATTCACACAGCTGCTTCACACACTGGCTTAACTTGCCTGATTCCTGGAGGTATTTGGGGTATTGGAGGAATGGTAGAGTGATTATCAGTGAGAATCGTGCCCAGTGTGAGTTCCAAGCCGTCGGGTCAAAGACTCGAACCACAGTGGACGATGTGGGAGTCCAGCAGCGTAACCATTCCGCCATCTGGATTATTTTAAAACAAATCCAAGTCATTATGTCATTTCGTAGGTAACGACTGGATCGTTAGGAAAGTCATGACACATATTTTAATAGAAAAACAGAAATACGTCATGACTTTCCCAACAAACTAATATTTTAGTGTACTCCTCTATAAACATTGGGAATTGCTTTTGTTTTTTTTTTGGAGAGGTTTTTGCTATAGGGCGCGTGTGCTCGCCAGACAGACAGAGAGAGACCGAGAGACCGAAAGCGAGAAATCACCCCCCGGGGGGATGGCCACGCCACAATCCCTTCTCTTCCATT
This sequence comes from Tupaia belangeri chinensis, assembly GCF_000334495.1. Lineage (NCBI taxonomy): Eukaryota > Metazoa > Chordata > Mammalia > Scandentia > Tupaiidae > Tupaia > Tupaia belangeri. The sequence goes on along the minus strand of NW_006159701.1, from coordinate 8,370,902 downwards.
CTCCTCTCGGGATCTTGGGCACGCACACACACGCGCCCAGCGTGAGTTTTAAGCCACCGGGTCTGGGACATGAACCGCGTTCGACTACGTGGGAGTCCAGTGACATAGCCATTACGCTAACTGCTGGTCCCGGGAATTGCTTTTTAAGCATAACCATAGTATCATTATCTTTCTCAAAAAAAAAAAATGTAGAGGGGGCACAGCAGTTAGCGTAATGGCTATGTCACTGGACTCCCACGTAGTCGAACGCGGTTCATGTCCCAGACCCGGTGGCTTAAAACTCACGCTGGGCGCGTGTGCGAGTGTGCCCAAGATCCTGAGAGGAGAATGGAGGAGAAGGGATTGCGGCATGGCCATCCCCCCTGGGGGGTGATTTCTCGCTTTCGGTCTCTCGGTCTCTCTCTGTCTGTCTGGCGAGCGCACGCACCCTATAGCAAAAAAAAAAAAAGTCAACAGTTGTTTCTTAGTATCGTGAAATATCCGGCAGTGTCCCCTGTTAACCCCCGCACTGTTTGATATAGGCGTTCTTTCCTACTGGGACTCGAGGTCCTCGGGCTGTGATTAGTCCGTGTGTGTCCTGAGGAGGATGGCCCACTGTCGCAGTGTGGTCCTGCCTTAGGGGTTCTTGGAATGCCGGACTGCACTTTAATCCTGGGAAGGTCTGGGGGTACAAACATTTCCATGTGAAAACCAGGCAAGTCCCAGCACACTGGGGCACGTTAGTCACGTGCAGTTGGCCTTCTCACCTATTGGCGCCCTTCTCAGTCTTCCCGTGTGCACACACCTGGGCACGTCCATGCTAAACTGTGTGCGCACACCTGAACACGTCCATGCTGTCTATAAGCGGAAGGCTTTTCCCCGACCTCGGTGATTCTCATTATCCCAGGAGTTTGAACCTGGAACTGGCTGGTTTTGATTCATCTAGGCTGTTAGCTAGAGTGACTGTGATTTGAACCCAGAGGCTAAGGCAGTCATTGTCGGAAGTGTCACCTTCTCACCAGGTAGTGCAGGGGCCGCTGAGAATGCAGCCTGGAGAGGACAGGAGCAGGGGCCTCACCCCAGTCGGGGAAGGGCCCGCCTTGGTTCTGAGCTGTTCCCCTGGTTTCTCGTCTCACCCTCTGGGAAGCCCAACTGCATGCTCTCTGGCCTCCCATAGAATCACGAGAGAGCTGTGCCCGTGAGCATGGGTTCCAGTTTCAGGTCCTCCGCCAGCCACCATGGGCAGGTCACTGCCTCGAGCTGGGGGCTGGCCGATTGCGTCCCCACAGTGTCACTGAACTTGTTCCTCTGTCCCTGTATTTGTCCTGCACGGGCAGTTGGAGTGGGGCCATGATCGGACTCGGGTGCACTCTTGGCAGCAGATGTGCTTAGAGGTGGTGCTGGTGCAGGGAGCTGCCCTCGGGACGTCCCCAGTGCACCAAGGCAAGTCCAAGGCAGGACAGGAATCCGCCTGAGGCAGGGATCGGCCTGATCAGTAACCAGAGGGGTGTGGCTGCTGGGGACACCTAAGCACCCCTCCGCAGCATGTTGGGAAACCACAGCCCATGTCCTCAGATAGTTAACATCATCATTAATAAGGAAGCGGAAACCGGGAGACGGCATAGCTGTGCGAGGTGATTAAATTACTTACACCAATCTCCTCGCACTTGATTATTTCCACATTTCCCACCAAATGTGCGCCTCTCCCTCATTCGCTGCCATTCAGGGCTCAGCTGGGTGCAGCGAGGGCTCTCGTGGGGGGTTGCCAGGGCTGGCTGTCTTGAGAAGCAGCAGAGGAAGGTTTCCCATCTGAGTCCCCCCTCCTGCTAAACGGAAGCACCCGCTCTCAACAGCATCGAGAAAGCAGCAACCCTTGCGTTTCCAAAAGGAGAGCTGGTCTTGCGTTGTTGTTGTTGTTGTTGTTTTTTTTTACCCCTATAAAACATGTTGTTTCTAAGTTTTGTTATATGGGGTGGCAGGAGGCGAGAAGGAACAGAAGAATTACTTCCATTAGACAGCTGCTGTTAGTGCTCCTGGCAGAGTGAGTGAGACAAGACGGGAGCGTCTGAACTGAAAGGTCCGCGCTGACGTTGTATGTCAGGTGCCAGGGGACGGGGCTGGGATGGAGGAAACGGAACTGCGTCTGCCCCAGCCCGGGGGCCTTCTGCTTGTGTCCAAGTACCTGCGGGGTTCCCAGAGGAGTGGGGACCGGCGACATTTCATCCACTAACTCAGGCTGCAGCCTCATACCCCTAAGGGCCTGGCTGGTGAGACAACAGGGAGGAGTGACGACTGAGGCAGGGGGGGACTCTGGAGACCACCTAAAGGAGTGGCCCCCACCGGCTCGGGCAGATCCCAGCAGTCGGGTCTCAGGGTACCTAGCAGAGCCTGAGAACACAAACTCCAGAGTCAAGTGGCCTATCTCCAAATCTTTGTTCTGTCCACTCTCCTAGCTGTGTGACCTTGGGCAGGTCTCTCGACCTCTCTGTGCCTCTGTTTCCTCAGCAGGGAGGCTGTGGGGCTGGAGAGGCTCTGCAGTGGGTTCTTCCGTAAGTGATGCTGATGGCTTGGAATCTGCCACGATGGAAGTATTTACACCATGGAAACTGGCAAACGCTACAGATCATGGCCCCCCCAGCGCCCATCCGTCAACCCGCTCGTAACCTTTACGAGCACATCACCGCACCCACTTCGCAGGGCTTTTTCCAGGATTTGTAGAGCTGGTGAGCGTAAAGCACTTAGAGCATGTCTGGCACACCTTCCATCCCCGGGTTTGCTGTTTTTGTTGAGGTTATTGTTGGGGGGGAAACATGAGTCCACTGTGGCCGCATTTTCCAATATTCTCAGAGACCCTGGAAACATAGACTTTCATGTAAAATCTTCTGATTTTTAAATGTCAGCTAAGATCAAATGTTTTTAAGCCTGAGCAAAACAAAGCACGTGTGGGGATCTGGACTGTGGGCCCCATCTTGGCAACCTTGGTCTCAGAGGGACAGACTCCGAGTGCTGTCTGGCTGTGCTAGGCCTTCTCTCGCCTCCTGACTCTGCACACATCACCTGCTCCCCCTCCTCTGCTATTCAACACCCTGCTTCCCCTTTACAAACCAGTGCCGCCTCTTCCTGGAAGCCCTCCTCTAGCCTGTGACCTATAGGATGAATCGCTCCCTCCTTAACTTCTCTGCCTCCTCAAATCCTGCTTGCCCTCTGCCCCTGCCTGTGGACTGACTGATGCCTAGACCAGAGGGCTGGGGCTGTTTTACTCATCTCGGCACAAGGCTGTTTGTGGTAAAGATCATATTAAATAATAATGATCAGGGACCAACAGTTACCGTAATGACTATGTCACTGGACTCCCACCTAGTTGACCGTGGTTCGCCTCCCGGACCCTGTGGCTTAGAACTCACGCTGGGCGCGTGTGCGTGCGTGCCCAAGATCCCGAGAGGAGAATGGAAGAGAAGGGATTGCGACGTGGCCATCCCCCCTGGGGGTGATTTCTCGCTCTCTGTCTCTCTGTCTCTCTTGTCTGTCTGGTGAGCACATGCGCCCTATAGCAAAAACCTCTCAAAAATAATAATGATCAAATCTACATCTATTGAGCATCAGCCTTGTGCTAAGCATCTTTTACACATTATCACCTTAATCCTGAGACTTATCCTCAGCTGTGGAAACACACATACAGAGAAGGCTGCCCAAGGCCACAAAGGAAGGAAGGGGGTCCCTGGGACTCAAATCCAGGCCCCTCAATTCTGGAGCCCATGTCAGAGAGCCGAGTGCACAGGCAGAGCAGAGCTGCTGGCTCGCGGTGAGGCCTGCTGGGAAACGGAGTTGGGCAGCAGGCAGTGAGGCCATGCGGCCGGCTGAGGCCCTCATGGGGCTGTCTTGAACCACACTCCAGAGACCTCTGGAAAGGACACTGCTATATTTTAAGAGCCTGAGCAGGGTGGCACTTCTGTGGCATTTGGTAGTCGCCTCTCCATAAAGAGCACACATGTTCTTTTAGCGTTGCTCTTCTGGGCTGGCATTTTGGAAAACTTGCCCAGATCTCTGTAAGAGGGAGGACACTGCTGCCTGGGACCCCCACTGCTCTCCCAGGGCTGGGTCACCAGAGTGTGTGACTAAGAAAGCTCAGAGGCCAGCTCAGGGCCACCACACCAGTGCAGGGGACAGCAGGCCTCATGTGGGCCTGGCTTACAGACTCTGCACGGCCCCATGACTCAGATGTGCTTGTTGTAGGGGCCGGGCTGGGGTGGTCCTTGGCATCACAGACCCTCTGCACACACTTTGGCCATGTGGTCCTGGTCCTCGTGTTCCGGCATCTGCCCCCTCCCACTCGCCCTGGGTAGTACCAGCTTCTAACACTCTCCTAACCCTGTGGCTAGAAATTCCAAGAACCCTCTATGGCTTGGCCAACCTCACTCCATATTTTACAGTGAACGAGCATTTGGGGACCAGCAGATGGCATAATGGTTATGTCATTGGACTCCCACGTAGTCAGCCACAGTTCGAGTGCCAGACCCGGCGGCTTAAAACTCACATCGGGTGTGTGCCCAAAATCCTGAGAGGAGAATGGAGGAGAAGAGATTGTGGTATGGCCATCCCTCCACCGAGGGGTTTGATTTCTCACTCTCTGTGTCTCTGGCGAGCGCACGCACCATATAACAGAGAATGAACATTTTTTCTTTTTCTTTTCCTTTTTTTGCTAGAAAACGTGTGCCCTCACCAGAGGGAGAGAGAGAGGAGAAAGCACCCATTGTGAGAAACGGTCACCCACAATCCCTCCTCTCTTCTTCCCTTCCGGATCGTGGGCATGCACACACACGTGCACAATGTGTTTTTCGACCACTGGTCTGGAACTGGGACTGCGCAGTCAGCCATGTGGGCTCTGCTGTATTAATCACCAGGCCAGGAACCAGCCCTCTGTGTTTTATTTATCTATTTATTTACTTAAGTTTACTTATTTCATGAGACAGACACCAACTGACATCTCCCTGACAAGGAGGGTCTCACCATCCTCCCTCGGCTCTTGCCAACCAGTACCCCAGGCACATCCAGAGTGTTCAAGTCAGCCCGACATCTGAGTCCTGGGCCCTCCCACGTGGCTCCAGTATGACACAACAGTGCCCTGCCACCTGAGCCACCAGGGCTGGGCCAAAGTGCATCGTTTGACTGCTGGTGTCTTCACATCCCAGCGGGGTCTTGGAGTCCCTGCGCTCTAGGTGGGGAAACTGAGACACAGAAGGAGGAAGGGCATGTGTTGGGTCACCGGCTGGCTCCGTGCACATTCGCTGCGCCCTGGCTGGGCTCGGCCTCCCTGAGCGTCTCCCAGCAGCGCTGCACATCCTTGTACCCTTCTTTTTTTTAAAAGATTTTTTCTATAGGGAGCATGCAGCCAGCAAGACAGAGAGACAGAAAGTGGCTATGCCGGTATCCCCTCCCCTCCATTCTCCTCTCGGGATCTTGGGCATACTTTGCACACACGCCCGGCATGAGTTTTAAGCCACCGAGTCCAGGACTTAAACTGTGGTCGAGTACATGGGAGTCCACCGTAGCTATCACGCCATCTGCTCGTCCTTCCTGACGCCCATTTTACAGTCGGGAAAGCCAAGGCTCTGGAGGTTTAGTGACCTGCCCACAGGTTCACAGCCAGGGGTCTAGGTTTCAGATCTCAGTCACTCAGATCCCAAAACTGTTCCTTCCAGCTCTTGCAGCTGCAGGTGTCTCCCACGCTGCCCGCTCACCCACCCTCTTTCACCCTTCTCTTCCTGGCCCCCTTCTCTTCCCCAGAATTCACAGAATGCCAAGCCCTGCTGGCTCTGTCTCTCCCTTGCCTCCAGTTTTTCCCACCCAGGCAGGTTCAGAACTACCCAGGTTCTCTACATGGCCCTTTTCTCAAGCCCAGGTTGGAGTCGAGTTGGGAGGGTCTGACCCTTCTGTGCAGGGGGAGAGGCTCACAAGGAGGTTCTCTGCAATTCAGAGAGGTTTTTTGTTTTTTTGTTTTTTGTTTTTAATTTTATTTATTCATTCATTTATTTTAATTTGACCAGAGAGAAACACACAGAGAGAGGGAAAGTGAGAAAGCAAGCCACCAGGTCCGGGACTTGAACCATAGTCAGCCATGTGGGAGTGTCCAGTGCCTTAACCTCCATGCCACCTGCTGGACCCCCCCTTTTTTTATTTTATTTATTCATTCATTTATTTTAATTCGGAGAGGTTTGAAGAGGCCTGTTGCTGCCAAGTGGGGCTGCCTGGATGCCAAAAGCAGAGCAGGACCCTGCCCGAACTCCTCACTTCCTGTTTGTCACCTGACTGCCAAGTCACTCTCTGAAGAGTTTGGGGAGGGCTGGGAAGCCTTAAGAAGAGTGTGAAGGAAACGAAGCAGGGGTAAAGGGGTGTCAGGCCAGCCCCATAGCACAGCAGTTAAGCACTGGGCAGAAGAAGCCAGATTCCACATGGCCAGCCAGGGTTTGATTCCCAGCTACCAGCATACGTGCATGCATTTGAGGATACTGTGGATGGAGAAGTGGGCGAAAAAGGATTGCGGCATGACCAGTCCCTGTTGGGAGTCCTCTCTCTCTCTCTCCCTCCCTCCCTCTTTCTCTCTGCATTCTCCTTGGCCTCTCTTGCATGTGCCCTCTAGCATAATAGAAAAGGGGGAGAGGTGTTGGGCTGCTCAGGCTGACACCCTCCATGACTGGCCTGGGGGCGTGCAGACCCTCGTCCCTCATCCCGTCTCAACAGACAGCTGCCAGCTGGCTCCAGGTGGCCCTTGTGGGTGGAAACAGGCTAGCCAGATTCTCTCATTTCTCAAGAGAAGCCGGCACTTTGGAATTCTGGTTTTTAAATTCTGGCTCAACATACATGCACATATTTTCACGCTCGTAGTACCTACTTTCTGAGGGTATAATTTACATACAGTAAAATGCACAAATCGTAAGTGTGTAACCTAATGATTTCTGAGAGCTTAAATATTTTTAAAACATGGGAGGGTCCACAACAATATTGATTTGTTGGGAAACCAATGACGTATTTTTCTATGCAGAAATGCAGCATGACGTTCCCAATGGCCTAGTGTCTCCATAGGTGGTGTCTGGACTGAGACCCCTCATTCACAACCCCTAGTCTAGTACGCCAGGCGATCCCTGTGAACAGATGTAAAACACACGTGCACATGCATGTGCATGTGTGTGCACAGGCACACATGCGGTTCAGACCCCTGGGGAAGCGGACAGACTTGGTGAGAGCCCAGTGAGCTGTATGACCCCGTTCCTCTCACGGCTAAGAGCACAGGCTCTGGCACTCAGATGGTGACTTCTGTCTCTGCCACTGCTGTGCGACTTTGGGCAAGTGACCTAACCTCTCTGAAGTCGTGTTCGCCATCTGTAAGATGGGGAAGATCCTAATACTGACCCCTTCTGTGGTACGAATGGAGTGAGTTCGCGTGATCGAAACTGAAGGCGTTCCTCGGTGCCCAGTGACTGTCGTCTAAGTGTCTGGTGTTGTCTTTCTCTTTTGTTTCATTACTAGACTTGCTTTCTAAAGCAGTTTTGGCTTTAGAGAGAATGGGAGGAGAAAGCAGAGTCTCCCTTGCCTCGGTGTCCCCAACTAGCCGAGCGTGGTGTCTTTGTTACTGTGGATGAGCCACTGGGTGCAGTGTCATTAACTCAAACCCAGAGTTAAAGGAGGGGCCGCCCGCGTCGCAGAGTCCTGTGGGTCTTGGCAGCCGCGTACTGTCGTGTCCCTGCCAGCGTCACGCAGCGACGTTCTCCCTCAGGAATCTCTGCGAGACCTCTCGGCTGCTGCAGGGAACAGGCTGCCATGGCTTATGGGCACCTCCTAGAGCGACAGCGGGAGCGCCACCCTCTTCTCTCCCTGCTCGCTCCCACCCAGGAAAGGACAGCAGATTCGTGTGAGAGAAGGGGCCTTTTTAGGGGTGAACTTGAACCTGTTCTGGTGTTCCTCAAATGGAAGCCACCTACCTTTTCTCAGCGACAGAGGCATCCCAATTCTAGCCCCAGACTCCCTGCTGCACAGCTGGCTCTGGTCCAAAGACACCCTCTCCTTTCCTGTCCTGCTGCAGTCCCTGCTGTGTGACTTGGAGCCCCTGTCCCAGCCTCTCTGGGCCTCTTAATCAAGAACCATCCTCTTGCTCAGGACTGCCCTGCGAGTGTTCGGAGGCTCAGATGCGCTAATTCCCGTGAAAGGTCTTTATAAACTATAAAAAGCTGTAGATGGGAAGGTATTATTATTACAACCAGTTATGCAGAAGAGCTGAACTGTTGGTGAAGCAAGCCTGACCTTCTGAGGCTAAGCCTCGAAGACAACCCAGGCGGTGGCACTGGGGGCGGGGCCCTGTGGCTTTCCTACTTGGCTCGTCCGCCTGGATGAGATGGCCAGAAAGACGCACAGCTGGAGCTGTCCGGCTGAATGGCGAGGTCGGAACCGGGCACCCACTGCTGGGGTGTCCCACCAGCCATGTGGTAGTCAGCATGGAACCAGGGTTGCGGGATCGGCAGCTTCCGAAAGTGAAAACCGGAGATGGAGGCTTTCCACACCCATGAGCACGCGTCCAGACTGTCCGGCTGCGGGCGCAGGCCACACCCCGTGCGGGGCAGGAAACATACCTTGGGTCTTGGCCTCCTCTGTGTGGATGGCCTGTCGAATCATTGCTAGCTTTCGCCTCATTACAGGAGCATGCAGTTGTGGTTTTTCAATACCTCGAAGCGAAATTTATTTGTAAGGCACTAAAGAAAGCCTCCTGTCCCTTTTATGCCGGAGCCCTTGCAAGAGAAGCGAAATTGTGTATTCGCTGCTAAAAAAAGCTCCGGCTTATACAATTTTAACAATAGAAAAATGATCTTTGTGCTTCAGAGCGTGGATGCTTAGAGGAAAACAGGCATTCTGCTCAGGTGGCTGGTGAATTACAAATGAGCGGCTCGCCTTTGTTTTGAGTGACAAGCAATTTAAATGCAGTCTTACTTGGAGGCCTGGATTTTTTTCCCCCAGAAGAGGGAGAGAATGAGAGGAAAAGAGGGGGGAGAGCTTCCTTTTTGAACTGAAAGATTATATTCATTGCCACTGAGCGGAGGTGAGAAGTTAGAACTTCATTTGATAATTATAAAATCAGTAGTTTGTGATTGGGCGTAATTGATGATTATACCGTCGCTAATAGCAGGCCTGCCAGCCCTGGCTTGTGGGACATTTCATTTTTGCACTACTTCTGAGCCATGGAAGCCAGCCTGGCGTGGCACGGCGCTCACGGTATCTCCGGGCGCCTGACATAAATGCATTTGGGGCCTGCCTGTATTATGTTGGATAAAAAGTGTTCTGAATGCCGACATTTGAAAACACTGTGCTCTGAGCCTTATTTTTAGCCTGGGAATAATTACAAATATTAGAATGAAATTGCACGGTGCTTCTCCCCCACCTCATACTCTCTCAGCAGACCCGCTCTCAGTCAGAGCCTGGGTGAGTGACTTCTTAGGTGTAGCCTCATTAAAATCCCAGTGGGGAGCCAGTGGGTAGAGGTTAAGGCGCTGGAACCCACATGGCCGACTGTGCAGTTCAAATCCCAGGCCTGGTAACTTGAAAAACTCACTGGGCACGTGCTTATGCATGCCCAAGAACCCGAGAGGAGAATGGAGAAGAAGGATTGCGGTGTGGCCATCACCCCGAGGGGGCTATTCTCACTTTCTGTCTCTGTCTGTCTGTCTATCTCTGTCTCTCTCTCTCTTTCTCTCTCATGTGGGTGCTTGTGCGCGCAAGTGCACACCCTCTATAGCAAATTTTATAAAGAAAATCCCAGTTGTCATGTGTAGGTACGAGAGTGTCTGTCTGTCTGTCTGTCTGCCCAGGTAAGTTAGAAGCAGTGCACATTGAAGGGGCCTTAAGAATGTACCCTGACTCCTTCACTTTACAGATGGGGATGGTGAGGCTCTGAAAGGGGGAGCAACTGACCCAAGGTGAGCAGGGCTGCAGGCCCCAGCTGAAACCAGAACCCAGGTCTCCTCCTGCCCAGGCCCAGCTTCTATTTCCTGCTTTGCAGCTAGCTTTTCCAAGGCAGTGTTGGGCCCTCTGGGGCAGATCCTGGGCCTCTGTGCCCTTCCCCACCAGGCTGCCCTTTCTGGGAGCTCACCCTAGCTCTCCAGGGGCTGTCAAGACTCCAACTTCTCCTGCTGGCCTCCAGTTTTATCTGCATTTGCAGTTTGGAGGGATTAGCGCAGGAAACCTTTAAACTCCCCCTTTCCTGTGCTGGCTTGTCCATCTGTCCGCTGTGTTAATTTAATGCCCAGTCCATGCCCTGCCCTGCAGAGGGGGGGAATGCTATAGCAGTGGCCACTTGAGGTCTTCTAGGTCCAAACTGTGGAGCCGTCCCCAATTTCTCCCTCACATGCCCTCAACATCCACTGTGCGTTCCCATGGAGAAAATCCTGTGGCTTGACCTTCAGCATTGATCCAGAATCCAAACAGCTCTCCCCACTTTCATTGCTTCCACCTTGTTCTGAGCTGCCAGCCTTGTTTGCCTGGACTATTGCAGTAGCCACTTCCCTGGTCCCTACGCTTCTGCTTCAGCCCCCTTTAGCCATTCTCCAGCCAGAGGGATCCTGCTGAGGCACACGCCAGATTACAGGGACTTGATCTCCTCTGCTCAAAACCCTCCTATACCTCTCGTCCCCTTTGGAGAAAGTGCACGTCCTCACAGTGACCTACCAGCTTCTGCTCTGCTTTCACCTCCCCAACCTCCATGCCTCCCTTCCTCATTTCTCTTCACCTGCACACTGGCCTCCTTGCAGTTGCTCAAGTGAGCCAAACACACTCCTTGCCCAGGGCCTTTGCACCAGCTATTCTCTCTGTCTGAAATACTCTTACGTAGACCTCCCCACAAAGGCCCCTCCCCTTCTGCAGGCCAGCTCCACCACCCTCTCTGCAGAGGCCTCCTCTGCCCCACTCTGCAGCATCACCCCACCTCCTCCCTGCCTTAGTCCTCTCCCTTGCACTTCCCCACATTCTGTATTGTGATTTGTTGGGGGGGGGTTTGTTTTTGTTTTTTTGTTTGTTTGGTTGGTTGGGTTTTTTTTTTTTTTTTGCCCTTTCTGCCTCTGGGCACTGGGGTTGCTCTGCCAGGTGCTGAGTGCCCAGCACCCCGCACAGCCCCTGCCCCAGGAGAGTCTCCCTAAATGCCTGTTATGAAATGAATGCCTTAGACGTTGCAATGTGTCAGGCATGCTCTTTCCATTTTGCGTGGGTTGTTTTATTTTGTATTTTAAAATGCCAGTTCTGTGAGGGGCAGCAGGTGGCATGGTGGTTAAGGCACTGGATTCCCTCATGGCCGATCACGGTTCAAGGCCTGGCCCTGGTGGCTTCAAAATCATGACCAGCCTATGTGCATGCGTGCCCAAAACCCTGAGAGGATAATGAAGGAGAAGGGATTATAGCGTGGTGTCACCACGCCCAGGGTGTGATGTCCCACTTCCCCTCTCTCCGTCCCTCTGTGTGTCTCTCTGGCAAGTACACACACCCTATGGCAAAGTAAAAGTAAAACTGCTAGTCTGTGCCCTCGCGATGCTCACAGACCAGTTGGCTGATGTCCAGATAAAAATTTAGCATTGGTATGGGTCTGTCGTCACCAATGCTGGCTGATGCTGGAGTGCCCAGACTTCAGCAGGCGTCAGGCGCTTGCAGTACAGACCGAGCACAGACATGCCCTTTGAGTAAAACAGAAGCACAAATCAGGGTGCCTGCTGCTTTTGCAGGTGTCTCTAAGGGTCCTATGTGTTTGGCACTGGGAGAGGGTGTGTGCTTAGTAGGTGCTCAGTGAACACTGCCTGCTGTTCCCGTAGTCACTGTGTACCTCCCATTATGTCTTAAGGTTGGTATGTTGGGGAAAACCTGGACCTTGGACCTTCACCCCTGTGGCAGAGGCCTCAGGGCTCAAGTCCTGAGTTAGTGACGTGAACCTAAGGTTTCAAGCTGAATGAATGATTTACACCTGAGAACTCAAGACATTGCCAGGTGGTCAAATACGTTCCTTCTGCTTTGTTCCATCAGTCTCTAGAACCAGTGGGTCTGGCCACAGCTAGGAGGGGGCCTGCCAACATCTCCCCTGCCCCGGCCCCCGCCCCCCTGCCCCTCTCCAGGTGATCCTGCAGAGGACCAGAGAGGGTCTCAGGCTTCTGCCGCATTTTGAAAGCGCCTCAAGAGTCCAGGTCAACAACAGCTACGAAAAACAAAAGTCAAACTCTTCTTATTTAAGCACCGATTTCGAATTGTAATTTTCACTTGCTCGGCCATCAGAGATTTATAGCAGAGAGCATTAGCCCTTGCCCAGGAGTGGGGTCCTCACTAGACTTACTCTACGAGGCAGCAGAATCGAATCTTGTGCGACTCCTCCTGGCCTCCCTGCCCCCTGCACCCCCTGGCCCCTCCACAGACCCTCACCAGAGAATCAGTCCCTCTGGGTCTAGAAGCATGGATTTTTGGTCTCACCACCCTGGGTCCGAGTCCCAGCTCCCGGCACCCTGCAGCCTTCGCTGTTCTGCGCCTCCGAGTTCTCATCTGTTAGATGGGACAGCAGTGCCTCCCCAGTGCGAAGGTTAAGTGCGCTCGTGCAGATCTACACTGAGCACCGGGCCGCACGGTCAGTGCTCACTGACTGCCACTCTGCAGGATAATGATCCTCTTATCGGCTGGGCAGAGTAGTGGCCACCTGCATCTCACAGGCAGCAGGAAACCAGGATGCTGCTGTAAAGGAGGGTCTGTCAGAGTCCCCTTGACCCTCCTGGGTAATCTAACGGGCCCTCCCCGCGTGCAGGTCTTCCTGAGCACATCAGAGGGGCGCAGGCAGCCACATACACCAGACGCCCCTCCGATGGGATGCTCGCTGTCTCCTAAGGTAGCAGCCCGTTCTGATACCTGCGCCTCCTTGAAATTTCCCCGCTCCCGCCCTGGAACCTTTACAGCCTCAGTACCTCTGCTCCTCTCAGTAGAAGAGCTGGAAAGGCCTTTGGCTAACGTAGGCCGCTCCTGTGGTGTGTCCCCCCGGTCTGCTCCTCTCTCAGCAGAAGGTGAGCCCCCACCCTCCCACCTTCAGCTCCTGAGCATCTCTCACATCAGCTCCGTTTTCCCCTCTCTGGAACCACTGTGTATCTGGACGCCATCGCCTCCCAGCCCCCCGAAGAGGTCACCACCCCTCAGCAAGTCCCACCCCTGCTTTTGAGAGGCTCCACATCTGGGCCCCGGAGTGAGAGGCACGCAGATGCTGATACCACCTCTGCTGTGAGTCGTTCTCGTTGGCCGAGGGACGTTGCTTCCCTGGGCCTCAGCTTCTTGCTTTGCAGAATGGGGGCAATAGTCTTGCCCTTGTCTTAGAGGCATGGGGGGATTCTGAAGATAAAGCACTGAGCAGAGGAGGGTTCTGTGTCCAGAACCTCTGAGCGTGGGTTGGAAAAGCCTGGCATAGACCAGTCCTCAGGAGACAGTGGATGGCAGCGCAGCCTCGGGGCCCCAGAGTGGCCGTCTTTAATCCCCTAGCAGACAAGAGCAAGGCGGCCCCAACATGCCTGTCCTCTGGCTAACCGGTTCTGTCATGTTCAGACTCGGGGACCAAACGCATTTTCACCCTTTATTTCGCAGCGGGTGGTGTAAATGCCACGTGCTCCGTCAGACGCCAAGCTATTTCTGATGGTGACCTTCTTGAGGGTGTCTGTATCTGGCCGCTGCCTCCTTCTCCTCCTCCTCCTCATCCTTCCCCAGATGGCCTTCAAAGATCTGCCTGTCACAAGCCAGATCTGCCGTTCTGGACCCTTTTCTCCCACCCTCCTGCGTGGTAGGGCACAGGCATGAGGCAGAAACACATGGCCTTTTATTTATGCCGAGCTCACCTGTTCCAGGCACGCGGGGGAAACGTGTTCGTTTCAGCCCTTGGAAAAGGCATCCTGTGTGGATAGGGGACATGGTCTGATTCAGGAGACGCTCTGCCAACGTCCATGGGATTTGCTGCATCTTTCCACCCCAGCAGCTTGTAGGCAGGAGGCAGTCATTCTTCCCACCTGGTGGATGAGGCCACAAATGCTTAGTGATAGTAGGCCCCATACTGGGTCAGGAATTTTAGGATGCAGCCTTTTAGAAACAGGATCATTGCTCTAGAACAAGGCTTAACACGGCAGGACATCCAAACACCTCTAGTCTTCAAGACAGTATTTAGGAAGCCCTAAACATGAATTGATTCAAACAGAGTACTGTTCCGGGATGTCTTTTGATCTCTGCTTTTGAAAACATTGTCCTACTGTTACACGAACCTCTAACGCAAGCATCAGCAAGCTTCTTCCCTAAGGGGCCAGATAGTGCACCTTTTTAGCTTTGGGGACCCCAAGGTCCCTGTCATAACTACATAACTCTGCCCTTGCAGCATGAAATCTACCATAGACAATACTTTAAAAAATGACCATGGCTGCATTTCAATAAAACTTTATTTACAAAAACAGATGAAGGGCCAAATTTGGTCCAGGGGCCATAGTTTGCCAACGCTCGATTGATCAGATCTGCATGTCCAGGAGAAATAGAATGCAAGCCACATATGTAAAGCACAGTTTTCTAGTAGCTACAGTTTAAAAATTAAGAATAAGCGTGAATGGAACCAGCAGTTAGCATGATGGCTATGTTGCTGGACTCCCACATAGCCGACCATGGTTCAAGTCCCAGACCTGGCAGCTTAAACTCACGCTGGGCACGTGTGCGTGCATGCTCAAGATCCCAAGAAGAGAATGGAGGAGAAGGGATTGCGGTGTAGCCATCCCCCCTGGGAAGGCGATTTCTTGCTTTCTGTCTCTCTGTCTCTCTCTGTCTTTCTGGCAAGTGCACACGCCCTATAACAAAAACATAAAAATACTTCTCAAAAAAAAAAAGAATAAGCATGAACTTAACTTTAATATCTTTTATTGGGGCCAGCAGGTGACGTAGTGGTTAAGGGCTCTGGACTCCCACGTGGCCCACCACGGTTCGAGTCCCAGACCTAGTGTAGCGGCTTGCTTTCTCACTTTGTCTCTCTCATTCTCTCTTTCACTCTGTTACTCTCTGGTCAAATTAAAATAATTAAATAAAGTAAACAAATAAATGAAGTTAAATAAAATAATTCTTTTTAAAAATCTTTAATTTCATCTAATATGCCCATAACATTATCATTTCAGTCCATAATCAACATAAAAAGTTACTGGGATATTTTACAATCTTATTTTTGTTCCAAGACTTCAAAATCCTATATCTTTTTCTTTTTTTTTTTTAATTGGCAGAGGTGTGTGTGCTTATCAGAGAGAGACAGTGGTAGAGAGATGGAGAAGGAGAAAGCATCCCTTCTCCTCCATATCTCCTTCCTGTTGGGATTTGGGGCATGCACACACACGTGCCTGGCGTGTTTTTAAGCTGCTGGGGCCAGGGTTCAAACCATGGTTAGCCATGTGGGAGCCAGCTCCCTTAACCACTATGCCATGGGGCCAGCCTAAAACCCTGTATCTTATACTTAGCAGCCCATCTCAGTTTGAAATTGTTGTAGTTCAAGTGCTTGGAGCACTTATTGGACACCGTAGCTCCAGTGGAGAAGACTGACGTGATAAGGGGACCATCACCAAGATAAATGATCACCCTTACAGACCAATGGACGGGTGAATGGAAGTAGGAGGTGCTGTGTGAAGGAATCTTCCAGGACATGCCCCCACGCTGTGCAGAATTCCTGTTTAGATGTCACTGGAACAGTCGTAGCCTTTTCCCAGCCCCAGAAGCCACGCTATCCGTCCTCAGCCTGGCCAGCTCTGAAGTGGATCCTTCAGACAGCTGCCGATCTCTGATGATTCCCCATCGAGGGGTCCGGAGATGAGCTGCTTTTGTTTCTTGTGGTTTCTTTGGCCCCCAGGTCGACAGCACAGCAGCCCTGAGCTTGTGTAGCAGTGTTTGTGTGGCAGTGTGCAGGCGAGGCCCGGGTGATCGGCCCCACAAGCTGGGGGGTTGAGAGGGGGTGAGGATGGAGGATGGTTCTATCCTGGATTAAAGGGGCCCAACATCCAGACTCAGAACAGCAAGCTGACCTCCCAGGCCTGGTGGGAATCCTGGCCCTGCCCTATACCGTCAGAATGACCTTTGGCAAGTTACTTAACCTCACGAACCTCAGGTTGCTCGGCTGTACGAGGAGAGCCGATCAGGACTGGTAAGGTCACCTGGCACCTGGTCGATCTTAGGTGTTGTATTTATTGTCCTCGTCATTGTGACTGTTAGCCTGTCGGTGCACCCCCCAGACTCTTACAGTGTCTGCACCTCCTCTCGTCTCACGGTTCCTCTCGGGCGTAGCCATGCCTCCCCTCAGCTGCGAGACCCCAGGCAGGAACTTAGTTTTGTCCTTCTCAGCAAGAATAAAAATCTGCCTGCGCTTGATTTTTCCTTTGCCTACATCCCAGAACATTCTTTATGCCGTTCCCGTCCCTCACCACCTTCCCCTTCTCAGGTAGATGTTCCTGTTGTTCCGCCACCAGAGTGGGCCTTTCTCCCCAGTGTCTGGCGCTTGTAATTGATGAGTATCTGGGAAGTCGGTCTCCTCACCAGCCAAGGAGTCCCGTGAGGTTAGGTATCAGCCCACAGTGCTTGGCACATAGTGGGTGTTCAGAAGATGTTTGCTGAGTGAGTGAGACACTGTCATCCACTCTGGAAGGTGAGAGACCAGAGCCTATTCTCCGATTAATGGTGAAAGGAATTAAGGATGTCAATTATAACTGACATTTTTTTTTTTTTTACTCACATGGTCAACATCCACTTCTCTTAAATAACAAATTCTATACGGGCCTTGTAAAACCTTCTAACCGTGCTACACAGTAGAAATATGGTTTGATCCGTGTATGTAATGTAACATTTTCTGGTAGCCAGATTTTTAACAAGTGAAAGTAATTGCATGTTATCATTTTGATATGTGATCCATATAAAACAATGTTGATGAGCTGTTGTACTTCCGTGTGGGGGCCCTAAGCCCTTGACATCCGGTGCATGTTATATACTCATAGCAAGCACTGATTTGGACTGTCACATTTCAAGTCTGCAGTGGGCACACGTGGCTCATGGGGGCCGTATTGAACCCCTTTGGTTTTCAGATTGTTCCCAGACGGCACCACTGTGAGTGGGGAGAGGGGCCTTTCTCTGGTGGTCTTTGTAAGACCCCGAGACAAGCACAGCCAAGGTCATCCCCCTGTACTGATAGGACCTGTCATGGAGCCAGACAAGGAGGACGTTGATCAGTCATCCTGTAAGTTACGTATCTAGGGGGCCTACCACAGGCCAGGACTTTTCCAAAGGGCTTTACCTATTTTGAACCACTTGATCCTCCCAGTTCCCCTTCAAAGGAGGTTGTTGGTTTTTGTTTTTGTTTTTTTAGTTTTGTCTATAGGGCACTTGTGGGAGAGAAAGAAAAGAGGGAAAGTGAGAAATCACCCTCCCTGGGGCGGGGAGGGTGGGAGAGGGTCATGCCACAATCCATCCTCTTCCATTCTCCTCTTGGCGTTTCGGGCATGCACGCACATATGCCTGGCATGCTTTTCAAGCTGCTGGGTCTGGGACCTGAACCACAGAGTTGACCATGAGGGATACAGCCACCTTATTCATCATGCCACTTGCCGACCCCAGAAGTTGTTATGTCCTTATCCGCATGCTATAAATGGGGAAATAGAGGCACAGAGACTTAACTTACTTGCTTGCCCAAGGTCACAGCTAGTAGGTGGAGGAGCTGGGATTTGAATCCAGGCTGCTGGGTCCCAGGGCCTGTGCCTCGGTGAGCCGTCCTCAGAATTGGCCCTGCTGGGGGAACCAGCAGTTAGCTTAATGGCTATGTCGCTGGACTCCCACGTAGTCGACCACGGTTCACATCCTGGACCCGGTGGCTTAAAACTCATGCCGGGCGCATGTGTGCACGTGCCCAAGATCCCGAGAGGAGAATGGAGGAGAAGGGATTGCGGCGTGACCATCCCCCCTGGGGGGGTGATTTCTTGCTTTCTGTCTGTAATGTCTCTCTCTGTCTGTCTGACGAGCGCACACGCCCTATAGTGAAAATCTCTCCAAAAAAAAGAGAAAAACAATTGGCCCTGCTGGTCAGGAGCAAAGGTGAGACTCTGCAATGGTGTCACAGTTGGGACCTTGAGGCAGTGCAGCCCTTGGATTTACACATTCCCAGACTTTTTTGAGCACCTGCTGTGGGTGACTGTCAAGCACATGCTCCAGACAGATTCAAGGGAAAGGTCTGTCAGTGCGAGGAAGAGTAAAGGCTCATTCCAGTCCAGGGTGCACCCGGAGCGTCCTTGCAGATATATGGACAGTGGCCGCCAGTGGGTGCCAGGAGCCAGTTCCAGACCTACGCAAGGGGAGGCCCAGGAGTGTTCCGATGGGACAGGCCACCAAGAGCAGTGGCCTGGGCAGCTATGAACCGGGGCTCTGGAATCCACAGCCTGGAGTGGAGGGGTGAAGTGGTGCTGACCTCAGAGACTGGGCGGCTTCTGAGCCCTTCAAGACGCACAGCCACATGCTGCAGGATGGCGTGGGCATCTCGTGAGCTGTCACTGGCGGAACGAGAGCGAGCCCTGAGCATGGATCTAGCTCTTTACCACGGAGTTCTCCTGCCATTCATTTATTCACTCGCTCTAACACTTCCTGAGCACCTTCAGTATGCCGGGGACTGTTTCGCATAAATCTCGTCACCCGCACCCTGACACTTGTTGAAGCCATGTGATGTCTTACAAGAGCTTTAATGATTTCTCTTTCATTTTCAGTGGCAAGAATATCCCCGGATGTGTCCCACTTTCCCCAAAAATGTGTCATATTTGAACTTCTAGCTTTGTCCTCTAACAGCAAGAAGACTAGCTAAGGACGACCTACTGTGTGCTAGGCCCTGTGCTCAGCACTTCCGTGCTGCTGCTTCAGATCCCCCCAGCAGGCCTCAGAGGGCGGGTTCTCATATTAACCCCTCACTTTGCAGATGAGGAAACTCAGGATCCAAGAAGGCCAGTGACTTGCCTGCAGTCATAAAGCTGGACACAGAGGGGCTGGGCTCAAAGGCCTGGCTTTCTAACCTCAGCCTGCACTTTCAGCCTTCACACCCTTACCGTCCTGCCCCATCACTGTCTCACAGGTAGAAAGCGATCACATTTGGAGACCCAGTTGCCATGGTTACACTTGACTCTTTCTCTTGTTTCCAAAGGTGGTGGCCCTTAGTAAGAGAAGCCAGGAGGCGGAAGCTGCTTTCCTGAGTGTTTACAAGCAGTTAATCGAAGCACCAGGTAAGAGACGCTTGGGCTCCATGGTGGAATGATTAACCACGGACACGGCCATTGCCACTGTTAATTGGGATTTCCTTGCAGTGGGCTCTGGGGACAGGCCTGGACTCGGGTGAGGTGGGGGGACTAGCCCTAGTCTGGTGCGATGGGGCCTCCCTACTTGCCATGTCTTCCCACACTACCTTCCAGCCTCAGCCAAGAGCCCACTGGGGGTGGGGTTCCTGGCAAGGTAGCCCACCTGGATCTTGGGGCAGCCAGGATCTTGCCCAGCAGAACCCCCATCCCATTGCTGCAGAGGACGGAAAAACCCAAGGCTCTCTGCCTGCAGGTGTCAATGGAGGGCAGACCACGAGTGTGCCCCCAAATACCCCAGGCAACCTTTAAAAAGAAAAAAGCCAGACCTATAAGAGCACAAACCGTGAGTCCATTTACAGAAAATATAAAAAGGCAAAGATTAGTCTGTGAACACTGTTCACAACAGCCAAGATGGAGACATTCATGTGTCCCTTAACTGAGGACAGATAGACAAAACGTGGACCTTCCTTACGATGGAGTATTACTCGGCCATGTAAAGGACGGCATTGTAATGCACGATCCCGTGTGGAGGAGCTTTGAGAACACGGCACTCAGTGAGAGGGGCCAGACACGAAAGCCTTAGACACAAGAGCCCACAGACACAGGAAGTAGACTGATGGCTGCCAAGGGCTGGTGGGAGGAGATTCGAGAGTGACCGTGTCATGGGTATGAGGTTTCCTTCTCCAGGGATAAAAATGTCCTGGGACTAGAAAGAGCTGGTGGTTACAGGACTTTGTGGATGTACTAGACACCGCTCAGTAGTTCACATTAGGGGCCGGCAGGTGGCGTAGTGGTTAAGGGTGCTAGATTCCTACATGGCCAGCCACAGTTCGAGTCCCGAACCTGAAGGCTTGCTTTCTCACTCCCCCCATACTCTGTCCCTCTCTGTTCAAATTTAAAACTAATAAAATTAAATAAATAAGTAAGTAAGTAAGTAAATAAGTAAATAAAACAATTCTTTAAAAAAAAAACAGTTCACTTTAAAATGGTAAGTTTTATGTTGTATGAATTCCACCTCGATTGAAAAGAAAATTAACTTGGGAACCAGCAGTTAGTGTAATGGCTACGTCGCTGGACTCCCATGTAGTTGACCGTGGTTCGCATCCCAGACCCGGTGGCTTAAAACTCACGCCGGGCGCGTGTGCGTGCGTGCCCAAGATCCCGAGAGGAGAATGGAGGAGAAGGGATTGCGGCGTGACCATCCCCCCCTGGGGAGTGATTTCTCGCTTTCTGTCTTAATGTCTCTCTCTGTCTGTCTGGCGAGCGCACATGCCCTATAGCGAAAACCTCTCCAAAAAAAAAAGAAAGAAAAGAAAATTAACTTGTGTTCTTAGAAGTGAAGCTGGGGGCGGGGGGAGCAGCAGGTGCCGTGGTGGTAAAGAGCTGGATTCTCTATGACTGAACATGGTGCATGTGTGCCCTAAATCCCAGGAGGAGAATGGAAGAGAAGGGATTGTGGCATGGCTCTCCTCCCTAGGGGGTGATTTCTCACTTTCCTTCTCACTATCTCTCTCTCCGTGGAGCACACGTACCCTATGGCCCCCCCAAAAAAAGGCGATCTAGGGTGGGCCAGAGTTCCTGGGAAAGGCCTCCTGGTGGTGAGGGTGGGTCAGTTTGAGAACATTAGGCTATACTCATGGAAGTATGTCTTATACCTATAAAAGTTTCCCTCCTTTTATTTTCTTAAATTTTATTGTTACTTTTTAATTTGCCAGAGGGTATGTATGCCCACCAGAAAGAGACAGATAAAAGAAACCTTTCCCCTTGCGGAAGGCCATGCTGCAATCCCTTCTCCTCCATTCTCCTCTTGGAATTTTAGGCATCCATGCACAAGTACCTGGTGTGTTTTTCAAGACACCTCATCTGAGACTCAAACTAGCGGTCAAAACTACATCCTCTTGGGGCCAGCAGGTGATGTGGTGATTAAGGACACTGGACTCCAACCTGGCCGACTGTGGCTCAAGTCCCAGACCTGGCAACTTGCTTTCTTACTTTCCATCTCTCTTTCGCTCTCCCGCTCTGTCCTTCTCTGGTCAAATTAAAATTAATTAATTAAAGTTAAATAAAATACTTCTTTAAAAAAAAGAAAATACATCCTCTTATTTCCCACCTTTTTTGATCCTTTGGCCCATGGTCTCAGCAACAGATGACATCAGAGGGTGACCCAGTACAGACCCCAGAGATGTCTCCCAGGAGCCCCTATGTCGGGCTCTCGTCTCCATAGTTCCTTGTCTATAGCGCCAGAGGGCAGCCCCGGGGTTGGCTAGTGCTTCGTATCTTCCCGGACCACCTACTCACTGGGCCTGCAGACAGTCCACCTTCCTGAGCATCACCCAGTCTCCTCTCGGTTGGGGATAATATTAGTGCCTACCACGTGCGGCTCTAGGGGGCTTCAAAGTGTGTGGCACACAGCAGGTGCGTGCTAAGTGTTACTGTGTATGTAACACTTAGTGCCTTTCGAGGAGGTGTGAACTGTTCTGAGCCCAGGACTGTATACCCAGAACTAGGTACACAGTAGGCACCAAATAACCATTTGTTGAATGAGTTTGAAATAAGATACACAGAACGAGCAGATGGTGTAATGGTTACGTATCTGGACTTCTACATAGTCGATTGCAGTTCGAGTCCCAGACCCAATATTAAAAGCTCATACCAGGCACTTTTGCATGCATCCCCAGGATCCCGAGAGGAGAATGGAAGAGAAGGGATTATGGTGTGGCCATCCCCGCTGTGGGGTGATTTCTTGCTTTCTGTCTTTCCAGCGAACGCACGCACCCTATAGCAAAAATCTCTGTCTTGAAATCAAGCAGCTTGAAAATCATGTCAGGCACGTGTGCATGCATGTCCAAACTCCCAGAAAGAGAATGGAGGAGAAGAGATGGCAGTATGGCCCTCTCCCCTGGGGGTGATGTCTCACTTCCCCTCGCTATCTCTGTCTCTCTCCAGTGATCACATGTGCCTTATGACCAAAACCTGAAAGGAAAAGAAAAGAGACAAGGCTTGGCAGAAGAAAGGAGAGGAAGGGTTGTTAAAATAAAGAGGTATTTTATCATCCAGGGCCTGCTGCTCATCACGCGTTTTCTATTCAGAGAGCACTTACCATGCACCGGCTGTGTGCCTGCCTCTCGCCAGACAGTGGGACTCCGCGCCCGTTGACTGATGCGAGTCCAGCCCTGGGGAAGCGGGCACTCCCATGGCAGAGGTGACCCCGTCATTGCTCACGGAGCTGGGGGAGAACCATCAAGTCTTATGTTCGAGGGTACAGAGGGGCAGACAGACTAAGGGAGACAGGAGGAGGGGCTGTAGTCCCTAGCTGGAAAGGGGGCTTCATTTCTGGGGTTCATTATGGGAACCTCATCTTTCTGGAGACAAGGCTATTAAACACAGTCACAGGCCAGTCCAGGGCCATGGGGGCCCCCAAAGTTGGTGCAGAGCTTTCCGGAAGGTCCTCGTGCCCTCTCGCCCCTCTCCCTGATGCCTGGGAGTGGGAAGGTCATCCCAAGCCTCGTGCTGACTCCAGGAGTCTGGTTTCCCAGCTCTCCTTCCCAGAAATGAAGGGGCGGGGGTGGGGAGATGTCCCCAGCTGTCACCAAGGTGGAGAATGAGGAGCCTTAACTGATGGC
Organism: Tupaia belangeri chinensis; assembly: GCF_000334495.1. Lineage (NCBI taxonomy): Eukaryota > Metazoa > Chordata > Mammalia > Scandentia > Tupaiidae > Tupaia > Tupaia belangeri. Next base: position 8,347,933 of record NW_006159701.1, on the reverse strand, counting down.
GCCGTACCACACGAACAGCCCCTTTAGGGCCTCTAATTCATTTTCGAGACATTTAAGAATAACAAAATGTTTTAATGATTTCTTAGGGGAATTAGGAAGACATATTTTTGTTCTCATTAAATTTTATCCTCAGACACAAGAACCAAATGTCAGATGTGTTTTTGGTGCTCCGAGCTCCTCCGCTCCCCGCCCCCACTGCCCCACCCCCCCCCTGTGAAAATAACGCTTTATATTTCTTGACAGGCAAATTATTTGTCGAAATACTCCCCCCTCCCGAAGCCACACAAGTCCTGATTCAACATTTTTGTTTTGAATGACTGCTGCCAACACAGATCTTTGGCAGAGAATGCGATATGGCGTGATTGCTCAGCAAGTATTTTGATAAGTGTGCAGCCTGTATGTCTGTAATTACGAAAGAAACCCGTAAATCTTTTGGATATTGTTCACACAGATGTGGCGTGAAGTGAGAAAAAAAGCAGTAAAACGTGTTAAAAGCATAATTAATGTCATTGTTGTGGAGGATGATTTGATTTAAACCTCTCTGACTTCTGTATCGGTGACGGCTGATTTCTTTATCGCGCTCGTGGAGTCACTAGGTACCGACCCAAGCTTCAGAAAGCTAACTAGTTAACTGAGTGATTAGTTAAAAGGAAAAAAGAAAGAAAGAAAGAAAACAAGGAAAGCCCGGGTAACAGGGCAGGCGGAGAGCATTGCTGAGGCGAGGAGAGAGAGGTGAGTGCCCCGAAACATCTTTTTCTGCTTTGCTTTGGTTTTTAAAAATCTGGTACGGGAGGTGGCAGCTCCTGGGGCATTTCCTGCAGGGGCAGAGCTGGGTGCACAGGGCTCAGCTGCAGCATCAGGCATCCCTTGGGGGCACTCTGAGCTTGGTGTCTGAGCTGTGTGACCTTGGCCAGGGACCTAACCTCTCTGAGCTCTGCTTGCCTTACCTTCAGAGAGGGATAATAATAGGACCCACTCATCAGTAGACGTAAGGGTTTGATAGGCTGCGCGTGGAGGCGTTGAGCAGGGCTTAATCAGCCGGCAGCATCGGGATGTGAGAGTTGCAGGAGTTACGGGCAGACCGTTGATTACACAAGGTCCCGTCAGTTGTCAAGGACATGGGGGAGCAGCGTGGGCACCAGGGTTAGGAGTCTGTGCAGTCGGGAATTGCTCCGCAGTGTTTCGGGTCTTAAGTTTGTCTCCCCAGTTATAAAAGAAGCTCATGCAGACTGCCAACTTGAGAAAATTCAGAAACGGGGAGAGGGAGGGAAAATGACCTCCCGGAAAAGCAGTTGGTTGTGTCTTTCCGATCTGTGTACGTTTTCAAAGCAGTCACTGCTCCTACCTGTGCACTGTGAGTCCTGCTCCCGTCACCCAGTGTGGCTGCAGCTGCCCAGGACCCTCGGCTTCTTGTACCTGGCAACCTCCTGCGTCGCATGGCTGTGTACTGAGCCTCTCCCCAGCTCAGCATTGGGGTGCTCGGGAAGTGGTTTATTGCCCCTGACTGCTGTAGTGATGAGGATGAGGAAGAAAACGGGGAGAAAAGCCTACGGTCGGCATGTGTCAACCACAAACCCAAGACCAGTGGTCAGAAAAAACATGATTTTTCCCTTGTTGATTTAGATTGCATTCCTTTATTTACTAGCTCGCTAAGTAGCTTTTCAGGTGTTATGAACCGTTCATATCCACTCTTTTGTAAATCACTGGTTTATGTATCCATTTTTCTTTTTTTCTTTTTTTTTTTTTTCAGAGATTTTTGCTATAGGTCACGTGCGCTCAATGGAAACACAGAGAGACAGAAAGTGAGAAATCACCCCCCAGGGGGGATGGCCACACCTCAATCCCTTCTCCTCCATTCTCCTCTCAGGATCTTGGGCACACAC
>NW_006159701.1:8332608-8342739 GCF_000334495.1 Tupaia belangeri chinensis | reverse complement strand
CCCCCTGTGAAAATAACGCTCCTGAAGAACCCGTCGGATGCGCGCTCCTGTTTTTATATTTCTTGACAGGCAAATTATTTGTCGAAATACTCCCCCCTCCCGAAGCCACACAAGTCCTGATTCAACATTTTTGTTTTGAATGACTGCTGCCAACACAGATCTTTGGCAGAGAATGCGATATGGCGTGATTGCTCAGCAAGTATTTTGATAAGTGTGCAGCCTGTATGTCTGTAATTACGAAAGAAACCCGTAAATCTTTTGGATATTGTTCACACAGATGTGGCGTGAAGTGAGAAAAAAAGCAGTAAAACGTGTTAAAAGCATAATTAATGTCATTGTTGTGGAGGATGATTTGATTTAAACCTCTCTGACTTCTGTATCGGTGACGGCTGATTTCTTTATCGCGCTCGTGGAGTCACTAGGTACCGACCCAAGCTTCAGAAAGCTAACTTGTTAACTGAGTGATTAGTTAAAAGGAAAAAAGAAAGAAAGAAAGAAAACAAGGAAAGCCCGGGTAACAGGGCAGGCGGAGAGCATTGCTGAGGCGAGGAGAGAGAGGTGAGTGCCCCGAAACATCTTTTTCTGCTTTGCTTTGGTTTTTAAAAATCTGGTACGGGAGGTGGCAGCTCCTGGGGCATTTCCTGCAGGGGCAGAGCTGGGTGCACAGGGCTCAGCTGCAGCATCAGGCATCCCTTGGGGGCACTCTGAGCTTGGTGTCTGAGCTGTGTGACCTTGGCCAGGGACCTAACCTCTCTGAGCTCTGCTTGCCTTACCTTCAGAGAGGGATAATAATAGGACCCACTCATCAGTAGACGTAAGGGTTTGATAGGCTGCGCGTGGAGGCGTTGAGCAGGGCTTAATCAGCCGGCAGCATCGGGATGTGAGAGTTGCAGGAGTTACGGGCAGACCGTTGATTACACAAGGTCCCGTCAGTTGTCAAGGACATGGGGGAGCGGCGTGGGCACCAGGGTTAGGAGTCTGTGCAGTCGGGAATTGCTCCGCAGTGTTTCGGGTCTTAAGTTTGTCTCCCCAGTTATAAAGGAAGCACATGCAGACTGCCAACTTGAGAAAATTCAGAAACGGGGAGAGGGAGGGAAAATGACCTCCCGGAAAAGCAGTTGGTTGTGTCTTTCCGATCTGTGTACGTTTTCAAAGCAGTCACTGCTCCTACCTGTGCACTGTGAGTCCTGCTCCCGTCACCCAGTGTGGCTGCAGCTGCCCAGGACCCTCGGCTTCTTGTACCTGGCAACCTCCTGCGTCGCATGGCTGTGTACTGAGCCTCTCCCCAGCTCAGCATTGGGGTGCTCGGGAAGTGGTTTATTGCCCCTGACTGCTGTAGTGATGAGGATGAGGAAGAAAACGGGGAGAAAAGCCTACGGTCGGCATGTGTCAACCACAAACCCAAGACCAGTGGTCAGAAAAAACATGATTTTTCCCTTGTTGATTTAGATTGCATTCCTTTAGGACCCACATGCAGACTGCCAACTTGAGAAAATTCAGAAACGGGGAGAGGGAGGGAAAATGACCTCCCGGAAAAGCAGTTGGTTGTGTCTTTCCGATCTGTGTACGTTTTCAAAGCAGTCACTGCTCCTACCTGTGCACTGTGAGTCCTGCTCCCGTCACCCAGTGTGGCTGCAGCTGCCCAGGACCCTCGGCTTCTTGTACCTGGCAACCTCCTGCGTCGCATGGCTGTGTACTGAGCCTCTCCCCAGCTCAGCATTGGGGTGCTCGGGAAGTGGTTTATTGCCCCTGACTGCTGTAGTGATGAGGATGAGGAAGAAAACGGGGAGAAAAGCCTACGGTCGGCATGTGTCAACCACAAACCCAAGACCAGTGGTCAGAAAAAACATGATTTTTCCCTTGTTGATTTAGATTGCATTCCTTTATTTACTAGCTCGCTAAGTAGCTTTTCAGGTGTTATGAACCGTTCATATCCACTCTTTTGTAAATCACTGGTTTATGTATCCATTTTTCTTTTTTTCTTTTTTTTTTTTTTTTTCAGAGATTTTTGCTATAGGTCACGTGCGCTCAATGGAAACACAGAGAGACAGAAAGTGAGACATCACCCCCCAGGGGGGATGGCCACACCTCAATCCCTTCTCCTCCATTCTCCTCTCAGGATCTTGGGCACACACACTCGCCCGGTGTGAGTTTAAGCCACCAGGTCTGGGACTCGAACTGCAGTCGACTACATGGGAATCCAGCGACATAGCCATTACACTAACTGCTGGTCCCTATGTATCCATATTTCTATCAGAGAGTGGATGGGTTTTTGTTTTTTGTTTTTTGGGGTTTTTTCCTAGTAGAGAGAGAATCGTTTTCTTATTGATTTATAGACACTCTTTGTATATTGGGGCTATTGATCTGTGTATTGTATACATGTTTTGTATTTTCTTGGCTGGTTTGCTTTTTGTTTTTTAACTTTGTTACTACTTATATGGTACATACAGGCGTTCAAAAAATATTTTCAGGAAGTAAGCAATCTTACCAAACCTTCACTTTATGGCTTTTGGACTTCATGTCCTATTTAAAAAAAAAAAAAAAAAACTTTTCTTGCCTCTGGGTTATGGGGTTGTTGTTTTTTTTTTTTTAAGTACTTTTATGTTCTTAATTCTTGTGCATTTAAATCTTTTAACCATCTGAAATATACTGATGGAAATAGTGTGGGAGGTTAAGTACTTAGCTTTGTTTTTGTCCCAAATGACTGGTTCTAGCGCCATCTAGTGGGTACACCGCCTGCAGGGATCCAGGAATATAGATTTCAGTGTAATTAGGATGTGTCTCTCTCTACTCCCTCACCTCCTTCCCCTCCTCTGGTTCCTCCACACTTTCGCCTCTGCTCATGTGGCGCTGGAGGGGCCAGGTGAACACCGAGAGTAACAAAAAAGTATTTAGCCCATACAATAGGAAAGGCTTGATGATGTCAGATTTTTCATAAGATGGCAATTAATTTGGAAGGCAGTGTCCCACTGCTTTCTGCCACCTCTCTCACCACGGCCACCTGTCTGAACCTGCCTGCTCCTGGCAGCCCAGGGCTGGAGGGTGGACGAAGTGACCACCCTGCACGGGCCCAGGCAGCAGTCGGTGCTCAGAGGGCTCTTCCCTCGCAGAAGCAAGGGCAGGCGTGTCAGCTGTGGCATCTCATCAGCTCATTCCCTGAGCACTTACTGCGTGCCGAGCCCCGTGAGACCTCAAGCTTGACGCAGTCCTGCCCTTGGGGAGGATTAGGACTCTAGTCCAGCAGGGACGACATGATCCAAGACAAACACCCAGAACACCCTGCAGCCAATGGGCTCCGCGGAGGGACGGCTGGGGGGCAGCCACCAGGGCACCAGGGCAGCCTTAGGATTTGGTTGTGAAGGCCAAGCCTCCATCCTTTCGTGGCCCATTTCCAGGGTGCCTTCTGTGTGTCGGGCCCTTACACACGGTTCACTGGCACCCACCCCAGCGCACGTGCGCGCGTGCACACACACACACACACACACACACACACACCCTTGCATGTATCATCACTATGCAGGCTCAGAATGGTTAAGCCACTTGCCCAAGGTCACACAGCAGAAAAATGTCAGAGCCTGAATCTAGACTTCTCCCTCCCTCTCCTACACTATCCCGGTTGCAGGATTACTTTAAAAATTAAAGGAATTTGAACAAAACCCTTGGAGAGTTGAGCTAAAATACAGTTACAGGGTCTTTGCTGCCAGTAGATTGGGAGGCTCCAGGCTGGAAGGCCTTTGCCAAATGCACTTGTGTTCCTTGAGGAACACCAGCCAGGAACTCATGGTCCGCCTGACCTAGGACTCCAAAGCGTGGGTTTCAGGGGAGGTCCTATTGTGGAGGGCAGACCATCACAGAGTCCCAAACTTGGGCGCGGAGGAAGGAGAAGCAGGACTCTGGCCTGAGGGGCCCTCCCTCAGAGCCGGGCAGTCCCCATTCTGCCATTTTGGTTTCCATGTCACCCTTGACTCTCAAGAGCCTCAGTTCTCCCCATGTGTAAAGAGTACATAGTGGGGACCGTGGTTCAAGTCCCAGATCCAGCAGCTTGAAACACACCAGGCGTGTGTGCATGCGTGCATGCATTCCTAAAATCCCTAGAGGAAAATGGAGGAGGAGGGATTGTGTCGTGGCCATCCCCCTGGGGGATTTGTTGCTTTCTGTCTCTGTCTCTGTCTCTCTGGTGAGCTCACATGCTCTATAGCAAAAATCTCTTAAAAAAAAATGAGTCGGTAATGACCTGCCCTAAGTATGAGGCCCTCGGACAGGGACTGTGGGCGGCAGAGAACGGTTGCTGGCACCGAGTCCCTGCCTGCACAGCTCCTCGGCAAACACCAAGCACTGTTGTCCTCTGCACCCTCCTCAGGGTCAGGCTCAGAGCCGGGCAGGACCGGTGCCAGCTCTGTCTCCAGGGACTTCCCATGCAGCTCAGTGCATGGGAACTTTGCTTCTGTCATGATGCATGTGGGTTTGAGTCCTACCTCTGCTACTCCCTGGCTGGGCGGCCTTGAGTAACTACTCTTCTGAGCCTCTGTTTCCTCCTTTGGAAAAGCAGACGCACCTCCTGGTCCCACTGGGGGTGCTGAGCGAGGTGAAGAGAGTGCCGTCCTTCGCTGACTGTCGGCACCTAGTACGTGCTCACTAAACAGTGCCTGCCACTGTCGTTGGTGTTGTTACCGTCAATGCCACTGTCGTGAGCATCAGTACCCAGTGCCCAGAAGGAGGACCCCCGTTTCCAGCCCCTCTGTCCTTACTCAAACCAAAAGACTCCCCCAGCCCCAGAAATCAGCTGGCTCTGGTAATGGAGGGAAGAAGGGGTGGGCAGACACATGGCTCACAGCTACGTCGAAGGGCTCCGCACCCCATCTGCTATCAAAAAGTTAAGAGTAAAGGATCAAAGTTAGTCTCGCTGCCACCGTCAGTAGCCTGAGCCTCCCACCCACACGGGCGCCCGGAGCTTGGGCCCAGATGGGAGAAGGCTTCTGTCTCGAAGATATTTTGGAGGGGCGCACGCATACTTCTGCATATATGTGTTTCTAAACAGCCTCTCGGACAGCCTTTCTGGCTCCAGCTTTCCTAAAAAAGCTCCGAATGCCACTTTCCTCAGATGGACATAGTGGGAGGATAGAGACAGATTTTCCTAGATTCCCTAACCCCCCTCCCCACCCCATAGACGCTTAAAAAAAAAAAAAAGAAAGAAAAGAAAAACACCAACAGCGTCAGCTAGTGGTAGAAGACAGAACAGGCTTTTTACCGTCTGCCTGCCGGTGCCTTTGGGAAGCCTGGCATGGTGTGAAAATATTATAAATCCTTTGGCCGTGTTCTCCAGGGGTTCGGATCCGACGTAGCCGAAATGAATTAGTCATTTGATTAAGCAGTTTGTGCATAATGAGCGGGTGATGGCTCAGAGACAAAGGCAGCCCCGCTCTCTGCCGGGCCCTCCCCGCACGTCCGTCAGGACCTGCCACCTCTGATGGTTGTGTTTGATCTTCCGTGTCTGCCCGTGTTCCCAAGGAATCAGAAGGATTTGTTGTATCCGAGCACTTCAGATTTGGGGTCCCCTGTCTTTGGTTTTGTAAAATCCAGGTTGGATGTAAGGCCGTTTGATTCCCGCCGCCTCTGCCCTGGTCTATATATCGACTGTCTGTTTATTGCCGGAGTGAGGTGGGGAAAAATTAAGTCGTGCTTGTGACTCCGGGCCCTGTGTCGGCTGGAAGTTTCCGGCAAAACCCTGGGCCCGCTGGCTCCAGACCAGGAGCTGCACAAAGGCCCTGTCCCTTCTTCTGTCACCAAGGATTGGGTTCGTCAGACACCGGAAAGGACACAGGTGGTTTTGGAGGTCACCCAGCATTTCCCCAATGGGGTCACCCGACGGGGGTGCAGCATCAGTGTTCCCGGGCACAAGACTGAAACTCTGAGTGTCTTGGTGACGTGAGGGGTGTCGCCTTCTTGCCTTTTTTGCAGGTAAAGTTGCAGTCAGGTGCCAGGAATTTCCCCTTTTAACCAAGTGAGAGCCAGCCTCAGACCCAAGGTCTTTGGAAGGCAGCAAAGTCTAGCTAAAACCGAATTGCACTGGTGTTCTTTCTTATTAGTTTTCTTTGCGCATGTGTGCATGGGTGTGTGCACATGCGTGTGTGTGTTTTCATTACCAGAAGACGCATGCGCTCTCCAGAGGTGGGAGGAGGGGAGCAGCCCCCCCCCCGGAGCATCCCTTTCTTCCATGTCTCCATCCTGTCAGAATTTGGGGCACACATGCACACCACGCCCAGTGTTTCATGAGCCCCTGGAGCCGGGACTCAAACCACCTCAGTCATATGGGCTCTGGCTTCCCTTAACCATGAGGCCAGCCCTGTGTTTATTTTTATGACATCTTCTATTTATGATACAAGATTCCAATTTTACTTTCTTTTCTTTTCTTTTTAGAGAGTATTTTTTTGCTATAAGGCACGCGAGCTCACCAGGGACAGAGAGAGGCAGAGAGAGAGAAATCACCCCCCAGGAGGATGGCCACACCGCAAACCTTTCTTCTCCATTTCCCTCTTGGGATTTTGGGCTTGTACACACACATGCACCCAGCGTGAGTCTTAAGCCACCACGTCTGGGATTCGAACTGCGGTCGGCCATGTGGGAGTCCAGCAATGTAACCGCTACACCACCTGCTGGCCCCCAATTTTCTATTCACAATAGTGAAATAAAACATTTCTTTAAAATATATTTACGTTTAGAAAAAAATGGGTCACATCAGGACAGATGTCAAGCTGGTCACCTCCTGGGACACGAGGCTGTGGCAGAAGTTCTAGAATGCCAGCACCTGGCCTTGGGCCACACTAGCTTGAGGGGGATGCCTGGGTTTGAATCCAGCTCTGCCTTTTTCTTGCTCGGTGACTTTGAGTAAATGACTTTCTACCTTTGGGCCTTCGTTTTCTCATCTGGAAAATGGGATTGATAACCATTGGTATTTTATGTGGTTGTTTTGAGGATTAAATGAGATATAAATACAGTAGTTCCCCCCACCCCATCCACAGTTCCAGTTACCCACGGTCGCTGCAGTCTAAAAATGCCACATGGGAAATTCCAGAAACAAGCAGTTTATGGGGCCAGCCAGTGGTGTGATGGCTAAGGTAGCCGAATCCCACATGGTCAACTGTCAGGTTCAAGTTCGAGACCTAGAGGCTTGAAAAACGCAGCCAATCTGTGTGCATGCATGCCTAAAATACCAGGAGGAGAGTGGGGGAGAAGGGATTGTGGCGTGGCCACCCCCTCGGGGGAGATTTCTCATTTTCTCTCTTTCTCATTATCTCTGTATGTCTGGCGAGTACACATGCGTGCGTGTTCACACACGTGCACGCCTTACTTTACAGTTCTAAAGGTCAGAAGTTCAAAATGGGCCTCACGGGACTAACACCAGTGTCGGCAGCAGGGCTGTGTTCCTTCCAGAGGCCCAGGGGAGGCCATTTCCTGCCTCCTCCAGTTCTGGAAGTACCCACCTTCCTTGGCTCTTGGTCTTCCCCCATCCTCAAGCCCCCAGTGTGGCATCTGCAGTCTCTCCTGTAACCTCACCCTTCTTTCATAACAGCATATCTGCAGGTTCTGCAGGGGGCTGTGTCCATGGGCCATTATTCTGCCTACGAGAGACACCTATCCGGAAATTCTGAGACCCGTTGGCTTCCTCCCTCTCGCCCAGGCCCCTAATCATTTTATCAGGTCACACACTTTTTGAATAGCCCATGGTTTTTTTAGAATTATTTTATTTCAGTTTATTCATCATTTCAATTTGACCAGAGAAAGGCAGGGAAAGTGAGAAAGTGAGCCACCAAGTCCAGGACTTGAACTGTGGTCAGCCATGTCGGAGTCCAGCATCTTACCCACCATCCCACCTGCCAGCCCCAATGAGAAAGCAAGCCTCCAGGTCTGGGATTTGAACCACAGTCAGTCATGTGAGTGTCCAGCACCCTGAACCACCATGCCACCTGCTGGCCCACTTAATTTTTTTAAGTTTATTTATTTAGTTCTTTTGCAAGAAAAAAAGAGAGAAAGAGAAAGATAGGGCCAGTCTGTAACCTAGACGTTAAAGGAACCAGATCCCATATGGCCAGCTGCACAATTTGAATCCTGGACCCGACAGTTTGAAAAACACACCAGGCACATGTACATGATGGAGAAATGGAGGGGAGGGATGGTGGCATGACTATGCCCCATTGGGGGTGTTTTCTCCTCTCCTCTCCCTTTCTCTGTCTCCTCTCTTATCTCTCTGGAAAGTGCACTGGCAAAACATTTTGTTGTTGTTGTTTTTGTTGTTTTTGGAGAGGTTTTTGCTATAGGGCGCATGCACTCGCCAGAAAGACAGAGAGAGATAGAGAGACAGAAAGCAAGGAATCACTCCCCGGGGGGATGGCCACACCACAATCCCTTCTCCTCCATTCTCCTCTCAGGAACTTGGGCACGCACGCACCACGCGCCCGACGAGAGTTTAAGCCACCAGGTCCAGTCCTCAAACCACGGTTGGCTACATGGGAGTCCAGTGACATAGCCATTACACTAACTGCTGGTCCCAGCAATTTTTAAAAAGAAAGGGTCAGACAGGCAGACAGAACCCCCAAAAGTGTGGACCCCAGTTCACGGGTACAGGCATGCCCAGGGTGCTCACACCCAAAACAAACCTGAAACCTTCCAGTGGGGGTCTACCTTGAAGCGCAGAGCGTTTTCCCACGGCAGTGTCATGTGGTCCCCCCACACACATTAACTGAGCACCTACTGTGTGAAGGGCCAGAGCTGGGCCTCTGGGGAGAAGGGGAGAACTGGGAATGAAAACAAGCCGTCCCAGTCCGTCCCCTGTGGCCATCAAGTTCCCTGGGAAGCTGCCTCCAAACGTTTTAAAGATTTTTTGTCATTCCCCTCTCTTCTGATTGTGTTTGTAAGACAGCCAGTGTTGGTTAACTGACGCCTGGAGTAACACTGTCGGACAAGGAGAGGGAAGCCCTCGGGCTACGGGCCCACCGCTCAGTCTGCTCCTCCAGTTATCTGGATGCTGGCAACTCCTCCCCCTCTAACCCAGCTCCCAGCAGGGCATCTCGGGGCAGAGCCAGGGCTCCGGGGAGAGATGAGGTCACCCCGGCACAGATCTGGGTGCCCAGCACTGCGCCGTGGCAGGGAGCAGGGTGGGAAACACCCAGGGGGTAAATGCCAGTCATTGCGAGCACTTGGCAGGCCAGGCCCCAGCACAGGAGAGAGTGACAACGCAGGAGGAGGAGGGCCAGGACCTGCCGCCTCAGGCATGGGCTTGTCTCCCAGGCCACAGATGAAGAGGGGGACAGGTTAGACTGGGGTCAGGAGGACTTCCCATGAGACTTGGAGTCTGGGCAGCTCCTTGGCCAGTTTGTGTGTAGTCTGTTGCCGTTTGTTAGTGTTAGGGTGTGAATCAAGACCCCAGAAGATATGCTGAATTTCTAACCACCAGTACCTGTGCATGTGACCTTATTTAGAAATAGGGTCTCTGGGGACTGGCAGGTGGCATGGCGGTTAGGATGCTGGACTCTCACATGGTCGACCATGGTTCGAGTCCTGGACTGGGCAGCTTGCTTTCTTGTTCTCCTTTCCTCTCTGTCTCTCTCTGGTCAGATTGAAAAATAGTTTTAAATAATTCTTAACTTAAAAAAAAAAAAAAGAAATGGGGTCTTTGCAGGAGATAATCAAGTTAAGATTAGGTCATTAGGGTGGGCCCACATCCAGTGTGGCTGGTGGCCTTATGAGAAGAGGAGGGAGGAGCTAGCAGCAGGTGGTGTGGAGGTTAAGGCACTGGATCCTACAGGGCCAACTGCACAGTTCGAATCTCAAGCACAGTGGCTTGAAAGCACACTGGGCACATGTGCATGTGTACCTAGTCCCGAGAGGAGACTGGGGAAGAAGGGACTGCTACGTGGCAATCCCCCCGGAGAGAGACGGCAGGAAGGCCATGTGACAGTGAAGGCAGGAACTGGAGCTATGCAGCTGCAAACCAAGGAATGCTGGCAACACCAGAAGCCGGGGACAGCCAGCTGCCTCTCCTAGACCCACCTGTGACTTCAGGACACCGTATTAGGTTCCTGGGGCTGCCTGCCAAACAACCACCAGCCACAGTGCACTCTCGGCTCCAGAAGC
>NW_006159701.1:8331483-8332530 GCF_000334495.1 Tupaia belangeri chinensis | reverse complement strand
GGCATTCCTTTCCCTGTAGATGCGTCATTTCAGTGCCTGCTCCATCTCCCCATGTGTCTTCGTGCGTCCTCTCCTTTTATAGGGAGATCAGTCATTGCACTGGGGCCCACCCTACTCCGGTGAGACCTCATGTTGACTTGGTGACATGAGGTCACCAAAGACCCTATTTCCAAGTAAGGTCATATCCTGAGGTTCCAGATGAACACGAATTTGAGGGAACCCTGTTTGACCCAATAAACCACGTCCTACCAATGCACCCTGCCTAACTCTCGAATCCGAGCCCTTCACCCTGCAGATCCACCTGCAAGGCTGCTGCCTACTGCCATAGCCTCTTGTCTGGCGCCCTCTACAGCCCACTTCTCACATAGCATGTGACACTCACTGCTTAGGGAATCCTGGCCCCATCTACATTATCAAGGAGCTTTGGGATCTGCCTGCCCACTGAAACCATCTTCCTATCCCTCCGCTCGCAGGCCACTTGCTCAGAGAGGTCTTTCTGACCCATCTCCCAGGCTGGGTCCAGGTCCCCTGGGGGACATGCCAAGAGAAACATTCTCTGTGATTCCACTGAGCACATTTATAAAGGAGCAGCTTCTGTCACCGCCCCCCCCACACACACACACACACCACAACTGGGACAGCTGCACAAGGGCGCAGGGTCCCAGTGAGCTCTGCCCACGTCAGACTCATCACTGGCGTGTGCCAGCCCCATACCACGGCTTCACCTCCATAGCGCCTCTGCAGGGGAGGGCCTGTGCTTATCCCCATGTGACAGACCAGAAAGCTGAGGCTCGAGAGTTGAAGTGAAGACACAAGCTGGTCTGGGTCCTCTGGAAGCAGTCGCCAAGGCGGTGTTAATTGTGCAAGGGATTTCCTGGGGGCCTGCCTGCTAAGGATGGAAGAAGGGGAGTGGGAGGAGGCAGGGATGAGGGTCGAACACCTGAGAAAGGAGAGGGGCAGGGAGGGGACTAGGGCAGAGGAGCCACAGGCAGGCGCGGGGCCTGAGAACGTCTCAGCCAGGCCCGCCGGCGCCCCGAACAAGGGGGT
>NW_006159701.1:8325581-8331395 GCF_000334495.1 Tupaia belangeri chinensis | reverse complement strand
GGGGGGGGAGGGGGGGCGAGGGAGCCCCCAGGCAGCCGCTGGCCCTGAGAACGTCTCAGCCAGGCCCGCGGGAGCCCAGAGCAAGGTGCTCGACCAGCCTGGGCTGCGCGACAGGATGCCACATGGAGCGGAGTAGGGCTGAGCGAGAGCAGTGTCCCTCCCAGGCCTGGAGGCCGGACATCCAAGATCGGGGTACCGTCGGTGCCAGGGGCTGGCGCGGCCTCTCTCCTGGCTTGCAGGCAGCCACCACCTCACTGTGTCCATTCAGGCCTTGCCTCTACTTGTGCGCAGAGGAAGAGCACAGTGTCCGCTGCCCTGTGGGGTCACCCTCCTCACGGTCTCAGCTACCTGAATCACCTTCCTAAAAGCCCAGTCTCCACACAGCCACGCTGGGACACGGAGGCACAGCCTCTGTCAGCCGGAGCGTGGCGTCCTGTCGGCCTCATACATGCTATGCGGCTCTGACGACGTGGCACCCGGAGACTGCCCTCAGTTTTTCAGGGAGGTTCTGTCTTGAGGGAGCACTGAGTGGCACACTGCACGGCCACAGGTCGGAATGATAAGAGTGACATCGGGAGTCTGCCAGAGGCAGGAGTGACATGCTGTACTCAGGACCTCACGCTGAGTAAGTGGCAGAGGTGGGATTTGAACCAGATCACTCCGCCCCAGAGTCAGGCTCTGAACTCACCTTGCCCCTCTTGCTCGCACTCGTGTAAGCCACCTCTGCTCAGGTCAGCTTTCCCCTTCTGTGGCTTGGAAAGCCTCTGGTCCTGCATACCTTCCTATGGCCTCCCTTACAGAGCAGACATGGGTTAAGCACCTACTGGGGGGCAGCAATAAGACAGACCTTCAGGGTCTCTGCCCTCCTCCTCCCCCCTCGAGGTCCACTCCGGGACCATCCTTCCTGGTCACTTCCTGGCCAAGCTGCCCTGAGAGCCAGCCCAGGCCAAGCTGTGTAGGTGTCCTTAGTCACCCTCATCCGTGACATTATCCAGAACAGCCTGGAGTAGGCCTGACCCCACGCTTCCTTATGAGCATTTACTCTCACCCCGATTATGATTTAAAATTGGGCCAGTTTTTGCCCATCCTTGAAATGAATCTCCTGGGCCCGCTATTTCTTGGGGTTCCATTAGTCAAAACTCAGCACGTAGACAGTCAGTGTTCTCTAGCGTCAGGCAGCAGAAGCCGGCACCGGCAAAACCATTAAGCAGGGAAGGAGTTTATTAGAGGGCCAAGGGCGGAGAGAAGAGGGAGGCAGCTGACCAGAGGGGCTCCGATTCGCAGGGCAGAGCATCTCGGGCCAGCCTGAGCAGGTGCCCTCCTCACCAGGGGGAGGTGGGACTGTTTTTTGTTTATTTTTTTGTGTTATTTTAGAGATTTTTGCTACAGGGTGCATGCACTCACCGGAGAGACAGATAGAAAGCAAGAAATCACCACCCTTCAGAGAAGTTGGCCACACCACAATCCTGCCTCCATTCTCCTCTTTGGATTTCGGGCAACCATGCACACACGCCTAGCGTGAGTTTCAAGTGACCAAGTCCAGGACTCGAACCACAGTCAGCCATGTAAGAGTCCAACAGCCTAACCATTACACCATCTGCTGCTCCCTAAGGTGGGAAATCTTGATTGACACCTCCCCTAGAAGCTAAGAGGGGATCAAAACCACATCCCCACCCCCACCCACTAGAAAGACAGGGAGAGGATCTAAGGGCCACGCCATCGAGAATGGTCACCCGCTTCATGGAGGGACTGGGACTGAGGCCTGACAGGCTCCCCTGAGGACTCCGGCTTAGGAACCAGCTGGGCCCTGGAGGGCCTGTCTGGATTCCCGCCCAGCCCTCACTGCCTCGCCCTGGGAAATGACTGGCCCTCTGCACCTCACTCTTCCCACCCGGGTGGAGGGAGTACACCAGCGCCAGCGTCCCGGTGTTGTGGTAAAGGCCGAGTGAATTCCAGTCACGTCAGGTGCTTGAACTGCTCAGCCGGTCATGGCCTGCCGTGGCTGAGGCATCTGCACATTCACCCACCCACGTTCTCCCTCACACGGGGAGCCGCGGGGAGCAGGGTGCGAGTGTGGGAGGCAGAGGCTCCCGGGGGTCGGTCCACGACTTTTTTTTCCTCAGCCCTGCCGCCAGCACTGGCAGACCTCGAGCCGTTACCAGACCCATCTGTGCTCTGGGGGTGGGGGATGTTGGACAAATTGGCCTGGTAGCCCCCCACCCAGTATGCCTTTCTCAGCTGGGAACTTTGGGTCCCAGAGTAGAGTTAGCTCAGAGCAGGATTATAGGCGCGGGGTCTCCCAGGGACAGGTGCCACCTTTGAGGCCATACCCTATCTCGAGACTGTGGCGTGTCACTGTAGAGAGCCAGCTCCCAGAATGCCTGTGACAGGGACGTTCTTCCTCCTTGGGAAGTGACAGCAGCTTGCCCTGTGCCAGCCCTGCCGTGGCCTAGCACCGCGATTCCCTGCACACTGTCCCCCACAGTCCTCACCACGCCGCATGGCAGACCGTGTTACAGATGAGACAGAGGCTCCAGCAGGTTAGCTCCCTATCCAAAGGGCACGTGGCGACTAGAGCCAGAGCTGACACTTGCTTCCTAGATCACATGGTCTCTCTCAGCTCCTTCTCAAGGCTTCCTATAGCAATTCCTGGGAAGTGGGAACTGGACAGTCTTCCCCCTTTTTTTTTTTTTTTTTGAGAGGTTTTTGGTATAAGGCACGTGCACTCGCCAGGCAGATAGAGGAAGACAGAGAGACAGAAAGCGAGAAATCACCCCCCCAGGGGGGATGGCCACACCGCAGTCCCTTCTCCATTCTCCTCTCGAGATCTTGGGCATGCACGCACACACACCCGGCGTGAGTTTAAGCCACCGGCTCTGGGATTCAAACCGTGGTCGACTACATGGGAGTCCAGCGACATAGCCATTACACTAACTGCTGGTCCCAGTCTTCCCACTTTCTAGGTGGGAAAACTGAGGCTCAAGGCCATGCAGGATTTGGACCTTGAGCCAGACTTCAGATTCTGTGGGCTTCATGCCTGCATTCTGCTTGCACCACCAAACCAAGGCAGCCACTGAACTATGGGCGGCGAAGTCCCTGGACTATGTGGAGGGCCCACCCACCCCCTTCCCTTGGGGGGATCACCAGGAGCCAGCTTCCTGGACAGAGTGCCCCAACCAGCAAAGAGTGACCTGCAGGGCCTCAGAACGCAGCGAAACATCTTTGATACCCAGTCCCTGTGGACGGGGTGAGTGACAGCCAGCCCTTACCACCGGGAGCAGTCGTTTGGCTCAGGAGGGCTCAGGGCCAGCTGGGCTCTTGAGCCGCGAACGCGTCTTTCCCACCTCAGTGGGACCAGAGTAAGGCCTCCATGTCCGCCTGGCGCTCACCCTCCCGTGTTTATCTAACTTCCCTGACCCCGGCGTGTGTTTGTCGCCTTCCTTCCTTCCTTTCTCAAAAACCAGGACACAATAGGAAGCGTTTCCTTGAACTTATTAAAAAATCCAGACTTGTAAATTAATTTGTTCGTGTTGTACAAAGGCAGTGCAGATGGACTCATTAGCATGCACACAACAAATAATTATAGATGAATTTTTAGCTGGCCTGCCTAATGCGCTTGCTGGGTTAATTATGTCAATGTATAATTACATCAGCCCGGGGAGACATAATGGCATACCCTGCTGAGCAGGCCCTGCCTAATGACGGGGCGTAGGGGCTGCTGACAGAGGGCCGCTGCCGCGTTCCCTGGCTCCCTGGCACCTGCTTACCTCGGCACAAGCACCCATTGTCCGAGCCTCCCGCCACCTAAACAACTGAGCAGGGGAAGGATGGAGAGGAGACCTTATTCTAGCCGGTCCTGAAGGCCCCCGTGCATAGCCATTGCCCCATTTCTTCCATCAGCAAATATTTATCAGGTAGGACTGTGTCAGGCTTAGGGTTAGGTACAAGGAGGCCAGGGGGCAAGAAGAGATGTAGCAGCCCGCCCTCGTTCTGGAGTGAGTCCAGTGGGTGTTACGCAGTGCACTTGCAAGTAAATGTACGTCATAGCTGCAGTGGGTGTTGTAAAGAAAACATGCAGGGTGGGAACCAGCAGTTAGTGTAATGGCTATGTCGCTGGACTCCCACGTAGTCGACCGCGGTTCGCGTCCCAGACCCGGTGGCTTAAAACTCACGCCGGGGACGTGTGCGTGCATGCCCAAGATCCCGAGAGGAGAATGGAAGAGAAGGGATTGCGGCGTGGCCATCCCCCCTGGGGGGTGATTTCTCACTTTCTGTCTCTCTGTCTCTGTCTGTCTGGCGAGCACATGCGCCCTAAAGCAAAAACCTCTCCAAAGAAAAAAGAAAACATGCAGGGGGACCAGGCTATATCGCTGAACTCCCATGTAGCCAACCACGGTTCAAGTCCTAGACCCGGTGGCTTAAACTCACACTGGGAGCGTGTGTGTCCGTACCCGAGATCCCAAGAGGAGAATGGAGAAGGGATTGTGGTGTGGCCATCCCCCCTGGGGGGTGATTTCTTGCTTTTTCTGTTTCTCCCTTTCTGGCGAGCTCATGCACTCTATAGCAAAAACCTCTCCAAAAAAAAAAAAGAAAGAAAGAAAGAAACCATGCAGGGAGGAGCTCGTATCAGAAGACTTCCTGGAAGAAGTGGCATTTGAGTTGCTATATGAAAGACAAGTAAGCAATAACTACCTGACGGGGAGGAAAGGGGAGGTGTTTCTGGCAGAAGCTCCTGCCTATGCAAAGGCCCTGAGGTGGGGAGGTGCATTTGAAGGACCTAGAAGAAGCCAGTGTGACTGCAACTCAGAAAGACAGGAATCGTGGGGACTCCCATTTGTTCTGAGCTGGCCGAGCGTCAGGTGTCACGTTGAGCACTTTATGTGGCTCCTCATCACAGCCCACGAGGTCGCTACTCTCATAGTCAGGCTCAGAGAGGGACGGTCATCTGCCGAGGCCACCCAACAAGCCCAAGAGGCATGTATGGATTAGACCAGGATGCAGAGGCTTCAGCCTGGAAGCCACGCTCCCAACTCCTCTGTGCCCCACAGGGAGCGGTGGCCAGGCAGATGCTGGCAGGACACTCCAGTGGGGGCCAGGAAGAGAAAGGGCTCCAGTGCATTAGAGAGAGCTGGGCCAGCCCCGTGCCCTGGGGCTGCGGCGAGAGGCCTGGCCTTCCTGGGGGAGCCCTGCACACTGCCCGCCCCGCCCTGCTGCTGCTGTGACAGGCACGCACATCACAGGCAGGAGGCCTCTGGGCTGTTGGAGCCAGACACCCAGACTACAGCCCCACCTCCACCCTTCCCAAGTCCTAGGGCTGCTCTGAGCCTCAGTTTCCTCAGCTGTGAACACGGGTTGAGTTCAGGCCAGCCTCCTGGGGACCAGGGGACCCATCCCTGTGGCCAGGCTCTGTGGGATTGTCCAGGTGTTCTTACCACCTGCCCAGATGGGAGTGGGGGAGAGTGACCTGGAAAAGACGGGGCTGGGCTGGAGGGCGGAGGGGCAGCTCTCCAGGTAAAGGCCGAGGGAAGGGGCCCGTCCTCGGGCAGAGGAGCCGCTTGATCTCGGCCAACAGCATTGAGATGGGGAAGGCGTCCTCCATCCTGCTAAGCATTTAGCCCCTGGAAAAGCCGTTCTGTAATCAGCAGTGCATGTCACAGCCAGGATCCCCCATCCAGGTCCAGAAAAGCAGCCGCCAAGGATCCCGCGGGCAGGACAGTTACCACGGCAGATGGGGGTAGGGAACCGGACAAGGCCTAGGGCCTCAGACCGTGGCTGTGTGAGCGCAGGGGCAGAGGGGGAAGCCGGCTGGGGCAG
>NW_006159701.1:8322225-8324679 GCF_000334495.1 Tupaia belangeri chinensis | reverse complement strand
GGGGGGGGCCGGGGGCGAGAGGGGCCGCCGCCCGGCCCCAGCCACAACCAGCACGTGGCCTCAAGAAGCGCGAGCAAGGCTGTGAGGGAATCCCTGAGCCACAGTGGCCTCGGGGCATCCTGCCTCTGTGTCCCCGTTGCCCCCCTGTACACCAGCACCATCTGGGACAGGCGGCCTCCAAGTGATGGATCTCAGGCGTGGTCCTAGGTCCTCACTCAGCAATGCTCCCTGTGGCTGGAGGTCTGCAAGGCAGAGTCTCATGGCCACTACCACTGGCACCACTGGCCCGAAAAAAGGCCGGGACAAGGGCTGCTGCTGTTACTCCCAGCTAGGCAGGACGCCCCCCACAGGGCGGAACATGTCACCTCATACCAGCAGGTGCCCAGCCCGACTCCCTGAGCTTGTCACAGTGACTCCAGGGGACTCCCCCCGCCCCACAGCTCAGGCATCCCCACTTAACGGGGCACTTGCCACCTGCCCGCCCTCTGCCTCTGTAGACCCCGTGCCCGTGTTTGAGGCGGCGCGCAGCTTGGACGACAGACTGCAGCCCCCCGTCTTCGACCCCAGTGGGCAGCTCCGGCGAGACCTCCACGCTTCTTGGAAGAGGCACCCCGAGCTCCTCAGCCCTAAAGGTACTGATGAGGCCTTCGTGGGGTTCTTGGGCAGTGGGTCTTCACCGGCCACACTGGGCCACACGGGTGGGTGGGGCGGGCAAGCAGGGACCCAGGCTTTAGCATTTTAGGTGTGGGATGGGCTAAGGGAACACTTGCTGAAACAGGCGAACTCCGTATCTAAGGGCTTAATCAACTGAAGAGTGAGGAGGTTGCAGAGGTGGCACCACGTGTGGCATGTGACATTCAGAGCCTCAGCGAGCACTGATGCCACGCCAGCAGAGGAGAGTGGAGGCCACACTAAGTGTGCGGGGCGTGAGCCTGGGCAGGGCGTGCATCGCTCCACCCACTACCCCGTGGCCAGCACTCGGGCCTGTGCCACACCTTGCTGCAAAGGGGCTGTGGGGGGAGAGGAACATGAGCTGGAGGACACACGACAAGGTGGCAACCTCAGAGGTAGGAAGGGAGGAGTCAGAGCACCTGAGACACACTGGCCCTCTAGCTGGGTGACAGAGAGCCAGGCCCCACATGACCAATTGCATGGTTCAAATCCCTGCCCCAGAGGCTCGGAAAACATGCAGGCTCACATGCATGTGTGTCCCAAATCCCAGCAGGGTGTAGGAATAGAGAAGAATGGATTGCAGCATGACCACACACCACTGAGGGTGCTTTTTCCCTTCCCCCCCATCCTTTTTCTGGGAAGCGCTGTGCCCACTGACAATTAAAAAAATAAATAAAACTTAAGTTAAAGATAGACTTACCATATGACCCATTCACCCCAGATACACTAACCGTCCTTCCCAGTAGTTAGATTGATGAGTACTCCTAGGCGTATACCCCACAGGTGCTCAGACACAAATGCACACACGAATATCGTCATCAGATGAACGGGTAAACAAAGTGTGGCTCGTCCATGTGAGGGAATGTTCTAGGCCAACCAAGGGAGCGAAGCCTGTGGCCGGACCTTGCAGGTGTGATGCTGAGCGAGAGAAGCTGACAAAGGCCATGTCACTCACGCACGATTCTGTTCACATCACGTGTCCCTAAGGGGCAGATCTGCGACACGGAAAGTGGACTGCTGGTTCTCAGGGTGGAGGGAGGGGAGGTGGAGAGCGGTTTAACGGGAGCAGGCTTTCCTCCTGGGGTGACCAGTGTCCTGAAGTCAGCTGCCGTGGCTACGCAGTATCGCAGATACACCCAGCATCACGTTAAGACGCTCACAAGGGTGAATTCTGTGTTATGTGTATTTTGCCACAATTTAAAAGTAATAATAGGGCCAGCACGTGGCGTGGAGGTTAAGGCACCGGATCTCACATGGCCAACCGTGCAGTTTGGGTCCCAGATCCTGTGGCTTGAAGATCAACCAGGCACATAGGCACACGTGCCCAAAATCCTGAGGGGAAACTAGAGGGACAGGGGTTGCGGGATGGCCGTCTCCCCAGGGTGAAGGGGTAAGCTCTTTCTCTCTCTATCTCTCTCTCTCTCTGGCAAGCACATGTGCCCTATAGCAAAAACTAAAAAAAAAAAAAAAAAAAAAAGATTAAATTTTAAAAATAATAGTAAAGAGCCAAGGAGCCCTGCGTGGGGATGGAAGCCCCAGCGTGCTGTCACGCAGCACCCCGGGAGGTCAACCCACATGCGCACACGGAGCCAGCGCCCCAGCGGCTGCGCGCTCTCCAGGGCCAAGTCTGAGAAACCGGTCTCGGTGACTGAGCTGAAGGCTGATCCGGTTGCATGAAGTTGCTCCCGCAGCGAGGGCTGTGTTTCCCTCTTCTTCTCCCTGCAGAACAGAGAGAGGGGACGTCTCCGGCCGGGCCCACGCTGACTGAGGGGAGCTGCCTCG
>NW_006159701.1:8300730-8322133 GCF_000334495.1 Tupaia belangeri chinensis | reverse complement strand
CTGCTGCTCCACTTGGCTGGGCAGGGGGTGTGGGGTGGGGAAAGGCTCCTGCCGGAAACCAGCCTCCAACCTCGAGAATCCCACCCTCCTGGCCTTCGTTTTCCCACCTGGAAAATGGGGCTCATGGTGTTGGATTAGTCAGAGCCCTCCCGAGAAACAAAACCAACAGGGAGGTTGGTTTCTATGACAGGATATATTTTGAGGACTTAGTTCATGCAACTGTGGGGGCCGGAGGGTCTGCATTTGGTAGCAGTGGCCAGGAGACTGGAAACTGCCCAGCGGGAGTCGGTGCTGAGGCTTGAGGCAGTTTCCTCATCTGTTTTGTGCTTAAAACCTTCAACTGATTAGATGAGGCCCACCAGCGTGACTGACATCTGCTGATTGTAGGTGATCATCACACCTCCAGAGTACCTTCACAACAATACCTGAGTTAGTGTGTGATCGCGTGACAGGGGACTGTACCCCGGCACAGGGACGCATAACATGGACTGTCACCCATGGCGTCAGCCCTAGTCTGCTCTGAGAATGGAATGAGAAGGGGCCTGAAGTGCTCAGCTCGGGCTCACAGGGAGGGGTGCGTGGTGCTGGACGGTGGCCCTTATGGTCGTGCAGCGGCGGTAACATCTGGGGCCCTGGGATGTTTCCGGAGCTGTTTGATAGTGGTCCTCAGATTTATCCTTCCGTTCATTCGCTCTTTCCGCCTTCCTTCTTTCCACACACGCACAGAGCCAGGCACTGTTCTAGGCAAGGGGGACCCAAGGGCGACAGAACAGACAGAAATCCCCGTTCCTGGGGTTTTCTTCCCAGTGAGCAGGGCACACAGACAACATGGGAAACCAGGGGATGGTAGGCCGCGTTGAGCAGGGCGTGAGCAAAACCGAAGCAGGGAGGATGCCATGGGGAAGGCTGGTTTCAGACGGGGTGTTGGGGCAGGTCTCCCTGAGGAGGTGAGAGAGTGAGCCTGACAGGTGTAGAGGGCAGGCATTACGGGCGCGGGGACAGTCAGTGCAGGGGCCCTGAGGGGACACATGCGCCCGGCAGGTCTGAAGAGCTGACAGGCAGCGTGGTGGGGGTGGGGGTCCTGTAAAGGGAGCGTCTTCAGCACGGGCCGGGATTTGCAGTCCAGCTCAGCCCCTGCCTCTGCTGAATCACACCTGAGCCAGGCCCTGGTGGGCCGGGGGGCGCGTCCAAACTCCTGCCACAGCAAGGGCCAAACATACCATTGGGCAGCCCTCACAGGGCCAGCCATACTGACAGCCACAGAGCAAAGCAGGACAGCCAGACACTGGGGAGCTGTTTAAGGACTCATTAACAAGGCCCAGGCGCAGGTGACGGGGCATGGGTGAGGACGGGAAGCCCGGGTACGCCCCACTCGGGGAGCGGAGGGCAGGCAGGGCCCACCCATGTGGCCAGCTTGAGCAGGCCCTGTCTCTCTGCAGGGGCCTTCAAGAAGTACAAATCACTTTGGCGACCAGACTGGGGGAGGCAGAGGAGAAAATCAAAGTCCTACATTCAGGTACGCTGGGGCCGGGCGTGCAGCCGAACCCACAGGTGAGGGACGCACTGAGGAGAGGTGAGGTCTCGACAAACTCAAGACAGCCCTTGCCTTAAGGAGCCGCTGCTCAACCCCAGCCGGACTCCGCCATGTTGTCCTGTGTGGCCTGTTCCTTCCATTTTCCTAGAGAAATCAGGAATCTGGAAACAGAAATCTCCACTCATACACAAGAATCTGTTGACCTCATTGCTCCTTCCTGTGGGAACCTCGGGGTGGGCTAGATTCCTGGATGGAGGGCCCCACACAAGTCCTGGAATGACTTAAGGGTGTTGGGGGGCTCATACTCCAGGCCACAGAACGGGTAGCACTCTGTCCCGGGCCCCAGCTTGGGTCCCCTCATCTCTGCCCTGGCCATCCCAGCCACCCCAAAGCCCTCCCACCAGCTAGAAGCCCTTCCAGACAGAAGGCTCCCCACCTGGGCCAGCTCTCAAACGAGTGCCTTCCTTCAGTTTCCGACCCTCGCTCTGCCCTCCCTGCCACAGAGGGGGTGGGTTCCACCTCCCCGGGAGGCCCACCCTCCTGCCCGCGGTCAGGGCTCACTTGGCTTTTACTCTCCCAGCGTTAAAGGCCACACAGACAGAGCTGCTAGAGCTGCGGCGGAAATACGACGAGGAGGCAGCGTCCAAGTGAGTAAGGCCCTGAGC
The DNA here is from genome assembly GCF_000334495.1 of Tupaia belangeri chinensis. Taxonomy (NCBI): domain Eukaryota; kingdom Metazoa; phylum Chordata; class Mammalia; order Scandentia; family Tupaiidae; genus Tupaia; species Tupaia belangeri. The sequence goes on along the minus strand of NW_006159701.1, from coordinate 8,319,934 downwards.
TGCGCCCAGGGCCCCAGGGCAGCCTCTGCCCTCCTACCTCTGCGACAGCAACAGCGACAGGCCGTTCACCCTGCCCGGGGCCTCATTTCATTAAGCACCTCTGCCCCACCCCAGAGACACGGGGCCATCTCCACACCACAGCACGCTCCCACGCTACAGGCCATGAGGCATATCCTGGGGCCTGGCCAAGCCAGGATGCTGGGCAGGCCCCCAGCAGCCCCAGTCGCCAGGAGGCTATTCCCACCCCCAACTCCACCATCCAACCCTCCGGGCCGAGCTACTCCGCACTGACACACTTCCTTACTGGGCACCTGCCGTTTATCCTGGAGAGGACGTTAGAGCAGGACCCTGAGGAGCCGGGCGAGAGCTGGCATGGGGTGACAGAGCCCATGCCACTGAGCCCAGCTCAGCACGTGTAAATGCTCCAAAGGAAAAGCCAGGGACAGGAAGAGTAGCAGAGTGGGGTAGGCCCCATGCCCGGTGACCGGGAGGGTCCCTGAGGAGGAGGCTGTCAGGATGAGATGGCCGTGTGAAGGCTGCTGGGCAGGGCACTCCATCGCGAGACTCTCGGGTTGAGGCAGGGGCCAGGATGTCAGGATGGACAGGGCCTGGCAGCTGCCAGAGCCCTCCCTCAGGCCTCCTCTTTGTATCTCAGGGCAGATGAGGTCGGGCTGATCGTGACCAACCTGGAGAAGGCGAACCAGGTGAGGAGGTGGCTGGCTGGCGTGGTCGGGCGGGTGGGGATCGTGACGGCTACTGCATGCCGTGCTGTGCAGAGCGTGGCCTGCCCTCACGGAGCTCCTGGGCAGGGCAGGGGCAGCGGGGGGCAGAGGTGCTGGAGCACTTGGAAGCAGAGCAGCTTGGGCAGCACCTGGCAGGGAGGACGTCCTGGAGGAGGGGATGGAGCTAAAGCCTGGAGGATAAACGATAGGTGGAGGGACGGACAGGACAGCCTTTCCAGCCAGGGGACGGGCACAGGCAAAGGCAAGGGGGAGCCCGCAGGGAACCGCGAGCCAGCGTCCCCTCCATGTCTCCTGGCAGCAGGGGACAAGGCGAGGCGGACCCCAGCACCCAAGTGCCCACCCCCAGGCTCAACTGGGACAGCGTGGGCCTCTCCCAAGCAGCAAAGGAGCTGGGGTGGCGGCAGGGACCAGCCAGAGACCACTCTCCCCCTCCTGCCCACCAGGGCTGTCCTCGAGCCTCCTCCCTCAATGCCAGCCACGCCAGCAGAGCACCAGGGCAGAGAACCCTCCATCTTCCCTGGGGTCCCCTGTCTTCTAGTCTCAGCCCAGCCCCGAGCCTTCCTGTTCACATTAGACGTGTGGTTCCTGCCTCCCCTGACTTCAGAGGCACTGCCCTCTGGTGGGCCAAGCCCAGCAGGACTTAGAAGAAGTTGAGCTGTGGCCACCAGGCTTTCCTGTGGAGCCGCCTGTGCCCACCACATCTGTCCCCTGCTCCCTGCAGCCCGCCTGACCTGGAGGGGCCGGCAGGACCTCAAACCCTCTGTAGCTGGGCCTGTTTCCCTGGGGTGAGAGAAGTTACCCAGCCACCCGAGGGTCTGCAGGGCCGGCAGTGTGGCAGAGCAAGCAGGCATTTCCTGGGGAGTGGAGGGAGGCCTCTTGGAGGGGACACTGAAGCTGAGCTTAGATTCCAGGGGCTATTCCTGAGGAACGTGCAACAGGGCAGAGGCACAGAGGCGTGGCTCTGTGGGCAGAATGGCACTCCCTCCTGCAGAGGAAACCTGGATGAGGGCTGGTTCTAAGTCCCTGGCCCCCAGGAAACCTGTAACAGACAAAGCAGGCCCAAGCTGAGCCACCCTCCACGCCCACAGGGCAAGAATCCACTGAGCCCAGGACTGTGCAGGCAGTGCTGAGACCTGTAACTCCTCCCCCGGCCCCAATATGAACAGTGTCTCCTAGGAGAATCAGGGGGCCCAAAGATGGGTCAGGTGACAATGACAGCAGTGGCCACAAGGGCTCTTCTGGGCTTAGCTCCTGCATATTTTTCTGACACTGTTAAAAGAGCCCCTTTTTTATATAGAATACATGGCATTTTTAGTTTAAGGGTTTTTTTGAGTTTTTTGTTTGTTTAAGAGGTTTTTGCTATAGGGTGCATGCACTCACCAGAAAGACAGAGAGAGACAGAAAGTGAGAAATCACCCCCCCAGGGGGGATGGCCATGCCACAATCCCTTCTCCTCCAGTCTCCTCTCAGGATCCTGAGCACGCACGCACACGCGCCCAGTGTGCATTTAAGCCACCAGGTCCAGGACTTGAACCATGGTCGACTACATGGGAGTCCAGCAACATAGCCATTACGCCAACTGCTGGTCCCTTTAGTTTAAGTTTTTAAATAGGTAATCCATTTATATGGTTCAAAACACCAAAGGCTGCATACCTAAAGGCACCCAGGAAACTGTCTCTTCCCCCAGGTCCCCTCCCTGAAGCACCCTCTCCTACCAGTATCTCGGATCTCCTAGAAACATTGGTCTATGCACGGGCACAGTAATATGTCCATTTTTAACCTTGTTTAAAACAAAAACAAGGGGCCGGCAGGTGGTGTAGTGGCCAAGGTGCTGGACTCGCACATGGCCAAACACAGTTTGACGCCCCCAGACCTAACAGCTTAAAAATCACGTTGTATTCATGTGCATGCCCAAAATTCTACGAGAATGGAGAAGGGATTGTGGAGTGTCCCTCCTCATGGGGGGTGAATTCTTGCTTTCCCTCTTACTGTCTCTCTCTCTGTCTCTGTCCAGTGAACACATACACCCTGTGGCAGAAACCTAAGAACAGAAAAAATGAGAACAGTAATACACTGCATTTCCCATCCTGAGCCTCACCTTTTGCACATTTGTACCTTAGGACTCATTCCATATCAGTAAAGCAGTCCTTCCTCCATTTTTTATAACTGCGTAGTGTTCTACTGAGTGGAAACACCATTGACTAACTCAGGGGATGGCAAACTTCCTGTACAGGTTCAGAGAGTGAATATTGTCAGCCATTCAAGCCATATGCCCTCTGTCACCGATACTTAAAATTCCCATCATAGCAAGAAGGCACAGACAGTATGTAAATGGACGAGCATAGCAGTGTCCCAATAAAACTTTAGAAGAACAGGCAGTGGGGCCAGCAGATGGCATAGCAGTTACATTGCTGGACTCACACATAGCAGGCCACAGTTCAAGTCCCAGACCCAGTGGCTTGAAACTCACGCCAGACACATGTCTATGTGTGACCAAAATCCCGAGAGGAGAATGGAGGAGAAGGGATTGTGACGTGGCCATTCCCCTGGGGGGGGATTTCTCACTTTCTGTCTCTCTGGGGAGGACACATACCCTATAGCCAAAATTTCTCTTTAAAAAAAAACAAAAATAAAAACAAAACCAGGCAGCAGGCTGTATTTGCCAATGCCTGGTCTAACCAGTCCCCTACAATGATATTTATGGTAGTTCTGGTCTTACCCCCCATCCTAATTGTTTCTGCAAATTTCATGTCATTCAGGCCTGAGCCAACACAACCCTTTTAATTTCCCAGATAATAGCTCAAGCAACATACCGTTGTGATATTAATAAAGTTAACCAATTATTGACACTTCTGTGTGTCAGGGACCCAGCTTAGGTAGCTAAGGAGTTGCATTTTGCAAAATAACTTAATTTGTAACAGCCTCTTCCTTCCCATCCTATCAGAGTGGAAATGACCCAAGCGCCCCAGGGGAACCCAGAGCCCCTTCAGGGCAGTGTTTCCTTCTGGTCTCTCAGCTCAGGATTCGGCGTGTGAGCTGCTGTTCCCGTCTTCCCAGCCCAGAGCTGGACTTTATCGCTCCAGGACCAGGTCCAGGGCCAAGAGAGCAGGATCCCAGGTCTCAGAGACCTCCCCCAAGCCCCTGCCTGGGACGGTGCAGGGAGATGGTGGAGGTGCCCAGTGGTGCCCAGGGTGGCCCTCGCCCACCTCTTGACCACACTCACCCCTTCTCACCAGCGAGCCGAGGCTGCCCAGCGGGAGGTGGAAAGTCTTCGTGAACAACTGGCCTCTGTGAACAGCTCCATCCGTCTGGCCTGCTGCTCCCCGCAGGGACCCGGTGGGGTAAGGACGGGTCAGGGAAGTGAGCAGATAGAAGACTAGGAGGTGGCATTTTGTGGCTGATCGTGTACACCTATGTGAAAGTGTGAGCATGACAGCATGTGAGTGTCCGTGTGTGTGGCGTGGGCATAGTGTCTTCCTTGTGAAGACACTTCATGGTCTCCTTTTGGAGGCCTCCCTCACCTTCACATGTTCAGGATTGGCAGGCACTTCTTCAGATCCAAACTCAGTCTTATTGCCAGGTGCCCCAGCAAGGAGCCAGGGAGAGTTGAGTTTGAGCAGTAGGGCAGCGGTGCAGTTTGGGTGGCTGCCATCAGGTGCCGCTGTTGAACTCTGGTCTCAAACTGCGCGGTGCGGTGGATGCATGAGATCGCAGCGTCCTTGTTGTTTTCAGCCCCTACCAGGACTGTAGAGGGCCACGTAACAAGATCAAGGTTTTATGCTCATTCTCAGCGCTTCTTCCCAAAACACGCAGCGGGGTCTCTCACCCCAGCCACACGCTGCAAAGTCCGTCTTTAGCCACCAACATCCTGAGACTGGCCAACCAATGTATCGTCCTCTTTCCTCCTGTTTCATGTCCCTTTAGGGTCCTGCTGTCATTTCCTGCCAAGTGATTTTTTATTTTGTTTTGTTTTGAGAGAGGTTTTTGCCTCAGGAGTGGAGGAGAGGGGAGATGGTAAAGGAGGAAGTGAGAAATCACCCTCCAGGGGGATGGCCACACCACAATCCCTTTCCTCCATTCTCCTCCTGGGATCTTGGGCATGCACCCACATGCATGCACCGTGAATTTGAAGTCACGGAGTCCAGGACTTGAACCATGGTCGGCCATGTGGGAGTCCAGTGACATAACCATTACGCCATCTGCTGACCCCATTGCCAAGTGATTTTAACCAGAATCACCCAACCTACACTGCTGTCATCTATGAATGGCATCTATCCCTTCTCTCTCAGAGAGCCTTGGGTTCCTGTGTAAGTCAGCCTGCCTTCTTGCCAGATCTCCATATTCCAAGGAATTAGATTCCTTACATGGTGACCGGTCCTCACCTATGAACCCTAAGTGGCCAGCCTGGTTTTCAGTTCACCTGACACCCTGTTACACAGGCCCAGCTGCCTGCGTCTCTCCTGTTTGAATGTTAAAACGTGTCTCTGTGAACATGCGTGACTGTATATGTGTGTGTCTATTTGGGGCCTTTGGGTAAGTAACTGGATCCTTAATCTGAGTGCCTCTCTGTTTCCTCTTCTGTACAAGTAACACCTACCATGGAGATTATTGAGAAACTGACATGTAAAGTGCTAAAAATGATGCTTGGCTCATGGTGTATGTTTGGTAAATACTTGATGCTGCTGTTATTATTATTGTCATCATTATCCTTAGTGTGTCTTTGGTATATCTGAGGTGTTTTTGCCCAAGAGAGCATGTGACCTCTTTGAGCATATCCGTGTCTAAGTGAGTGTGTCTCCCTGATGCCCATGGATTTCTGAGTGAGTGTGTGTGTGTGAGCTGAGTATTCAGGAAGGTCTGTACGCCCGTGTGTGGCGTGACAGTAGGTGTGTCCTGGTGCGTTGGCCCGTGTCTGCGTCTCAGGAGACAGCGTGTGTGTGCATGAGTCTGGGTGACTGCAGAGCACAGAGTGGATGCAGTGAGGAGAGAGATGGAGAGGGTGAGAGCGCGTGAGGACGCCTCAGAGAGGACTTCGCCAATGGTTCTTAATTAACCCCTGTGGAACCCAGCAAACGCCTGTGCTAATCAGCCACCGGGAACGTGGCTGGTGTGGGGGGTGAGCTGCTCTGAGCACAACAGTGGCGCTCAATGCTAATTAATTTAATGTATTAATGGCATCCGCTTCCTGTTTTAATTGGCATTTATCTCCATGGAAGAAAGCCGGAGTTGGTAGTGGTGGATTGTTTCTTGGATTTTTGTTTTGGTTTGGTTTTTTCTTTTTTTTTTTTTAATGCTTCTTAGATTTATTTGTAACTGAGCCTGAGGCCAGGTCCCTCAAAACAACTACCTCTGCATCTTCAGGCAGGACGAAGGCCACTTCTAAAAACCAGAAAAGCGTGGATTTTGGAGCCATTAGAAAATTAGGAGGAGGCAGAAATCGCCCACCCTTAAAGTGGCCCATGACTGTAAGGTCTCAAGTCTGACCCCAGAAGTCCTTGTGGCCTGGAATGGGGACATTCCCTCTGGAATAGGACCTGGTGCTGCTCTAGATCCCCAAACCTTTGTCCATTCTATTTCTTTTTATTTCTTTTTTTGGAGAAGTTTTCGCTATAGGGCATATGTGCTCGCCAGAAAGACAGAGAGAGACAGAGAGACAGAAAGCGAGAAATCACCCCCCGGGGGGATGGTCATGCCGCAATCCCTTCTACTCCATTCTCCTCTCAGGATCTTGGGCACACACGCACACACACCCAGCATGAGTTTAAGCCACTGGGTCCAGGACTCGAACCATGGTCGACTACATGGGAGACCAGCGACTTAGCCATTACGCCAACTGCTGGTCCCTGTCCGTTCTATTTCTTCAACCATGAACACCCGCCCAGTTTCCTACCTCCTTTTGTTGTTCTTTTTTAACAAACGATTTAACAGAAGGAAACCACACGCAGGGCGCACATATGCACTCACGCGAACCGAGGCACGTTGAATTTTCCAGCCCGAGCGTGCCCCGTAGCAGCACCTGATCATCAGACAGGACATTCTTGTTCGGCTTAGGATCCAGGGGCAAGGAGGCCAGCCCTGTGCGCTTGCCCACAGCCCTCAGCCCCTCACACCCCCCTCTCCCCCAGGATAAGGTGAACTTCACATTGTGCTCCGGGCCCCGGCTGGAGGCCGCCTTGGCCTCCAAGGACAGGGAGATCCTGCGGCTGCTGAAGGACGTGCAGCACCTCCAGACCTCACTGCAGGAGCTGGAAGAGACCTCTGCCAACCAGATCGCAGACCTGGAGCGGCAGCTCACGGCCAAGTCCGAGGCCATCGAAGTAGGTCGGGGAGGAGGCGGGCAGACCCCGGGCAGGAGGGCCGCCCCAGGCTGGAGAGCTGCCTCCATCAGCCCTCCAGGCACACAGACCAGCCTTGTGTCTTTGTTTTTCTAGAAGCTGGAAGAGAAGCTCCAGGCACAGTCCGACTATGAAGAAATTAAAACAGAGCTGAGGTACTGCAGGCGGGGGGCTCCTAGACCCAGGCACTCAGCCCTGGCTGGGCAGTGGGCACCGGGCACCGGGGTCATCTTCCTCGCTCCCAGCAGAGCCCCTTTGTGCTGTTCTGTGCCCTCTCCGCCCACACCTCGAGTACCAGAACCTAGGCTTCCTCGGTCCTCCATCGAGAGCTGCCTATAGCAATACAAGGTCGCCTTCTCGGTGCGAGAGTGGTGGCCAGGAGGTGACCCGCTGACTGGCCGGTGTGGGAGCAGTTACCACTGTAGCCCCCAGGGAGCATCGTCCCTGTCACCATCACGCTTGGCAGGCGTGCGGTTGCAGCAAGTCCAGGGAGGGGCGGCTGTCCTCTGTCAGGGAAGGTGGGCGGCTCTGCACCCCACACACCCAGCATGAGTTTAAGCCACTGGGTCCAGGACTCGAACCATGGTCGACTACATGGGAGACCAGCGACTTAGCCATTACGCCAACTGCTGGTCCCTGTCCGTTCTATTTCTTCAACCATGAACACCCGCCCAGTTTCCTACCTCCTTTTGTTGTTCTTTTTTAACAAACGATTTAACAGAAGGAAACCACACGCAGGGCGCACATATGCACTCACGCGAACCGAGGCACGTTGAATTTTCCAGCCCGAGCGTGCCCCGTAGCAGCACCTGATCATCAGACAGGACATTCTTGTTCGGCTTAGGATCCAGGGGCAAGGAGGCCAGCCCTGTGCGCTTGCCCACAGCCCTCAGCCCCTCACACCCCCCTCTCCCCCAGGATAAGGTGAACTTCACATTGTGCTCCGGGCCCCGGCTGGAGGCCGCCTTGGCCTCCAAGGACAGGGAGATCCTGCGGCTGCTGAAGGACGTGCAGCACCTCCAGACCTCACTGCAGGAGCTGGAAGAGACCTCTGCCAACCAGATCGCAGACCTGGAGCGGCAGCTCACGGCCAAGTCCGAGGCCATCGAAGTAGGTCGGGGAGGAGGCGGGCAGACCCCGGGCAGGAGGGCCGCCCCAGGCTGGAGAGCTGCCTCCATCAGCCCTCCAGGCACACAGACCAGCCTTGTGTCTTTGTTTTTCTAGAAGCTGGAAGAGAAGCTCCAGGCACAGTCCGACTATGAAGAAATTAAAACAGAGCTGAGGTACTGCAGGCGGGGGGCTCCTAGACCCAGGCACTCAGCCCTGGCTGGGCAGTGGGCACCGGGCACCGGGGTCATCTTCCTCGCTCCCAGCAGAGCCCCTTTGTGCTGTTCTGTGCCCTCTCCGCCCACACCTCGAGTACCAGAACCTAGGCTTCCTCGGTCCTCCATCGAGAGCTGCCTATAGCAATACAAGGTCGCCTTCTCGGTGCGAGAGTGGTGGCCAGGAGGTGACCCGCTGACTGGCCGGTGTGGGAGCAGTTACCACTGTAGCCCCCAGGGAGCATCGTCCCTGTCACCATCACGCTTGGCAGGCGTGCGGTTGCAGCAAGTCCAGGGAGGGGCGGCTGTCCTCTGTCAGGGAAGGTGGGCGGCTCTGCACCCCAGCCAGAGGCCTGGCTGACCGTGGACCCTCTCACCTCCCGCAGCATCCTGAAAGCCATGAAGCTGGCCTCCAGCACCTGCAGCCTCCCCCAGGTAGGCGCCCCCACCGCTGTCCCTGCCGGGCCGGCTGACCCCAGTGACTGCCGCCAACCTCGCCCTCTCAGTCCTGCTTCTTGTCTCCTCAGGGCCTGGCCAAGCCCGAGGACTCGCTGCTCTTAGCTAAGGAGGCCTTCTTTCCCACGCAGAAATTCCTTCTGGAAAAGCCTGGTCTCGTGGCCAGCCCTGGTAGGGGAGGAGGGATGCTCTGGGGCTGAGGGGCAGGGGTGGGGGCTGCCCCTGGGGCTCTGGCCTTCTGCATGCCCACAGACCACAGCCTTCCCTGAGAGCAGGGAGCCAAGGGTGTGTGTCGACTGAGTGCCTGTCCCACGCCGGGTCCCCCCACATCTAGGCCCTCCTCTGGGTCACACAGCTCGCTCCGGCCCTCCCAAGTCCCCCCAAGGCTCCACTCACCCCAAGCCTTCATGAGCAGTGGAGGCTTTAGTGATAAGGTCAGGGGGTAGGGGAGCGAGGAGGGCGTTCACGTCCACCCTCACCGCCAACCCTGATGACGGCCTAAGATTGGGCTGGTGCCGCCATCACCCCTCCTGCCCACAGCGTGGCCCTGTGATCGCATAGCCTCGTGATCCTGGGCGAGACTCTGTGCTGCCTTGCCTTCTTTTTTAAAGAATTATTTATTTGGGACCAGCAGTTAGCGTGATGGCTATGTCGCTGGACTCCCATGTAGTCAACCACGGTTCAAGTCCCGGACCTGGTGGCTTAAACTCACACCAGGCGCACGTGCGTGCGTGCCCAAGATCCTGAGAGGAGAATGGAGGAGAAGGGATTGCGGCGTGGCCATCACCCGTGGGGGGTGATTTCTCACTTTCTGTCTTTCTGTCTCCCTCTGTCTTTCTGGCACATGCACCCTATAGAAAAAACCTCTCCAAAAAATTATTTATTTAATTTTATTTATTCATTCACTTTATTTTAATTTGAATACACATGGAGAGAAAGAGAGAGAGAGAGGGAAAGTGAGAAAGCAAGCCACCAGGTCCGAGACTCGAACCATGGTCGGCCATGTGGGAGTGTCCAGCACCTTAACCACCCGCCACCTGCTGGTCCCCATGCCTGGTTTTCTTATCTATAAAATGAAGACAGTACTGGGACCTTGTGGTGCTGCGGGGCCAGGTGTGAAGCACACGGGAAGCACAGGGCCAGGTGCCCAGGAAGGGACTGTCTGCGGGTGGTGGTTCGTCCCGACTCCCCCTCAGGGAGGCCGGGCTGGGCTATAGCATGTGCTCGAGTGCTCTTGGTGACAGGCGGGGCTGCTCAGCTTGCCTGTGTGGGGCCCCGTGGAACGGGGAGGGCACTCAGAGCCGCTGAATGCAGCTAACACCCCCTTCTGCCTCTCTTGCCCTCCACCACCCCTGCCCCATCTCTCCTCGTTCTCCTTCCCTCTCTCTGAGTTTCTGTCCCTGCGTGTGTCTCTGTCTTTCACCGTCTGCCTCCCTCTTTCTCCCTCGTTCCCTCTCCTTTCTGTCTCTCATTCTGACATTATCTGTTTCCTGATTGCTGTCTCCCTCATTGTCTCTCTATCTCTGTGTCTCTCTCACACACGCATGGCTTCTTCTCTCTTGGTCTCTGTCTCGCTCACATTGTCTCCCTCATTTTCTCTCTACCTCTATGTCTCTGTCCATCCGTCTGTCTCTCTGGACCTTCTAGAGGAGGATCCTTCGGAGGACGATTCTATCAAAGACTCGCTGGGCCCGGAACAGCCCTACCCCTCCCCTCAGCAGCTCCCGCCTCCACCAGGGCCTGAAGACGCCCTGTCCCCCAGCCCTGGGCAGCCCCTGCTGGGCCCCGGCCTGGGCCCCGACGGCCCTCGGACTTTCTCGCTGTCCCCCTTCCCCAGCCTGACTGGGGAGAGGTTGGCAGGGGATGCGCTGCTGTCTAAGCACATGATGGCCCCGGCCGCCTTCAAGGGGGAGGCAGGTGGCCTGCTGGTGCTCCCTCCCACCTTTTATGGCACCAAGCCCCCCACGGCCCCTGCCACCCCGGCCCCTGGCCCGGAGCCACCCGGGGGCCCTGAGCAGGCCGACGGGGGTGGCGGCTGTGCAGCGGGGGCGGGCCCGGAGGAGGAGCAGCTGGACACGGCTGAGATCGCCTTCCAGGTGAAGGAGCAGCTGCTCAAGCACAACATCGGCCAGCGCGTGTTCGGTCACTACGTGCTGGGGCTGTCGCAGGGCTCGGTCAGCGAGATCCTGGCCCGGCCCAAGCCCTGGCGCAAGCTCACGGTGAAGGGCAAGGAGCCCTTCATCAAGATGAAGCAGTTCCTGTCTGACGAGCAGAATGTGCTGGCCCTCAGGACCATCCAGGTGCGACAGCGAGGTGAGCCCAGTCCAGGCGACGGCAGGGGCTGAGGGCTCCGCGCTGCCCCCTGCCCACTGTGAGACCAGGGCAAGTGCCTCGGTTTCCCCCTCCTTAGAGCCTGGGGCCACCCCGCCTCCCCACCCGGTCCTCCTGCGGCGGCTCAGCTGGTGCTGGGAAGGGCTGGGCCCCTGGGCCTGTCCAGGACAGTTACACACCATCAGATGGCCAGGGTGGGCGCCAGCCTCGCCACCTTCCATGTCTGGGTGATCGGCGTGCTCCAGGTTCTGACCTCCAATCACCTGGGTTTGGGTCCCAGTGCTGTTTGCCACTGGGTAACCTCAGACAACTCACTGTAGCTACCCTGAGCCCCAGTTTCCCCGTCTCAGCCTCCAGGGAGGCCCCTGAGGGCCGTGGCCACAACACTGGCACGCAGCAGCTGCTGAGAGCCGTGAGCTGCGTGGTCGTCATCCTCGTCACTGTCCTTGGATGAGAAGACAGTGATTTCAGCAGACCCCATGTAGGTCCAGTTTGTCACAGACCACGCGGCGGCCCTGCCACACTCACTGACGGTCCTGGAGCCCCTCAGGAGGAGGGGAGTGCCCCCCCACCAAGCTTCAGGGACTGACCCCCCAACATTTGGATCCTTGTGACAGACACCGTCTTGCCTCCCCCAGGCAGTATCACCCCAAGAATCCGCACCCCTGAGACAGGCTCGGATGATGCCATCAAGAGCATCCTGGAGCAGGCCAAGAAGGAGATCGAGTCGCAGAAGGGGGGTGAGTGGGACGTCACTGGTGAGGGCTCGGGCCTCCAGACCTTCTCTGAGAGGGGGCGAAGCCTCATTGCTTTCATCTACCCAGAGGACGTTCCAAGTGGGCCAGAACCTCCGCGGCCAGAGAGATCTTTCTAGAGCACATACATGGCCATGTCATCGCTCAGAACCCAGCCGTGGCTCCCCACTGCCCTCTAATCAAATTCCAACTCCTCCACGAGGCCTGTTTTTTCACTGCCAGAGGGCATGTGCACTTACAGGGTGGGGCGGGGTAGAGAAAACCCTCCCGATGTGGCATAGCCCCTTCCCTCCATCCGTCCATCCTGTCTGGACTAGGGACACACATGCACATGTGTCTGGCATGTTTTCTAAACCGCTGGGGCTAGGACTCACTATGGTCAGCCACGTGAGATTCAGCTCCCTTAACCACTAGGCCACAGGCCTGGCCCATCAATGAGGCCGGTCGCCCCGGCAGTCTTGAGTCTCCGCCAGCCCTCCACACCTTCCACATACGCGGTGCGTGGTCAGGCCAAGCCTCATGGTCCCTGCATCCCTGATGCCTTCTTCACCTGCTTAACTCCTGCTCATTTATCACTGCTGAGCTCAGTCACCTCCTCTAGAAATGCCCCAGCCCCATCCAGATGGAGGGGCTTCTGCCCCTCCTGTGTCTCCCCCTAATTACCCATATGCTCAGCGCAGTGGAGCCGGACTGGCCACAGGTCCTGGCCCTGCTGTTTACTGGCTATGCGACCTTGGCCAGGTTGCTTAGCCTCTCGTGCCTCCATTGTCTCTTCTTTAAAATGAGGACAGTATCAGTACTCCTTCTGCGGGTCACGTGAGGATCAAATGAGACCAGCCTGGCCAGTGTTCAGCCTGGGGCCGGGCACATGGACAGTGCTCCTGGGAGCTCAGCCATCGTGAGTTAACTGTATCATGATTGCTTTGCTGTCACTGCAGTCAGCACCTCCCATTGGTCAGAGGGCTTCTCCTAGCCAGGGCCAGAGTGGCATCCCAGCACCGGCACAGCCTTGGCTCAGCCTAGCACAGCAGACCGCAGCCGGCCTGGACCTGGGAAGCTGGGATTCAGCGCTCCCAGCCCATGTGCAGAGTCTGCTGCCCCCTGGTGGCTGCTCAGAGCAGGTGTCCCGATTCCCAAGGTGCCTCCACTCACCGCTAGGAACCAAGACGTTTTCCAGTGGGCCTCCCTCCTGCCTTCTCCTGGGACCGGGAAAGGGAGACAGGACTTACCCTGCTAAGGGCCCAGACCTCCGTACTCATAATCCCGAGCCCTCACAGTGTACGTCTTTATGCACTGCAGTTTATTTCTTCTCGTCAGGTCTAGGAATAAAAGATGCAAGGCACAGGTGAAATCACACAGTGAACATTAAGTACCTACTGTGTGTTAGACATGGGTTACAGATCTGGGCGAGATGTGACGCCGGAGTGAAAAGAACCACGAGGATCCATCTAGTCTAACTCTCCCACTAGGCAGACTGGACAATCGAGTCCAAAGGGGAAAGACGAGGTCACTGTTGTGCAGAGACTGAAGGGGCATAGGTCTCGGCTTTTCCCTGGGGCTCAGAGACAGGAAGCAGTGTCACCCCGGAGGGCCAGCCAGTGGGTGCACAGTCAGGACTGCCAAGCCCTCCACAGGAGGAGAGGACTGAGACGGTCACGTCGTGCCCTGGCCAAAGTGAGCACTGAGCAGAGGGCACTCAGGCTGGCCCCAGGGAGCAGACTGCCAATTCAGGAGTTCTGCTTCTGGGGATGGAAGAAAATGGCCAGAACGCGGCCGGAGAGTTCCATGCCAGCTATCCCTACGTCACTGCTTACAGCTGTGACAAACGGCACAACCCGAGTGTCCAGCAGTGGGGCATCAGGTGAGCAAAGCTAGTAACACCCTTCAGTGATGTTTGCAGCCATTAGCTAGAAGAACTTGGGTCGGCTCCATGGCCTGGTGGTTACGGCAGCTGGATCCCACACAGCTGACTGCTTGGTCTGAGTGCCAGACTCCAAACCTGAGAACCATGCTGGACATGTGTGCACGCGTGCCCAAAATCCCGAAAAGGGAGAGTGAAAGAGCAGAAGGGATTGCAGTGTGACCACACCCCACGGCAACTGTTTTCTCCTCTCCCTCTCTGTCTCTCTGTCTCTCTCTGGCAAGCACACACACCACTAGCAAGTACAATATAACTATATATATATTAACTATATATTTTTTTTTGATAGGAAAAAACACATTTGTACTAAGTGGGGACAAATCATGTCACTCTTCCCCCATACGAAATGTGATCAGCCTGTGCATGTAGTTTTAAAAGCAGACTGGGGACCAGTAGATGGCATAATGGTTACATTGCTGGACTCCGACATAGTCAACCATGGTTCAAGTCCTAGAACCGGCACCTTAAAACTCACGCCAGGCACATGTGCATCCATGCCCAAAATCCCGAGAGGAAAATGGAGGAGAAGGGATTGCAGCATGCCCATTCCCATGAGGGATGATGTCTCGCTTTCTGTCTCTGTCTCTCCAGCATACACATCATGCACCCTTATAGCAAAAAAAAAGAAAAGAAAAAGAAAACTCTCTTTTAAATAAAAGAAAGCACACTAGAAGGAGACAAGGGAAGGTGTCTCGTGGTTGCCTCAGGGAGAGAAAATAGGAGAATTTTTATTTGCATCTTAACTTTTTGTACTTGGTTTTATGCTCTCCACAATTGGCATGTATGACTTTTTTTTAGGTGAAATTCACATGACATAAAGTTAATCTTGTAAAGGATTTTTTACCACAGGGCATGTACACTTGCCAGAGACCGAGAGAGAAACCAAGAAATCATCCCCAGGATTGGGAGGGTAGCCACACTACAGTCCCTTCTCTTCCATTCTTCTATTCGGATTTTGGGCCTGCACACACACACACCTGGCATGTTTTTCTGGCCAGTGGGTCTGGGACTCGAACCACAGAATTGGCTATGTGGGATCCAGCACCTTAGCCATTCGGATTTTGGGCCTGCACACACACACACCTGGCATGTTTTTCTGGCCAGTGGGTCTGGGACTCGAACCACAGAATCGGCTATGTGGGATCCAGCACCTTAGCCACAATACCACTTGCTAGCCCTAAAATTAACTTTAAAATGTACAACTCGTTGGCATTTAGTTCACTCGTAGTGTTAATGCAACCATCATCTTACTATTTGCTGTTTTGGAGCTTAAAAAAAACATGTTATAGGGACCAGCAGTTAGCATAATGGCTATGTTGCTGGACTCCCCTGTAGTCGACCATGGTTCAAGTCCCAGACCTGGGGGCTTAAATTCACACGGGGCGTGTGTGCGGGCATGCCCCAGATCCCAAGAGGAGAATGGAGAAGGGATTGCAGCGTGGCCATCCCCCTTGGGGGGTGATTTCTCGCTTTCTGTCTCTCTGTCTTTCTGGCAAGCGCACGCACCCTATAGCAAAAACCTCTCAAAAGTAAATAAATAAATGTTATGGGACCAGCAGGTGGCATGGTGGTTAAGGCACTGGACTCCCACATGGTCAACCACAGTTTGAGTCCCAGACCAGGCAGCTTGCTTTCTCACTCTCTTGTCTCTCTCTCAAGTGCACACACCCTGTAGCAAATTTAAAAATAACAATAATGATAAATAAATAATTATTTTTAAAAACATATTATACCATCCGTTATCATCTGAGACCTTTTTTTGCCAAGTATTACGTTATTAAGCTTCATGCATGATTTTGCACAGTGACCTCCTCACTGCTGTATAGTACCCCACCGTGTGGCCATGCCACTGTTTATTGTCCATTCTCCTGCCTGTGGTATTTGGGGCTCACACCTTTATTTTACAATTAGAGGTGAAAGAGCCACATCGATGTGCTCCAACACTGTCTGCGAACATTCGCATGACTGGAGCACAGGTGAGTCCTCCTCCCGCCTTACCTTACGCCCCTGGGTGTGCTCCCCGCTGAACTCGCTGTCCACCTGGTCCTTAATGGCTGCCACCCAGCGGCCTGTAGTTTCCGTCACCAGCCCGCAGCTCTTGGGCACAGAGCTTGCTTCGGTTTTGGTCTAAATACTGATCCTGTGAGCTTCAGCCCTTGAGGCCAAGCCTGAGGAAGGGCCCCTGGGTCACCCCGTCACCCTCCCCACAGGCGAGCCCAAGAACTCCGCAGCACCGTTGAGCATCACCAATGGCACTGCCTCTGCCAGCACCTCGGAAGATGCCATCAAGAACATTCTGGAACAAGCACGCCGTGAGATGCAGGCGCAGCAGCAGGCCCTGCTGGAGATGGAGACGGGCCCCCGGGGCCGCTCGGTGCCCCCCTCACCGCCGGAGCGACCCTCACTGGCTGCTGTGAGCCAGAACGGGGCCCCAACTTACGTCAAGCAGGAGGACAGCAGTGGTGGTGGCAGCGGGGGCACCAGCAGCAGCGCCACGCAGACGTCCCTCACTGTCCTGTCCCCCGCCGCCTTCGTGCAAAGCATCATCCGTAAGGTCAAGTCGGAGATCGGTGACGCGGGCTACTTTGACCACCACTGGGCCTCGGACCGCGGCCTGCTCAGCCGCCCCTACGCCTCTGTCTCGCCCTCACTCTCCTCCTCCTCTTCCAGCTACTCTGGCCAGCCCAATGGGCGTGCCTGGCCCCGCGGGGATGAGGCCCCCACAGCCCCCGAGGACGAGGCCGCCGGGGGCGAGGATGAGCCCCCCCGGGTGGGCGAGCTCAAGGTGGAGGGGGGAGTCGCCGAGGCTGGCAGCGGGAGCCGGCTGGCCTACTACCCGGCCTACGTGCCCCGCACCCTGAAGCCCACGGTGCCGCCCCTGACTCCCGAGCAGTACGAGCTGTACATGTACCGCGAGGTGGACACGCTGGAGCTCACACGCCAGGTCAAGGAGAAGCTGGCCAAGAACGGGATCTGCCAGAGGATCTTCGGGGAGAAGGTGGGCCCCCGGGGAGGGCTTTGGGCATTCTCTGTGGTCTGGATGGAAGTAGGGTCCCAACCCAGCAGGAAGGCACAACCCCAAAAGCCCAAGCCCTTTTCTCTGTGTCCAGCTGCTCTGGGCCCAGTGGGAAGAGGAGTATGGACAAGCCTGGGGTTCCCTCCTGTGGTTGTTAAAATGGAATGTCTCCATCCTGGGGGGTGAGTGGCCATTACCTCCCCTCCTTTAGGGCCCTCCGTAACTTCCATGTTCCAGACACTAAAGGGGTTACGGCTTACCCCAGCCAGGGGCCTCCAGCGTGTCCCCTGGTCGGCACCCCTGTAGGATCCGTGTGAAGTGGACCTCTGCCTTTGGCGAGGAGCAGGCCAAGACCGAGGCAAGCTCAGAGGAGGGAGAAACGAGAAGGCCAGGAGGGCTTCCCAGGGGCAGGGGGCACTTGAAGGGTCTTAAATTAGGGCAGGCAGGGCTGCAGGAGGGCACTGACGTGTAAGTGCAGCAGGTCCCTGCAATACGCAGGACAGACAAGGGCAGCCTGGTCCCCCAGGGCCTTGGGAAGGAGAGGGCCGGGCCAGTGTACGGGTGGCCTGCTGACCTGCCCTCCCGCCTGACGGCCCGCAGGTGCTGGGCCTGTCACAGGGCAGTGTGAGCGACATGCTGTCTCGGCCGAAGCCATGGAGCAAGCTGACGCAGAAGGGGCGGGAGCCCTTCATCCGCATGCAACTGTGGCTCTCGGACCAGCTGGGCCAGGCGGGGGGCCAGCAGCCCAGCGCCTCCCAGGGTGAGTGCAGCTGCCCTCCAGGGCCCCACTGTCCCTACCTGCAGAGGGGCCTGGCTCTGCCATGGGGCAGTGGCGCGAACGTCTGACCTCACTGCCTGCATCAGCCCCTCTTCTCTGTCCCCACTGCCCACTTGGGTCCTGGCTGCCATGGCTGCCCTCCTGGAAGACTGCAGCATCTCTCCGCTGGTCTCCCCATCCCCTTCCTTCCTCCAGCCCCAGGGATATGTCTTAAAGGCACATCTGAGGTAGCATGCAGTTTTAGCCACGAGGCAGCACCAGAGTGCCTGTAGCAGGTGGAGAAAAATACGAATAGTTCTCATGTGCAGCCGCACCCCCGGGTCCCACATCTGGAATCCCAGTTGATCTACGCTCCTTTCCCCAGAGATCCAGCGTGCAGCCTCAGAATCCCTAGCACAAGGCCTCAGGCAGCTGTGACATGTTCTTCAATGACGACACGGGCAGGGTGGGGTCTGAGCTTGCTGGGTAAAGAGATGGAGGCTCAGAGCTGGGGGAAACTCCCCTGTGCCCAGCTGCTCCCTGATGAGGCCTCCACCCACCTGCGCTGGAGCGAGGGCTCGCGGCTGCACAGACGCCCCCGCCCGCCCGCCAGGCTCAGAACTGGGGGAAACTCCCTTCCCTGTGCCCAGCTGCTCCCTGATGAGGCCTCCACCCACCTGCGCTGGAGCGAGGGCTCGCGGCTGCACAGACGCCACAGCCAGCCTGCCCACTGAGTCCAGAGAAGCAGGGTGGGCACCGAGCCTCATCCCAGCTTCCCCATCTGTGGGTGGGGGCGGAGACCTCAGGTTCACCGAGATGACCCGGACCAACGACACGGGTCACCGGGAACACAGATCAGGAACACAGTGAGAGGGAAGAAGCCAGTCCCAGAGTTCACTTTAGAAGTTAGCTCCCATGGGACCCCCTGTGCCTTAGGGCTACCAGGCCGTGTTAAAATGGGAAAAGGGGGCCAGCGGGTGGTGTGGTGGTTATGGCAGCCAGATCCCACATGGTTAACTGCGGTTCAAGTCCCGGACCCAGTGGTTTGAAAATGACACCAGACACATGTGCGTGCCCACGATCCTGGGAGGAAAGAAGCAGAAGAGATTGCAGTGTGGCCATTTCCCCTGAGGGCAACTTCTCACTTTCCCTTTCACTGTCTCTGTCTCTCTCTCTGGCAAACATACATGCCATAAGGCAAAAGCCTCTTAAAAAATAAAACAAACAAACAAACAAACAATACCAGCAGGTGGCGTGGTGGTTATAGCAGTCTGATCCCACATGGCCAACTACGTATTTGAAGTCCTGGACCCAGTGGCTTTAAAAACATGCCAGGCACATTTGCATGCATGCCCAAAATCCCAAGTAGAATGGAGAAGGGACTGCGGCATGGCCATCGCCCCTGGGGGGTGCTTTCTCTCTCTCTCTTTCTCTATCTCTCTCTGCCTGTTCCTCTTCAGTGAACACATGCACCCTGTAGCAAATTTTTTAAATTAAAAAAATATAATAAAGAGAGAGAAAGCCAGACACACACCAGCCTGGGAAGAGGGACTGCTCTGGGCACAGGG
>NW_006159701.1:8292649-8300704 GCF_000334495.1 Tupaia belangeri chinensis | reverse complement strand
TCTTTCCCACTTTGGACTGCGGCCCTTCTCGTGGCTGAGGTGTAGGTTTGATTCGCATTTCCCCAGGATCCAATCGTTCAGGTTTTGAAAACTCGTTTTTGCAGAGAGATCCATGCACACCTGGATAGAGCGCGGTGAAGAGGACCGAGAACGTGGCTGTTCTGGTGGGAGGGACAGCATGGGCAGAGGTCAGGAGCAGGACCAGGCGAGGTGTGGGAGGCTGGGGTTTGGGGTGAGGGTGCACAGTTCACCCTCTGCCCCAGCAGAACAGGAAGCCAGGGCCCCGGGCTGTGTGCCTGGAGGTGGCAGGGACACGAGCTGTGACGCTGACCTTCGGGGAGGGGGTGGTGGCCTGCCCACCCTCGCAGCCCCATTGCACAGGCCCCAGAGTCAGGCTGTGGAGAGGCTGTCTGGGCCTGTCCCAGTCCCCTTTGTCCTTGACCCCCGCGCCGGCCACTGGGGTAGGTGGGAGCCGGCCCTGGAGCCCCTACCATCCAAAGCGGTGGGGTGAGCCAATGCCGAGGGCGGATGTAAGGCACCCCCTGCTCCCACGCCAGCTGCTGCCCAGAACCGCCTGACTAACCGCCTCACTGGCCACTAGCAGCGCCGCCGCGCCGGCATCAGTATTCCAGGCACTCCAGCCTGGGCTGCTTGGAATTCCCAAGCCGTGCCACAGCCCGTGCCCACCGCAGTCCTGCCCTTCCGTTTCTCTCCCCCTCCCCCTTGCCTCGCCGTCTCTGTCCCCCTCTTCTCTCTCTCTCCACCTCTCTGCATCTTTCTCTCCCTCGTTCACTCTCTTTCTGTCTCTCCCCAGTCTCTCTCTGGACCAGCCGTCTGGCTGTCCCAGTTTTCTAGGACCTGGACTGGCATCGGGGAAGTCCTGAGCAGCCGGGACCAGGACTCCACCCTGCCTCCTGCCCCTGCCCCTGCCCCTGCCCCCGCCCCCGTAGCAGGCTCACTCTCCTGCACACCCCCCCATGCCAGCCCACCCAATGGCCACACCACCCCCAGCCAGGAGGTTAGCACGCTCCTCCCCACAGAGGGGACTTCTGGCTCTGTCAGACTTTGACCGAAGCAGTTCTTGAAGTCGGAATGTTCAGAAAGGCCATATTGTGCCCGGGGCGTGGGGACAGGTCCTGGGTGGTTCCTGCCCATGCCCTGGGTTGCCCTCCCTCTCCCAGTCCCGTTCCTGCCCTGGCTGAAGATCTGGCCCTTTGGGTGGGGAGTGGGGCGGGAGGTTTTCCAAGAGGCAGATGCCATCTTGGCTCCCAGCCCAGCTGCCTGCAGTGGGGCGCACCCTTCCCTTTGTGTCTCTGCTGGCAACAGCAGGGGTGGGACCTATCCTTGTCGGCTCTGGTACCATGCTGATGCCACCCAGAGCCAGGGTCGGCTCATAGGGCAGAGGGACAGGAGAATTCCAGAGACCCCAGGCCAGGGCTGCCACCCAGAACCTTGGGACTTCCCTTGCCTTGTGCTGTTGAGCGGACCTGGGTGTCCTGGCCGCACGTGCTCGTTGGCCCCCACCTCCCCGGGCTCCAGGCACTCACCGTAGCTGGCAGGTGTTTGCCAGGCCCCCACCATAGCTGGCGTGTGGCCCTGC
Source organism: Tupaia belangeri chinensis (assembly GCF_000334495.1). Classification (NCBI taxonomy): domain Eukaryota; kingdom Metazoa; phylum Chordata; class Mammalia; order Scandentia; family Tupaiidae; genus Tupaia; species Tupaia belangeri. Next base: position 8,299,104 of record NW_006159701.1, on the reverse strand, counting down.
CTTCGAGAGGCTCCACCAGAAAGCAGCCTGAGCTCAAGCGCGGCTCTGCCACTGGTCCCTGTGTGACGTCCGACACGCCTGCCTCTGAGCGTGGGTTTCCTCAGCTGTGTAACGGGATGGTGTAGGTTACTAGCCATGTGAGCAAGGTCACTCAAGGTCACGGCACGAAGCACACAGCACCGGGCAGCGAGCGTGAGTGCTCGGTGGACGGAGCTCCGTTCCTGGTCATCGCTACCGTCACCATCATGGGCACTGCCGTCCGGTGTGGGCAAGGTCTGGCCCAGCAGGAAAGGACAGGGAAGTGTGACAATGTGCAGTCAAGGTGCCGCTAGACCCAGAGGTTACCTCAGGGAAAGGGCGTGGGCACTGGCGCTGCAAGGACGCGCAGGAGTGGGTGAGTGGGACGAAGGCCTTCGAGGTAGTGAGACCAGCCTGAGCGAGGACGGGCTTAGGAGAGCCTAGGGTGTTTGTGGAGGGAGTGAGGAGGACTCAGGAGCTCCGAGTCTGTGGGGTCAGGCAGGGACAAGAGTCCATAGCCAGTCACCAGGACAGGGAGGAAGACGATTCTCCCACAAGGGGCAGTAGAGAGCCATTCTGTAACAGCGCGGTCCGGCCAGAGTGACGTCGCCTGCCCACGGGGACAGGAGCCGGTGCCCAGAGCAGACTCCAGATGACTCGTGGCTGTGTGTCTTCTTAACAGGCTTCCAGCAGGTGGCACCCGGGTGCCTTGAGGAAGAGGCACCGTTTCTAGTTTGCTGGGACTAGATGTGGATGCCCTGGGGTCCCTAGACCCCTGTCACACATCCCACCCGTGAGGGCCACCTCGCTGGGCGTGTCCCCACCCTCGTTGCTTTGTCAGGAGGTGAGGGAGGGCTGAGCACCAGGCCCACATTATCCCATGAGCCCACCCAGCACCCCCCGTGGCCCCTAGAAGGAAGGACACCAATATCAGGCGGCTGGTCTTACAGCCTCTTAGATCTGAAGACTGAGGCTCGGCAAAATCATCCCGCCCAAGATCACTTCCAGGTGGTTTTTCTGAAAGATAATCAAAATGTCTTCTGACAAATGAAAAATGTGACTTAAAACCAGCTTTAAACACGGGGTACACTCTGGACTCCTCATTACATAGTCGTCGTTGCTACAGGACAGCCCGCAGCGCACCCACAGGCCTCACTCAGCCAGTCCCCGCTGGCCAGACGGGCAGTTCACGCTGACTTCTGTAGTGACTGCTTGACTGTTCATCCTGGTGCGATTCCTTGTTTTTGTTTTAGTTTTTGCTATAGGGCACATGTACACGCAGGATGTGGGGGGCAATGGGGAAGCGCCCCCAAGGGGTCATCTCCCCAAGGGAGACGAACATGCCACAATCCCTTCTCCATTCTCCTCTTGGGATTTTGGGCACACACCCACGTGCCCATCGTATTCCTCAAACCAGTGGGTCCAGGACTTGAACCACACAGTGGATCGTGTGGGATCTCATACCTTAACCTCCATGACGCCTGCTGACCCCGTTCCAGTGTAATTCCAATTCACAGATGAGTTGGAGCATTAGAATAGACTCCTGTGTGCTACCCCAGAGTCACTGTTCAGTCTGCCACACCTGCTCACTCGCTCCCATTTCAGGAACTGGCTGACATCATGTGCCCTTACCCCTAAATATTCAGCACATTTCTAAGAACAGGAAATTTTACAGTGATACGACACTGCAGTGTAACCTGCCACCTACGTTCAGGTTACTCAGCTGTCCCAGTAATGTCCTCTACATATATAAAATGAGGTGTATACGGGACCAGCAGTTGGTGTAGTGGCTGTGTCCCTGGACTCCCATGTAGTTGACTGCGGTTCGAGTCCCAGACCCGGTGGCTTAAACTCACGTCAGGCACATGTGCATGCATGCCCAAGATCCCTAGAGGATAATGGAGAAGAAGGGATTGTGGCATGGCCATTCCCCGGGGGGTGGGGGGGTGATTTCTTGCTTTCTGTCTCTCTGTCTCTGTCTTTCTGGCAAGCGCATGCAAACTCTCCAAAAAATAAAAAATAAGGTATATAATTGCACTTTATAGTCATATCAGTTAGATATAGTCAGCTGCATATCCACAGATTCTGTGGCCTCAAATTCAGCCATTGCAGATGCTGCCAGGCCACATCAACTGCCATGAACTGGGGGCAGAGGTGGCTCCCTCAGAGACCTGAGGGGATTTCTAAGTTTTCCTTTGTATTTACATCTGAGGCTGAGACTACTTATAGGTAATGTAGAGACGATTTAAAGTACACTGGAGGTTATGTGTAAATGTGTAGGTTATGTGTAAATATGAAACTGTTAAATACAAAGGACTTGCGTGTCTGGCTTTTGGGCCCCATGGTGGGGGGGTGGTCCTAAAATGAATCCCCACAAGTACTAAAACAACTATATACTGTTTATATTCATACTTTTTTTTTTTTCTATCCAGGATCAGATTCAGGGATTTACTTATCATCTTTCAATTTGGGCCGTTCTTCTGGTTCTCTTTGTTTTGCAACTTTACTTTTTTTTTTTTTTTTTTTTTTGAGAGATGTTTTACTATAAGGCACATGCACTCGCCAGAGAGACAGAAAGAAAGAAATCACCCCCCAGGGAAATGGCCACACTGCAATCCTTTCTCCATTCTCCTCGGGATCTTGAGCACACACGCACACATGCCCAGTGTGAGTTTCAGGCTGCTGGGTTTGGGACTTGAACCACTATCGACTGCATAATCATTACACCTCTGTTGGTCCCACAGTTTTGACATTTTTAAAGGCCAGAGACTAGGTATTTTATATGGACTGTCTCAGCTTGGGCTTGCCTGGTATTTCCTCATGATTCGATTCTGTACTTTGGTGGGAATGTCACAGAAGGGATGCAATTTCCTTCTAGGGCGTTCTATCAGGAGCCACGTGTGGCCCGTGATTGGTGATGTTAACTGGCCATTTAAGGTGGCATCCACCAGGTATCTCTATTGCGAAGTGTCATTTTTCCTTTGCAATGAATAAGTACATTTAGAAGAGATACTTGGAGACTCAGTGAAGATCCTGTTAGTCGTCAGACGTTCGCCCGCTAGTTTTCGCATCCAGGACCGTCCTCTCCTGGGCCGTCACTGTGGTTGTCCCAGAATGGGTTGAGCCAGCCTCCTACCCGACTGTATATGTCCATCCAATCGCAGTAACCCCCCTCTCTGTCTTCCTGTGGCCCACAGCCAGTCCCACGGAGCCGAGGTCCTCACCGTCCCCACCCCCCAGCCCCACGGAGCCTGAGAAGAGCTCCCAGGAGCCCTTGAGCCTGTCGCTGGAAAGCAGCAAAGAGAACCAGCAGCCAGAAGGCCGCTCCGGCTCCTCCCTGGGTGGGAAGATGTGCTCGGGCAGCCAGGCCACAGGAGGCATCCAGGAGATCGTGGCCATGTCCCCCGAGCTGGACACCTACTCCATCACCAAGAGGGTTAAGGAGGTCCTCACCGACAACAACCTAGGTATGCGGGGCGGGACTCAGGGAGGCCGCCCCCTGCAGTGAGATCCCAGGTCCAGCTGGAGGTGCAAGGCACCTGACTGGCCTGCCTCTGGGACGGGACAGACAGTTATGTACGTGTCTCACGGTACCTGGAAGTCTCAGTCCACAGCCATCAAAACTCTCCAGGAAAACAGTGCATCCTAGTCACTCTGTGACAAGTGTGACCCTCACCCACACTCACATCATGTCCTCTGGGGAGAAAGCAACAGAGTGCACAAGGCTGTTCCCGGGTCTTTTCCCATTTAGGTCACAAACGCCTCTGAGTTTTAGATACAGGCGATGCCCCCTCCCAGAGGCATGCATGCCAACCCCCAATTTTTCACTAGTTTTATTTGTTCCTATTTAAAGGCATTAAACAGGCCGGCAGGTAGTTGGGACACTGGACTCCCACATGGCCGACCGTGGTTTGCATCAGACCCGGTAGCTTGAGAATCACACAGGGTGCACATACATGCACACCCAAAATCCCAGGAAGAAAAATAATGATCGTCATCGTCGTCATCCCAGGAGGAGAACGGAGAAGAAGGAATTGTGGCGTGGCCATCCCCTCTGGGGGGTGATTTCCCTCGCTCTCGCTCTCCTTCTCTCTTGTCTCTGGCAAGTGCACATGCCCTACAGCAAAAAAAAAAAAAAAACTAAAAATAAATAAATAACACAAAACAGTACAGAGAAAAGGCAAGTTTAAAAGTAAAATAAATAAATCCCCCAAGCCTCTCACCCTCCAGTTTTTATGAGTCTTTGACACTTCCTGAATACGAACAAGAATATACGCACATCTTATTTCCGCTCCCTGTTTATGTGGCGAAGTCATACACAGGTGTCTTACAACTAGCTTTTGAAAAATGATCACTCTTGTGCGGCTGCCCTTCCGCATTAGAATGATTATTTCCCCAGCATTTTATTTTCAAGGTGGCAAGGTGTTCCAAACCATGGATGCGCCATAGATTTTTACCCAAGTGATGGGTATTTTGGTTATAATTTTCTGCTGTCTCTGAAAATATGTCTGCATGCGTCTTGGGCAAAGTAGAGCTCAAGGATAAATCCAGGCAGTGGATGGCCGGATCAGAGGAGGTGTACATTTGCAATCTGATAAACCTGTCAGATTACCGTTGAACAAAGTGATACGCAGGACGTTTGCAGCCAGTTTCAGGAGTGCAGAACCCTAGGAGCAAAGAAGCTCAAGGTGGATAATCTTATCAATAGTTCCACCCCCACCCCCACCCCAGTCCCTGTTGTCGAAAGATCTCCATCAGAGTCACACTGGACGCGGGATTCCTCCAGGTCTCTGGCCCTGCCTGGTGCAGACGGCCCCTGGGCTCCCCACTGTGTCCTGGGGTAACAGGCTGCCTTCCTCCCCGCTCCCCAGGGCAGCGGCTGTTTGGGGAGAGCATCCTGGGCCTGACCCAGGGCTCCGTGTCCGACCTGCTATCCCGACCCAAACCCTGGCACAAGCTGAGTCTAAAGGGACGAGAGCCGTTTGTCCGCATGCAGCTGTGGCTCAATGACCCCCATAATGTGGAGAAGCTGAGGGACATGAAGAAGCTGGAGAAGAAAGGTAAGAGGGGCAGGGGATGGCTCACAGCACTGGGTGCCCCAGGTCTGGCCTGATTGCCACCCCAGGGACCATATCTCAGTGGAATCCCAACACACTCAGGGCCCAGGGGTCCAGTCTCAGCCTGGGAGGGGAAGCATGAAATAACAGTCCCAAAGAACAATATCATTGAAAGCAGTTGGAACCAGCAGTTAGTGTAATGGCTATGTCACTGGACTCCCATGTAGTAGACCACAGTTTGAGTCTTGGACTCAGTGGCTTAAACTCACATCGGGCATGTGTGCGTGCATGCCCAAGATCCCGGGAGGAGAATGGAGGAGAAGGGATTGTAGCGTGGCCATCCCCCCTGGGGGGTGATTTCTCGCTTTCTGTCTCTTTGTCTCTCTCTGTCTTTCTGGCAAGCACACACGCCCTATAGCAAAAACCTCTCTCAAAAAAAAAAAAGAAAAGAAAGCAGTTAAACTCCTTACTGCATTTCCCGTGAAAACCCAGTACCCCAACACTTTTGGAACCTTTCACGTGCCCAAATCTGCTCTAGTCTTTTGCCGACCCCGCCGACCTCACTCCCAAACACTCCCTTCAGCTCAAGTAGATCACCCCTTTGCCCATCACCCAGATTCTGCCCAGCAAAGGCCAGAAGTGACCCAGCAAACCAGAACCCTCCCCGTCGGGTCACGCATCTGTGCACCATCTGATATGACCCTGCACCCCCGATAGGATGGGCCAGCGCCAAGCCGGGGGCCCAGTCTCATGCTCTGCAGAGGGCTTCCTGTGTCTAAAAATGCACAAAGTCCAGTTGAGAGATAAGATAGGAATAAGTGAAAGTGGTCATCTGGGGCGTGGGGACAGTTCATGTGAGGACCTGGGGTCAGGCTGTGAGGAACACGTGGGGCAGGGCCCAGCCTGGGCCGTTGTTATCAGATGACCGCGGTCAGGACCTTGGCCGGCCACTTCTTGGCTGTGTGACCTCAGGCGGGCTACTCCCCCTCTCTGTGCCTCGTGGAGCTCCGTCTGGAAATGAGGGTCAGTAGCATCCACCAGGGCATTGCTGTGAGGACTGAGGCCTTCATGCCTCACCTCTTCCACCCCGACGTGGGCTTTTACGTTTTCACGTTGCGACAGCGTGGAGTCGAGGCAGCCGGGTCATTTAAATTACGGCTGCCTCAGACTGCTGTCAAGTGTCGGAACGCGTCTGCCTGCTAAGCCCCTGCCCATGTGGACACTCAGGGAAAACGTGAGCAGATGAGCGGGCAAGGCGCAGGCTCCCTGGGCCGGTGCGGGCAGGCCAGTGCCTCCCGAGGAGGGGAAGGCAGTCAGGATGGGCAGGCGGCCCCTGGCTTGGCCTGGAGGCCCCAGGCGGCTGGCTGCTGCACCCTGCAC
>NW_006159701.1:8278801-8292598 GCF_000334495.1 Tupaia belangeri chinensis | reverse complement strand
CCCCGCAGCCTACCTGAACCGCCGCTACGGCCTCATCAGCACGGGCTCGGACAGCGAGTCCCCGGCCGCCCGCTCCGAGTGCCCCAGCCCCTGCCTGCAGCCCCAGGACCTGAGCCTCCTGCAGATCAAGAAGCCCCGGGTGGTGCTGGCGCCCGAGGAGAAGGAGGCGCTGCGCAAGGCCTACCAGCTGGAGCCCTACCCCTCCCAGCAGACCATCGAGCTCCTGTCCTTCCAGCTCAACCTCAAGACCAACACCGTCATCAACTGGTTCCACAACTACAGGTGAGCTCCTGGGCGGCGGCCCCAAGGAGGGCGGGGAGGCCTCCCCTGGACCCTTCTCCTCCCAGGGCCTGGAGGGAGCCCAGCTCGGCCCACGAGACGGGGAGATGGCCTCACGTAGGTGTTAGTACAGAGCCTGGGGCCACCTCCAGCTATGGGGCCCAGGGGGTGGGTCAGTCCACTCTGTGACCGTCACCGTGGTCTTCTGACCCGTAAAGGGGGCAGAGATAGAATCTACTTCCCAGAGCTGTCCAGGGGGCTCGATGGCCTAGCCTGAAATACTGGCCCACGTACGTGGCGGCTACGGACGTGCCTGCTGGTACTGTGTGCACTACTGCTCACCCAGCTTGCCTGCCGTCTCTAATAGAGACAGGGAACGGTATCGGGGTACAGGCCCAAGGAACCCTGAGTACTCACTGAGCCTCATGTGAGCCCCAAGTTGGGGCGGCTGCCCCTCCTGCTCTCCAGGCTAAAGAACCCCCACCGCCAGTACCCTGTCGAGGGTCCACCGACCTCGGGGGTGGGTGTTCCTGCTTCAGTGGCTACCTCTACCATGGCCCGGCCTGCCATGGCCCGGCCTTCATGGATGTTTCGTCCTGGGGGAGACGACAGGGGGGCTTCCTGAAGCCAGCCGAGGAGACCCCATGGAGAAGGCTCGGCCAGGCTTGCAGGCCCATCTCTGGGGCAGCCCGCCAAACTTCCTGAGCAGGGGCATCTGGGGCTCATGAGGCCTCCGAGGAGAGTCCCCTGTCCATCCCGGTGCAGAGAGAAGGTCTCTTGACCCCCGGGGGAGGGAAATGAGACCTGTGGGGCCAGGCACTCAGAGCTCCACTCCCCTCAGCCTGGTCATCGACACCACCCAGCCCTGGGGCTGTGCAGCCCTGGGCAAGTCACTTTCCCTCTCTGAGTCTCATCCTCCTTTTACAGATAAAGGACCTAAGGCCCACCCCAGTACACTTGATTGTGGACCAAATGAAATCACTGTGGTGTAAACACACCACAGACTCTTGCTTATCACCTGGCTGAGGCCAGAGCCTGTCAGCTGACATGGGTCCTTACAGGCGTCTCACCTCCTCTGCCTCTCTCTGGGTGAACTGAGCACGCCATTATTATCCATCATAATTATGTGACAAATACAACGTGTGCACGTAGCCAGGGCTTGGCGATGCAGGGGCTCCGCACCTTCACCCCTGCCCCTAAGGGGTTTACAGAGACCTGCACCAGAGCCTTACAAATACTGGCAGCTGGAGGGAGCAGGGCGAGGGCAGGGAATTCTGCCTGGGAGGAGTACAGAGGAGGTGGCATTCGAGCTGGGTTTCCAAGAATGGATAGAAGTGTGCACCGAAGACCAGAGAGGATCCTGTTCCCACAGAGACGACTCTGTGAGCTGTAGTTACGGAATACATCGTTCTACTTGGTAAATGTCGCGTTTCGTGTCAGGCACCGCAGAGAGCAAGGCAGAGTCCCTGCCCTTAACATCGTTCACCCAGCAGGCAGTCATTCCGTACATGATTACAAACCGCAGTGAGTACTGGGAAAGGCGGATAGGATGTTTTAGAACAAAAAGGACCAGAGAGGCCCTGCTTTAGATCTGAGAGTCAGGAATGATTTTAAGACTAATTTATACTAAGGTGTGGATGACCATCGGCCTCACAGCTGTGCTTGATCTATCGCTAAGTGTAAATTATTATTAACATAAGTGGGCAGGTTGTTGGAGGGAGGAGGGACAGAAACGAGAATAGAGCTCACGGCATCCTGGTTCTGGTCCCTGTGTCAGGTCACCATGCCTCATTGCCCTCTAATCATGAAGCCATAGGCATTGAGCCATCCCGGTCCCCCTCAAATCCCACCTCAATGGAACCACAAGGGCTCCCCTTGGTCCCAGCTGTCCTTCTTTGTGCAAAGTGACTAAAGCCCCTTCTGTAGAGAGACTGAGAACGGAAGTGGGGAGAGAACAGATGACCCTTCATGGTCCCTCCGGGCCCAGCATCCTGGGATACGCTCACCTAGGCAGGAAGGAGGGCAGCCAGGGGACCAGCCTCAGAGCCAAGCTCACCACTTGCTGGCTCGGTGACCATGGCAAGCCCCGCACTGCCCCGAGCCTGATCTCCTTTCTCTGGGGATCAGACCGGCGGCCATCGTGAGGTTGTTATGAACAAGAGAACCAAACCCCAGAAGTCGCTCCACCAGTGCCTGACCTGTGGTTTGCACCCGTCGATATGATCTTTGTAACTGCAAGTTATAGTTAGTATTAATATTGCTAAGTATAACATTTTTTTTTCTGGAGAGGTTTTTGCTATAGGGCACATGTGTTTGCCAGAAAGACAGAGAGAGACAGAGAGACAGAAAGTGAGAAATCACCCGCTGGGGGGATGGCCACGCCACAATCCCTTCTCCTCCATTCTTCTCTCGGGATCTTGGGCACGCACGCACACGCACCTGGCGTGAGTTTAAGCCACCGGGGCCAAGACTCGAACTACGGTCAGCTACATGGGAGTCCAGCGACGTAGCCATTATGCTAAGTGTAAATTATTATTAACATAAGTGGGCAGGTTGTTGGAGGGAGGAGGGACAGAAACGAGAATAGAGCTCACGGCATCCTGGTTCTGGTCCCTGTGTCAGGTCACCATGCCTCATTGCCCTTCTGGGTTGATGTCAAAAGGCACAGGGAGAGGTTGCCGTAAGATGAATCAGGGTCTGACTTTGAGATGTGTTCTCCAGTGGCACTATCCAATAAAAATGCAATGCTAGCCACATAGGTAATTTTATATTTCTTAGTAGAACGAAATTTTTTTAAAAATTAAAAACAGGGCCAGCCATGGCATGGTGGTTAAGGCAACTGGATCCCACATGGCTGACTGCGCAGTTTGAGTCCCAGAACCAGTAGCTTGAAAACATGTCAGGCGTGTGTGTGAGTGTGCCCAGAATCCTGACAGGAGAATGGAGAAGAGATTACAGCGTGGCCATCCCCCCTGCCCGGGGGGTACTTTCTCACTTTCCTTCTCTCTCTGTGTGTCTGTCTGTCTCCAGTGAGCGTATGCACCATATAGCAAAATTTTTAAAAGAAACAGATGGAAGTCGTCATAATGGTATATTTTATTTGGCCCTGATAACAAAAACATAACCATTTCGACATGTAATCAGTATTAAAATATTAATGAGCGTTTTTACGTGTTTTTTGTACCTAGCCTAAGCTCAGTGTATAGGTTGCCTTTAAAGCACAGGTCGCAGTGCAGGTGCTTAAGAGCCGCGTGTGGCTGCTGGTTCTTGTGCTGGACACCACAGGCCTAGGTCATGGGCTTTGGTATCTAATAGTCCTGAGATCAGGTCCTGGCTCTGGCCCTTACTAGCTAGATGACCTGGGGCGAGTCGTTTAATATCTGCAGGCCTCACTTCCTCCCCCGTGAAGTGAGGATTACAATGTACCTACTTCTAGGGCTCTCAAGTGGACTTAAGATGATGCATGAGAGAGACTTAGTCCTGCTGGGCCCTAGGGCGGTGGGCGGGGTCATACTGCTGCTCATATAGACTGAGGGTTGTGGGGTCCCTGCCCAGCCCCTGGCTCACCGCAGTCTCTGCCCCAGGTCCCGGATGCGCAGGGAGATGTTGGTGGAGGGGACCCAAGACGAGCCAGACCTCGACACAAGCGGGGGTTCTGGAATCCTACCGCCAGGCCACTCCCACCCAGACCCCACTCCGCAGAGCCCCAACTCGGAGGCTGAGGACCTGAAGCCTACCGTGAAAGAACTGGAGCTCCAGGAGGGTGCCGAGGAGAGCACACCCCTGGGTGCCCAGGACAAGGCCCCAGTGAGGATCAAACAGGAACAGACAGAGGACGATACTGAGGAAGAGGCAGGCAGCGAGCCCCGGGACTTAGGGGAGCCTGACAAAGGCCACGGTCCCCCCAAAGAGGAGCATCCTGACCTTTTGGCTGACGAAGGACTCTCAAAAGTGGCCCCAGGACCTCTCCTTCCAGGTGGGACAACCCCAGACTGCCCCTCACTACATCCCCCCAAGGAGAGTGAGGCTGGGAAGCGGCTTCACCCGGACCCACTAAGTTTTAAATCAGCCTCCGAATCCTCACGCTGCAGCCTGGAGGTATCACTGAACTCACCCTCAGCTGCCTCCTCACCAGGCCTCATGATGTCTGTGTCACCCATCCCCTCCTCCTCAGCCCCCATCTCCCCGTCCCCACCTGGCGCCCCTCCTGCCAAAGTGCCGAGTGCCAGCCCCACAGCCGACACAGCCGGGACCTTGCACCCTAGCGCCAAGGTGAAGCCTAACTTGCAGCGGCGGCATGAGAAGATGGCGAACCTGAACAGCATTATCTACCGGCTAGAAAGGGCTGCCAATCGGGAAGAAGCCCTAGAGTGGGAGTTCTGAAGGTGGGCCCTAGGGGGCTGGGGCATATCCCAGCAACCACCTTCTTTCTCCCACTCACTCTCTGGGACAGGCTAAGGTCAAGGAGAGAGGAACTTAACTATCAAAATGTGGGCAGCAATGTTATGCCATTTACATTTTTTGTTATATTCCTAGTTCTATGAAGTGTGAGTGCGTGGATGGGGCAGAGGCCCACGCTTCCTCTTTTTGGCACCCCCTGCCCTCCAAAGCCGCAAGAATCCTGCCCCTCTTCTCCACCCTGAGCCCTCTGCAGGAGGCAGAAGCAAAATGATGCCACATTTTCACCTGAAAACTCCAAACTCTTTTAGAAAAATAAATAAATATTTATAGACCTCTTTTAGATATTTTAATAAAGGATCCTTTGGAATTTATTCCCAGCCAATGCTGTTTTGATATTACAGAGTTATAAAATCAGGATGCTGTCACAACTGTTGCGAAGTATACACTGAAGTTGTGTCGTTTTTGCCACTAGATGAGATTAAAAGAAGACAATTGTTCAAAGCCATCACGAAACACTATAAGACTGACCAAAATTGAGATAACCTTTGAAATGCAGTTTTTTTTCCACGTCTGTCTGTGAGACACAGCACATTGCTACTGCCCTTCCAGAAACCATGCTGAGAAGATAAAGTCCAAAAGACTCTAAATGAAAACCTCGATGCTGTTGAGGATGAGTTTCAGCCCGGTGGTCTGTTTAGCAACCTTGATCATGCCAAGTGCCCGTCCCTCACCGTCGTAAATGTTGCAGGACACGGGCGGCCGTGGCCTACGTGCACGATGTAGCCTGGGCCCGAACAAACAGCTGACTCAATTAGAAACCTTGGGCCACAGAGCTGGGACAGCCATCTTGTCCATCTGTAGACCAGAGGTGTTTCCAGATCCTTTGGAAAGCCAGGCATGGGGGCAGGTGCTTGGAGAAAGTGGCACTAGAGCTAGAGTGACCCCGTGTCCTCCCAAAATTGTGGCCGCAACCCCAGAAGGTTCCCCCCTGGTCTGAGTGTGGGCATTTCAGAGCCAGACTGTGGTCGCCTCCTGGTGTTTTCGGAGAGTGACAGTGTTGGTCACTCCACACGCTCAAGCTTAGCAACCTGCGCCAAAAAGTAGCTTGAGCAGAGTAGAGACCTCAACTGCCCTTCTCGCCATCTTCCCCCTCAAGTCACTCCTGGTGCTGTTTCTGGAAGGCATCTGCAACTCCAAGGCCGTGCAGCACCCTGGAAGGCCGAGCAGGCTGCAGCATGTCCACCGTACCCTAGCTCCAAGTCCATCCCCGCCCCCCGCCTTCCAATGCCTGACCTGCTGGGGAGAAAGGCCCCAGCCCCCAGCTCCGAGGAGCCCTTCCTCCCATGTCTTCACAGTTTCTAAGGAGAGATTCCCCAGCTGGGCGGACCAGTCTCCATATTGGTCGTTGAATCTCTGCTTTTATTTCTTTTGCTTTTTAAACTCCGCGGGAAGGCTGAGTTGGGTGACTCCCTAGAATGACAATGGAAAGGTGACCATACTCGGTGCCAATGCAGTGCTGGGGGGGAGAGATGGCCAACAGAGCTTTCTAGGGTGCAGTGAGTGTCTCGAAACTGTCTGGGCGACACCCAGGGACCAGAAGGGACCAAGGGAGGATTGTTCCAGAAATCCCTTGCACACCAAGCCCAGGCTGCAGCCTCCACCAGAAACAGTAGGCAACAACACAAACCCTGATGGAAAACCTCCTTTTCCATACACCCCGGCTATGCATTGAAGAGTTTTCCACTGTATACATTTTTATCCAGATGAAGGTATTTTTATATTTTGACAATAGGAAACAGTGACCAGTTTTCAGAGTCATCAAATCTGGAACAAAGGAAACATCTCCTTTCAGTCACCACCGCCCAGTTGCAATCAGGACAACCCAGGGGGCACACACCACTTTTTACTGCTGAAACCAACACAGCGTTGAAACCCAGGCTTCCACACAGACTCGGAATCTGAGCGAGCAAAATTCGGCTTTAGTGCGACGGGATGTGATGAAGCACTTAACCTGTCGTCTTTCGAACACACAAATCCTGTTGTACTGAAAGCTGGCGGGCCCGTGAACGACTTCGTCAGGTTCATGTCCTACGACGGTAAAAACAAACGCCCACCCACAAACCGTTTCTATGAGAGATTGATGAACTTTGTTTAAAATTTTAAAAAAACGGAACACGTTCTGTAAACGAGTCGCTAAATACAGAATTGTATAATAATGCTGGGTGTCCTGCAGCTTTGTTCTGTACCTGGGGTACAAACGGGGTCACTTCTGGCCCCCAGAGTTGTTTTACAACAGGGCATTTGTTAAAAGCTGGTCTCCGTCGTTATGCTGTGGGGACGTGCCACGTAAAAACTGCCATTACCAGCATCTCCTGAGGTCCAAGATCTGGCTGCATGGGGCCCAGTTTACCGTGACAACAGCCAGCTGAGGAGAGGCTGCCTTAGACAGGGCACATGGTCGTGACGTCCCTTGGCCTTCTCCTGTGACCCCCGTCTCCCGGGCTCTGCGCGTCTGCTGACAGCCGTGCTCTGCCCTCCAGCTGCAGAGAGGAGGTTGGGAGGGCTGGATTCTGCCTCTCCATGGCAGCCAGCTCGAGGGGTCCCCGAGGAGACTCAGTGGGGCATGTGGAGATAGCACCTCAGAGGACTTAGCCCCTAACTGTGATTACGCGTTAGCGGGGTCAGTGGGGACTCTGACCTGTGACTGCTATCCGGTCAGGCTGCTGGAGGGAGGTGTTCGTGAGCAGTAGTGTCAGGGGGGCCCTGCAGGTGGCACTATACATGGCTCACCCGTGAGCCAGAACCACGTGGTGTCCCAAGACAGGCCTGGCCTCTTCGTCTGGAAACTGTGCATCACCCCAGTTTGCCACACGTCTCTGGAGTGAGGAGGAAATGATCGTTCCCGCTCTGTTAGGATAACCAGTTGCTCCCAGCCGAGCAGGAAGGCGTCCTGGGATGCCTGGGCACCCCATGGTGGGGGTTGGGTGGCCCTGGAGCTCAGAGCTGGCCCATCCTAGTCGGGGAGGGAACTGGGCTGTAGAGCTGGACTGCCTGAGTTCCAGCCCCGCTCTGCCTCTCAAAGCTGTGTGACCTTGGGCAGGTGCCTGAACTGCTCTGTGCCCAGATTCCACAGCCGTGAAGTGGGCGTGATAGTAATGCACACGCTTTCAGTTCCTTAAAGCTCATAGTAAAGGCTCGAATTACAGAAAGTCAAGGGTGCCCGTCAGACCTTGGTCCTCAGCACTTAAGGTCAGAAGTCAGGAACCCCCAGGGTTGGCGCCTGTGGGGTGTAGGAGCAGGGCAGGGTGTCAAGCCCACAGAAGCCCCTGCGGGAACCCGAGACAGCAGAGATGAAGCCTGGTGCTTGGCGCTGCATGGTGTCTGCATCACTGCCCCGAGCAACAGTTACGGCTAAGACACAAAAGCAGGATTCTGAGCTGAGGAGGGACTGGAGAGGGACAGAAGGCCCAGAAGCCTTGCAGGAGGAGGTGGTGGAGAAGAAAGCCAGGGCGAGGGCAGTTTGGCAAGTGTCCATTCCACTAGTTAGCATTTAGTGAGTTCCTAAACTGCTCAATGCTCTGAGGGAGGAAGCCATGGGTCATGAAAGCATGAGCAGTGAGGTCCAGGAAGGCTTCCTGGAGGTGGGGTTATCTCAGCTGGCACCTGAAAGAGGAGGAGAGTTAGAAAGGAGAACCAGTGTAGAGGGAAGAGCAGAAAAGAGATGGAGCAGGAATAAGAACAGAGGGACAAAAGAGTCCACAAAAGAAACTAGCATTTGGCGTAAGGAAGGAGGAGGAAGCCGGCCAGGGGCCAGCTCATGAGTCACAGCCTGGTGGGACATATACCTTTCTCCTGGGGGCACCGGGGAGCCACGGGCCACTTGTGGGGTGGTATTCTAAAGGCCCAGCTCCCCACAGCCCAAGCATCAGGTGGTATCGCTGTGGAACCTGGTACCTTTGCAGGCACCTGGGGTGCTGAAGCCACCGCTCCAGACCCAGGAGCAGTGAGGATGGAGCAGGGAACACACCCAGAGGGCCAGCCAGGTAACCTTGGCCCAGGCCAAGGTGACAGTTGACCTAGGTCACCTGCACGTTGTAAGAGGGGGGAACTGGTGCCCTTAACTCATCCTCCACCTTCTCTGGTCCCTGGGTTACAGTCGTTCTGGCCCTGGCTTTGAACTCAGCCTGGCCTGCATTTGAATCTCCACTCCCAATGAGTCTGTTTATCTGTAAAAGGGACACGATCAGGGCCAGCAGGTGGCATGCTGGTTAAGGCAGTGGACTCCCACATGGCTGACCATGATTTGTGACCCAGACCTGCTGGCTTGTTTTCTCTCTTTCCAGCATTTCAGATCCCTGATCTGAAATGCTTGGGACCAAGATTTCTCATTGCTTTGGATTCTGGAATATTTGCATGTACATATGAAATACCTTAGGGGTGGGACCCAAGTCTAAACACAAAATTCATTTATATTCCACACGTGACCTGAAGGTAATTTTATACTGTGTGTGTGTGTATACCCTTTTTTTTTTTTTTTTTTGGTGACAAGGATGAGTCTTTTTTTTTTAGAATTATTTTATTTATGGAGCCGGCAGGTGGCGTGGTGGTTAAGGGCACTGGACTCCCACGTGGCTGACACAATTTGAGTCCCAGACCTGGCGGCTTGCCTTCTCACTTTCTCTCTCCCTCTCTGGTCAAATTTTTAAATAAAATCAAATAAAGAAATTATTTATTTATTTATTTAAATTTGGCCAGAGAATGACAGAGTGAGAAAGAGAGAGGGAAAGAGGGGAAAGAGACTAAGGTGCCAGGCCCAGGACACGCACCGCAGTCGGCGATGTGGGAGTCCAGCACCCTTAACCACCATGCCATCTGCCGGCCCCAGGGTAACTCTAGTTTTAACTATTGGCCAAGCCACTGTTCTGTTTCCCACAATGACTCCATCCACCAACAGTGAAGCCTGTTGTCTTCTAGTTTGGCTTGTTCGGTCTGGGCAGCAGCCATCCTGAGGGTATGAGCTGGTATCTCCTTGTAGTTTTCAGGAGCGACCTTGAACAGCTTTCCATGTGTTGATTGGCTACCTGTGTAAACTCTAGTTTTAACTATTGGCCAAGCCACTGTTCTGTTTCCCACAATGACTCCATCCACCAACAGTGAAGCCTGTTGTCTTCTAGTTTGGCTTGTTCGGTCTGGGCAGCAGCCATCCTGAGGGTATGAGCTGGTATCTCCTTGTAGTTTTCAGGAGCGACCTTGAACAGCTTTCCATGTGTTGATTGGCTACCTGTGTATCTCTGCAGAATGTATTCAAGTCCTTTGCCCGTTTTTTAATAGGGTTTTGCTGTTGAGTTGTAGAAGTTCTGTCTAGTCTCCGTTACCAGTCCCTTATCAGACTATAAATGCTACGCGAATATTTTCTCATGGGTGCACTTTTAAAAAGTCTTCCCTGGGGGCCAGCTCAGGGTATGGTGGGTGAGGCAGGTAGATCCCACATGGCTGACTGCAGTTTGAGTACTAGACCCAGCAGCTCGAGGAACACACTAGACACGTGTGCGTGCATGCCCTGTGGGGGGAGGCGCTTTCTCCCTCACGTGCACGCGTGCCCAAGTGCATCAACACTCTAGCAAAAATTGGGGAGAAAAAGTCTTTATTAGAAAATACAAACTCAGGGCCAGCAGATGGCATAACTGTTATGCTGCTGGACTTCCACACGGCCGACCGTGGTTCGAGTCCCAGACCCGAACCTTGAAATACACCAGGCATGTGTGTATGTGTGTCTAAGAGCCTGGGAGAGCAGAGTAAAAGGGATTGCGGTGTAGCCATCCCCACGGGGAGTGATGGTTCATGTTCCCTCTCCCTGTCTCGGTCTGTCTCTCTCCCTGGTGAGCGCACACACCCTAAGGCCAAAACCTCATCCCCCCAAAAAGAAAACAGAAACTCCATGACTGGGCTTAACGTTTCTCATTTCACCACTGTGGAACAGTTTCATTTGGGATGACGCCTGATTTTAGAAACCGAGACAGGCAGCAAGGCCTTTTTCACAACAAAGCTCGTGTGAGGTGAGGTAAGGTGATCCGAGGGGAGCCAGGGGAGCGGTCAGCTGGCACCAGGTTTAGCCACAGCCAGGACAAAGCAGCCCCACTTAGGAACACACAGACACTGGGCTGGACGGGGACACGCTGCTGGCTCAGAATTCGCGCTGTGCTTCTTTCAGAAGAGGAGGGATGGAGGAGGAATGGAAGGCTTACGAGGGAAGAACGGGCGGCAACACCCCGCTCGGGTTCCAGGGACTCTGGCCTGCAGTTGTTACCCAGGGCTACCCTCCTCAGGAGCAGCGGCATTCACTCCCACTTGTCTATTAGGAAGACTCGCGGCAAACAACAAAAAAGTCCTGCTTAAAGCTTAAAACAAGGACATTTTATTACCTCTGGGAACAAGATGTCCAGAGGTAGGGCGGGTTCCTGGGTCTGCTGTTGCAGCCGTTCAAGGTCTTTAAGTGTATGCCCAACTTAGCGTGGAACTTTCTTTAGAGTGGTCTACTTCATGATGGAAAGATGGCTGCCACAGCTCCAGGCATCACAGACATCACTCCCTTCTCCCTCCTCCCCCCAAAAAACAATGAAGAGCTCTTTACTGTATCTCCTTTTTAAGAAACAAGAAGACTCTAACAGTCTGGTCTCATTGGCCCAAACTGGGTAATTCAGGCATTCTTTGGCAGCTAAAGTACAAGCAAAGTGGCGATGGCATAACTGACTTTGACTCATCTTCTTGGGTGGTGGATACTGGACAACCCACAGCCTCTGCCTGAGTGCTCCCCGTAAGGGTCTTAGACCCTACCCCAAGTGTTTTCTTAGACTAGTCCTCCTCACAAGCTTGGTATCCCCCCAGATGTGGGCCCTGAACCCCTCCCTCAGGAAAGGAAACATCCGCGTACTTGCAGGGTAGAGGCTCATCTCCACATCGATCAACTTCCTCCCCCTCCACCTTGTGGTGACCTCGATGGGCACACTCCTGCCAGCAAGGGCACACCTGTGACCTGCCCGCTGCAGCTGCCTCTCCCCCTCTGCCTGTCCCCTCGGTGCTCCATGCTGTGGTCACAGATGACTCAGCCTGTGTGGACAGCCACTTCCCCAGCCCCCATCCGTCAGCTGTGATCCCGCAGAAGGTGGAAAGAGCCACTCAGCAGGCCCTGGTGCTCACGAGTGGTATGAATCCCTGACCACTCCACTCTGTGAACAGGGCTGTTCCAACGTTGTTCCTCCTAAGCCATGTGAGTTTCCAGGCTGTGACTTTCCAGGCTGGCAAGGGCAGCCTGAGTCCACATTACGAAGACCAGTCCCTTCCCTTCTGTGACTCTCCATCAGCCCGGCAGCCAGCCAGCCAGCCAGTCCGAGGTTGCAGACACACTGCATGAGCACTGCCGCCAGCCCCACGCTCACAGCAGACATTACTAATCAATGCCGGCTCTGTCTCTCTGAACTTGCACAGGGGCCTAGGACCGGATCAGTGACACTCTTCCCCAGATCTAGGTCATCACTAACGTCCCTCCCAACTCTCAGGTCTCATCTTTCCTCCTGCTTTCTCTCCCTTCTGAAAAGACCTCTGTGCACCCTTTCCTCCATGTGTCTTCTGAAGGCTCTGCCCTGTGCCGACACCCCCCAGCTGTGCGGTCCCGGCAAATTTCCCAACCTCTCTGAGCCTGTTTCCCCATCTGTAAAATGGGGACAGCAGCTGCCTCCGGAGGTTGTGAGCCACACTCTTCCCTCCCAGGCAGGGCCTGCTCCACGCTCTGCTGGGCAAACCAGTCAGGGGTTGGGACAAGGGAAATGACACAACCAGGCACTACATGACAAATATGTTTATTTCAGCCCTTGCACCCCCCACCCAGCCTGGAGACAGCCCACTCTGTCCTGGGCTTCGGGGGGCAGGGCAGGGCCACTGTACCTTTAGAGTTTGTAAACCTGCACCAGGACTGGGGGACAAGCCCCCACCCCTACCCAACCCCCACCACTTATGACTGGGCAGGGAGGGGCATAGGGTGTACCATGACCTGCTGGAAGGCGAGGAACCAGGCGGGATTCCCTCCTGAGGGGCCTCTGCCTTTCCAGGATGTGCACCTTTGTCCCTGGGGGCAATGCCAGTTGTCCCCTGCAGCAAGCCCAGGGCAGGGCTTCATCCCTTCCCACCAGCTGAGTGAAACAAAAGCAGTGAAAACGACAAGCTTTGTTACCAAGAAAATAATAAAATAACCTCCTCAATATTTAAAAATAAATTCACAGGGCAGCCCAGACCCACTGAGCCAGCAGTGAGCCAGGAGGCCTTGGCTGCAGACTCCAACATCCCATATTGCCCCAAGCCCTGGGCTCTCCAAAGACAGGAGGTGTCCTCAGGGGTCCTGGAGGGGTCGCTGAGGACTGTAAACATGACCCAGGTTGAGGGCCGAGGGGGGTCCTGGCCCCTGAGGTTCTTCCTGGATGAAGATTGGGCACTGCGGTGAGCGAGAAGGAAAGGGAGCCCATGGCGGCCAGCCTCGGAGCACAGCTGGGCTGGTCTCCCTGGGATTGTGGAGGGCTGAGCACAGAACGGGGGGACTGCGGTGGGGACACCACATGGGGTTGGGGGCTCTGGAAGCCCACTGTAGCTTTGCAGCCATTTCCCCTCTGCCACTGGGCCAGCACTGGGCTTTCTCTCCCTGGATGAACCTGCTAGAAAGTCAGGTCAGCCCAGCTGGTGGCTGTTCTCGAGGGCGGAGCTGAAGGAGGCAGGCAGGAAGGGTCCAGAGGAGCACCAGGTCCGGGCTGGCAGGTGCCCAGGCAGGCTGCAGGCAGAACCTGGGAACCGGGCCACCTCACCCCACCTGTCTGCACTGAGCCCTGCCCAGCCTCCCTTCAGTGCCCCCGCGGCCACACCAAGAGCCAGGCCAGCTGCTCAGGCCCAGGTGTGGCAGCAGCAGCAGTGGCGGCTGAGCCCACTCCTGCCCTCCCAGACGTTTCGTTTGGGCACAGACCACCAGCAGGCCCCGGCAGCCACCTGAGCAGGGCCCAGCAGAGGCCCGCTGCCAGGAAGAGGCCTTTGCCAAGTAGTAGGGGCCAAGTAGCCACAGCACCCAAGGCAGGCCCG
>NW_006159701.1:8276315-8277110 GCF_000334495.1 Tupaia belangeri chinensis | reverse complement strand
CCCAAGGCAGGCCTGGGGCTCAAGTTCTCTGGAAACCAGCCCCTCTGGCTCCAGAGGCTCACGTGGCCCCAGGGTCTCCTTAGAACCAGGTGAGACAGTCCCCTCAAGGTCAGTCCTTCTCTGAGTCACAGAGTCCTGAAGTCTCAGAGCCCAAGTCCTCTGAAACCAGGCCTTGCAGGGCCAGCAGGCCAGGCCTGGCCCAGTCTCTCCAGGGCAGGGCCTCGGTGACCTCAGGGCTGGGCGCGGCTGCTGCTCCACTGGCTGCGTAGTGCCCTGATCTCCTGCCCGTACCACTCGTGCAGCCGCGCGAAGGGCGCAGAGTCCAGAGGCCCTCCGGGTGCCGAGGCCCGGCGGCGGGGAGGGGGCGGGGGTTTTGGCCTCGGTGCTCCAGCCCGCGCAGCCGTTCTCCTTGGTGGGCCTGCGGGCCAGAACCGGGCCCGGGCCTGGGCTTGGGCCTGAACCGGGGCCAGGACCCGCACCCGCACCCGCGCCAGCACGCATAGCAGCCAGCTGCTGCTCCAGCTCACGCACCACCAGCCGCAGGTAGTCGAAGCTGGCCCGCGACAGGGCCTTCACCCAGCCCTCCATGGCGGCCTGGCTCTCAGCTGCCAGCACGTAAGTGCGCGCCCGGGCGCCGGCGAAGCGGATGGCAAAGGCAAACTCCTCGGCCGCCTCCACCAGCTCCACCGTGCAGCCCTCCAGGATGATGACGCCCACAGGCTCACGGCTGGCCGGGTCCTCGAAGTAGAAGAGCATGTTGCCACGCAGCACGAACCAGCGGCGGTGGTAGGCCGC
>NW_006159701.1:8272360-8276267 GCF_000334495.1 Tupaia belangeri chinensis | reverse complement strand
GGTGGCGTAGAAGGCCAGGCTGCGCTCGTTCAGCTTCATGGCGGCCGGACCTGTGCCCATCGGAACCGCGGTCAGTTACCAGCCACCATCGGAACCGCGGTCAGTTACCAGCCACCGGCACCGGGCCAGCCAGCGCCAACCTCCGACCACAGACACCCACAGCGCTCAACATCCCCATTCACAGATGAGGAAACTGAGGCTCAGAGTGGACGCCGCCTGCCCAGGCTCCAGGCAGGACTCGAACCTGGGTCTGACCAGCCCCACGGGCCAGCTTCACGACCCCCCTGCCCTCCTCCTTCCCCGGAATGATGCGAGGGGTTCTGCTGCGTGCCGAGCGTTCGGTGTTTATTAACTCATTTAACTCAGCACACACTAGGCAGGGACTAACTCGTATCGCTCTTGTTTGGCAGATGAGGAAATGGAGGCAGAGAGGTTAGCCACACGCCCAGAGTCTCGAAGTGAGCTGGGCTGAGCTGAAATGCAAGCGCAGGCCTCATTTCAGGCATTGCTGTTACCACGTCCCTGGGACGAGGCCAGCTGACCTCGTGCGGTCCTTTCCAGGTCCCGGCCCTGATCTCAGGACTCGGCCTCAGTGTGTCCACCCACAGCACAGACAGGAACAGCCTGCTTCGCACAAGGGAGTAATGTTGCTCCTCAAGTATTAATTAAGCCCCTGTCGCGTGCCAGGTGTTGTTCGAGGCACCAGCAGTAAACGTGATGGACAGGTCCCACCCTCGTGATGCCGTCGTACTAGTGGCCAGTGACGGGGGTGGACAGGAACGCACACAGATAAAACGTCTGCCACGTGGGTTTGCGTGCTATGGGAACACACGGGACAGGAGTCAGGAGTGTTGGGGATGAGAGAACATTTGATTTTCACAGGGTGGTCAGAGGGAGCCAGACTGGACAGTGACATATGAGCAGAGACGTGAGGGAGGTGAGGGAAGGAGCCAGGGGACAGCTGAGAAAGGGCAGGCCTGGCAGAGGGGGCAGCCAGTGCAAAGGCCCTGAGGCAGACCGCCAGGAAGCCGTGGGGCTGAAGAGAGTGGAGTGGGGAGGGACTGTCAGGAAACCGGGTGGATGAAGCTGTGAGCCCGGACTGCAGGAGGGAGGAGCAGGGAGCCCCGGACGACAGAGAGGAATCCACACACGCGGCAGCAGTGGTTCGGCCAGCCTTCCTCCAAGGGGCAGCACTGGCCAAGGAGGACTTATCTGAGACAGCCCTGGGTCCCCAGCACAGCCACACCTCCCCTGGGTGCCCCACGGCCGCCCTGAAGACCTGCCTCGTGCTCTGGCAACTATTAATACATCTTCCAAGAGGCAAGGTACGGAAAGCTCGTGTAGCGTGCCTTCCCCTGCCTGGCTGGTGCCTTAGTCGAGGCCTGGAGGAAGGTCTGGGGATGCGGGGTGGAGGGGCGATTGCTCCCAACCACATTCCCAGTCTCTGTCACGTCCTGCCATGCACCCAGGCAGTCCAGAAAGGCTTCCTAGAAAAGGCAGCATGAGTTGTCTTAGAAGCCAGATAGCCTGTCCTGACCTAGCACCGGGCCCAAGGCCAGAGCCCGACTGCCTCCTTGAGCTGTGTGACTCAGGCAGGCTGTCGCTCGCTCGCCGGACCTCGGTTTTTCTCTGTAAAACTCATACGTCCCCCCAGCCCCAAGCAGCTCCCATTTCTCACAGGGACCTCCCACCCAGCTCACCCTGCTTCCCTCCTACCTCTCACCTCCCTGCCCTCTGCTCGGCTCTGGTCTTGCTTGGCTCACTCTTCTCTGGGCTCAAACATCAGCTCTGCAGTATCCAGCCTGGGTGGCCCCCGGCAAGCCCTTAGCCTCTCCAGGCCGCTGTTTCTGCACCTGTAAGTGGGTCGTAAGGCCTGGGTCAGGGTGGGTCGCCATGATGACGAGAGTGACGAAGGCACCGAGCACCGTGCAGGGCAGACAGCACAAGCGCTGCAGTGCCAGCCGCTGGCCTTCTTCCTGGCCTCCCAAACAGTGTTCCCCATCTCAGCAAGTGGCCCCTGGGCCCCCATCTCCCACCTCTGATCATCCCCAAGTCCAGCCTCTCCCAGACCAGTGGCCTGATCTGTTTACCCCATTCCCCGCCCACCCACCCACTGCTTGCTGGGATGGCTGCAGTAGCCTCTTCACCAGTCTCTGCCTCTAGCCTGGTACCCTCCCTGCCCCGGGACCTCAGGGTAAGATCCAAGCCTCCTTCCCAGACCCCTCCCCAGCCCCACTAAAACCCACTCTCCACGGAGGGATCCTGTTCAAACAAGTCCACACGCACACCGCCCCTGCTCTGAGCCCTCCCATGGCTCTGCTTCTCAGTAAAAAACCCAATCCTCTCCAAGGCTTCCAAGGCCCCTCCCCTGTCCCATCCCCGGGCCACTCAACTCAGCCACTCTGGCTTCTTTTCTGTTCCTCAGGCACACCAGGCCCCTCCACCTCAGGGCCTGGGCTGTTCTCTCTCCCTGGAAGGCCCTTATCTCCACCCAGCCAACTCTTCCTCTGGGCAGAAGCCCCCGACCACCCCATGCACAGGGACCCTGCTCCTGTACCGCAACCCAAAACTACCTGGTCATGTTGCCAGTTCCAGGACAGGGGTTTTGTCTGAATTCCAGCGTCAGGCACGTAGTAGGTGCTTGCAACCCTGCAGAAGGAGCCAGTCCGTTATCTTCCTAGACCGCTCAGCAGCCCCACGCCCAAAGATGCTAGCACTGAGACACAGAGAAGTTAAGGAGCCTGCCCAAAGCCACAATGCAGCACCCAAAATCACTTGCTCTGGGAAAACAGCCCCACGGGGGACTGATGTTGGGGTTTCGCACCCCATTACTAAGGGAGTGCAGCTCCACTGGAGCTCAGCAGCCCTGCTCCCCCACCCCTGCACAGATGGGGTCAACCTGTCCCAAGATCACTGGCCACTACAGGCCCCTGCTCTGCCCACAGCCTTTGCCGTCTCCAGCTGGGCACAAAAAGGGAGAACAGGAAGCCGGGGCTCAGGGTCCAGCCCAGCCTTGCGGAGGGCCTGGTCCTGGCTTATCTCCCCATGCTGTTTTCCTAGGAGTTCAGAGTCCTCTGTGGGCCCGCTGCTGATTCAACAGCCAGTGGCCAGGCAGGAAGCTGGAGGGCCTGAACTGCCTCCTCTCCCAGGGCCCAGTTCCTGCTCCACCAGCCCACGCTAGAGGACCCTGGACAAGTCCCCGTTCCAAGCCTTTTCCTCATCTGTGAAGTGGGCTGCAGAGAGGTTCCCAGCAAGATAGGGAAACTGGCCAGCAGACCATAGGAAAGCATTACAAACACCGGCTTTTGTGCACCCATCACTAAACCGGGCATGTTTATCCATCTCCCTGGGAAGGGCTGAATTAATTCATCAAGAGTCAGCCGCAAAGTGGTTGGTGGGTAGGGAGGCATTTGGGGAAGAACAGTCAAAGAGGCAAATAATTAGCCCCAGGTCTCCAGGGCCACAGCAGCCCAGAGCCAGGACTCTAGGGAAGCTGAGGCATGGCACCTCGGCACTCACTCCAAGGGAAGAAGCCAGAATCCAGCCGCCCCGAGTGTCCCCGAGCGGTGGGCGTGGGGGAGAGGGTGTGGCGGGCACCGGCTGAAAAACGCTGAGCTGGGGACCGAGCGCGCCGCCCCGCACGGACAGCGGGCAGTGCGGGCACCGGCCGCAGCGACACCGGGGCCGGCCCAAGGCCCTCGCCCCTCGAGGGGCTGGGTGTCCAGGTGTGGCCTGCTCCCAGCTGCTCTCTGTCCCTGTGCGTGCGCGGGACCTCGCCTGCGCTCCTTCAAGGGCAGCCAGGGCCGCAGACGGGGTGCCCGACCGCAGAGCTGGGGTGCCAAAGGAAGGCGGTCCGCAGGGTACCTCCAGCCACGGACGCCCCTTACAGAGCGGGGCTCGGCGGGCC
>NW_006159701.1:8262877-8272080 GCF_000334495.1 Tupaia belangeri chinensis | reverse complement strand
CGCTTGGCCCGCCCCCGTGTCCTGGCCGCCCCCGGATTGGCCAGATTCGACGCAGCACGCCCCCGGATTGGCCCCGCCCCCGTGAGCCCGCCTCCCCCTCCCACCCGAAAACATTCTTAAAGGGACCGCGGCTAGTTCACGAGTCCCAGGGGCCCTGTACCAGAATAGAGGAGCCGAGCTCGGGATCCTTGTGGTTCTTGTGGTAAGAACGAGCCGCGAATTCTCCGGAATAAAGGCACTGAGGTTCTGGGCGGGCTATTCTCTGTAGTTCTAGCTTAAAGTCCAAGCTCTCCCTGGCTAGGGTTGCCAGGTTTAGCTAATTAACAGCCAGTTATTATTATTAGACATGTGACCTATATTGACTGCCCAAATGTTGGGGCTTACTGGAAAAAGGTGAATACAGGACAGGACATTGCAAGCATCCTGAAAAAACCAGTGCCGAGCTGTTGCGTAAGTCCACGAAGTCTGGCCATCCGGCCCCTTGCCCCAAATAAAGAGAAAGTTCTAGAGTTGCACGGAGTTGGGTTCCAGTCCACTAAACCGTGAGTCACTGACCTTAGGACCGGCTTGCCTTTCTCGCCTAGTATGCAAGTGCATGGCACAGCGGAGGGGCTCTCGGTTCTGCCCTGCCCAAAATAACGCAGTTCCACCTCCCAGCCCTCTTTACTTCCTGTTCCTGCCGCCTCTCCCCACCACATCCCAGTCACTGTCCAGTCATGGCCCGAGGGTGAGAGCGACTGGACAGACCAGGATCGCCCCCTCACACTGCAGCAGCTCCCTAGGCCCCACTGTGTGCCAAGCGCTATTCTAGGCACTGCTCCTGACCTGGACAAAAACAGCCAAGAAATGAGTTCTAGAAGTGATTCGTGCTCAGAAGACTACTAGCCGAGCCCATGGGACAGAAGGACAGGGCCAGGGTGCAGCTTTTAGACAAGGGCCCAGGGAAGGCCTCTGACAGCAGAGACAAGAAAGGAGGAATGAAGACACGTACCAGATACCTTTTTTTTTAGAGATTATTTTAAGAATTTTTTTTTTTTGAGAAGATTTTCACTGTAGGGCGCGTGCGCTCGCCAGCCAGTTGAGAAGATTTTCACTGTCGGGCGCGTGCGCTCGCCAGACAGACAGAAAGAGACAGAGAGACAGAAAGCAAGAAATCACCCCCCAGGGGGGATGGTCACGCCGCAATCCCTTCTCCTCCATTCTCCTCTCGGGATCTTGGGCACGCACGCACACGCGCCCGGCGTGAGTTTTAAGCCACCGGGTCCGGGACATGAACCGCGGTCAACTACGTGGGAGTCCAGCGACATAGCCATTACGCTAACTGCTGGTTCCCAAGAATTATTTTTTATTTAACTTTATTAAGTATTATTTTCCAGTTGGATGCGTGAGACAGAAAACAGAGGAAGAGAGGGAAAGTGAGAAAGCAAGCCACCAGGTCTGGGACTCCATAAGGCATGTTTGCACAGCAGAGAAAGAGACAGAAAGCGAGAAATCACCCCCAGGGCAGATGACCATGCCACAATCCCTTCTCCTTCACTCTCCTTTTGGGATTTGGGGCACGCATGCACACATGCCTGGCATAAGTTTTAAGCCACTCGGTCCAGGACTCAAACCACAGTTGGGTACATGGGAGTCCAGCAACATAACCATTATGCCATCTGCTGGTCCCAGATATCTGGGGAGACATTGTCCCAGGCAGGGGGAGCAGCACGTGAAACGGCCCTGAGATGGGACCATCCTTGGTGTGTTTGAAGAACAGAGAGGAGCTGGGTAAGTGGAGGGTAATAGGAAATGAGATTCCAGAGACATTTTTTTGCAAAGGCAGGTCACATAGGGCCATGTGCACCCTGAGAAAGATTTTTATCCTGAGGATGGGGAGCAGGGGGGACTTTGAGAAGAGAAAGGGTGGGATCCGTTTAGATTTAACACGGTGCCTGGCTACTATGGGTCAGAGGGGTCTAGGGTAGAGACTAGGGAACCAGGGAAGGGACTACTACTGCTCTGGTCAGGGCTTGCAGTGGTGGTGGCTTAGAGCACAGTGAGGCAGTGGAGGTGGACAGAAGTGCTTAAATTCTGGATCCACTTTTACAAGATCTGTGAGATTTGCTGATGATGGTTTAGATGTGGTGAATAAGGGGGTGGGGGGAACACCCAGAGGAGGAAAAGAGTCAAGAATGTCTCCAAAGCTTTGCACTTAAGTAATGGGGAAAAAGGGAGAGTGGGAGGAAACCACCCATGTTAGATTTTCATCAGCTAGGCTGGAACAACTGGATATCCATAAAGAGAAAAATATACCTTGGTCTTTACCTCATGCCATACATAAAAATTAGCTTAGAGTGGATTATAGACCTAAACACTACAGCAAAGCTATTAAACTTCTAGAAGAAAGCCAAGTGGGGTGCCACATGTATTCAGTCCCAGCTACTCAGAAGCCTGAGCCAGGAGCATGAATTTCAGGCCAACCTGGACAACATAATAGCAAGGCCTTGTCTCTATAAATAACTAAATACAACTTCTAGAAGAAAATCTTTGTCACCTGAAGTTAGGCAAAGAATTCTTAGACTGCAAAGAGCATGAGCCATAAAAAGACAAATTAAAAAGTGAACTTCAAAAGCAAAAATTAAGGGGGGAAAAAGTACATTTCAAAAAGATTTAAAATCTGTCCTCTTTGAAAGATAGCATTAAAAGGACCAGCAGGTAGTGTTATGGTTAAGGTGCTGGACTCTCACATAGTCCACCGTGGATCGAGTCCTGGGCCTGGCAGCTTGATTTCTCCCTCCGCACCCCCCCCCCCGCCTCATCAAATTAAAAAACAATAATAATAAGGGCTGGCAGGTGTCGTGATGGTAGGATGCCGGATTCCCACATGGCAAACCGTGATTCAAGTCCTAGACCTTGTGGCTTGCTTTCTCACCTTCTCTCACTCTTTCTGTCTCTCTTTGGTCAAATTAAAATAATAATAATAAATAATATTAAATTAAGTAATTCTTTAAAAAAAACAAAGATAGCATTAGTAAAATTAAAAGGTGGGCCGGCAGATGGCATGATGGTTAAGGGCGCTGGACTCCCATATGGCCGACCATGGTTCGGGTCCCGGACCTGGTGGCTTGCCTTCTCACTTTCTCTTTCTCTCCCTCTCTCTCTGGCTCTGTTCTTCTCTGGTCAAATTAAAATAAGTAAATGAATAAATAAAGTTAAATAAAATAATTATAAAAAAGAATAATGATAACTGAAATTAAATAAATCATTCTTTACCCAAAAAAAATTAAAAGGTAAGCCAGAGATTAAGAAAAAACAGTTTGTGGGGCCAGCAGGTGGCATAGAAGTTACATCGCTGGACTCCTACATAACTGAGCACGGTTCAAGTTCCAAACCCAGTGACTTGAATATCACTCTGGGCATGCGTGCCCTAGATCCCTGGAGGAGAATGGAGGAAAAAGGATTATGGTGTGGCCATCTCCCCTGGGGGTGATTTCTCACTTTCCCTCTCACTGTATCTGTCCCTCTGTCTCTCTGGCAAGCCCATGCACCCTAAGGCAAAAAACCTCTAAAAAAAGAAAAAAGAAACAATTTGCAATTCATATGTCTAACAAAGACTCTGCATTCCAGATGCATGTAATGAGCTCTTACAACCCAGTAATAAGATAAACAACTCAATTTAAAAATGTGCAAAAGAGAGGCCAACAGGTGGCATGATGGTTAAGGGCACTGGACTCTGACATGACTGACCGTGTTCTAGTCCCAGACCTGGTGGCTTGCTTTCTCGCTTTCCTTCTCTCTCACTCTGTTCCGCTCTGATCAAATTATAACAAGTAAATAAGTTCGATAAAATAATTTCTCTAAAGCGGGCAAAAGATTTTGTCAAATATTTTGAAAGAGAAACTATAATACGATATAATGGCTAATCAGCAATGTTCAGATTGTTACTCCTCAAAGAATTGCAAACTAAAAGCAATGAGGGGGGACCAGCGGGTGGTGTGGAGGCTAAGGCACTGGACACTCCCACATGGCCCACCACAGTTCAAGTCCTGGACCTGGTGGCTTGCTTTCTCTCTCTCTTTCTCCCTCTGTGTGTGTTTCTCTCTGGTCAAATAAAAAACTAAATGAATGAATAAAAAAAGTTAAATAAATAATTCTTTTAAAAGATATAAAATGTTAAAAAAAAAAAAAAAAAAGCAACGACAGTAACAAGTATGGATGAAGCTGTGAAACTGAACTCCGTACACTGTCGATGGGAATGTAAAACGGTACGACCACCCTGGAAAACGAATTGGCAGTTTCCTATCAAGTTAAACAGACACTCACCATTGCGGGATGGTTCCAGCATCCCATTCCTAAGTATTTACCAAGGAGACACAAAAAGGCTTGTATGCAATTGTTCATAGCAACTTTATTCATAAAAACAAAACGAGAAGCAGCCCCAATGTTCATGAACAGATAAAGGGATAAGCAGTCCACACGACGGAACTGTGCTCAGCAATTTCTTAAAAAACGGTTTCCGTTCATATTAAATAACTGGAAGGGATGATCCATGACCGGAACAGCTAGAGGCTGGGTGCCAGGGAGTAACCGCTGACCAGGATGGGGTTTTCTTTGGGGTGATGACAAGTTCTGGAACTAGGGCCAGTCGGTGGGGTGGTGGTGAAGGCTCTGGATCCCACATCCCTGAGTGCACGATTCAAGTCTCCGACTGGCGGCTCAAAAAACACGGCTGGCACACGTGTGCGCATGCTCAGAATCCTGAAAGTAGAAGGGGCTGTGGCATGACCCTTCCTCATGGGGGGTTCTTTCTCTCTCTTCCTCTCTCTGTCTCTCTCCGGCAAGGGCACACACACCCCTAGCAAAAAAAGATCAATAAAGAAGTTCTGGAGCTAGACTGAGTTGGTGGTGTACGACACAGCATAGGCTTCATCCCATGCGGTGTACGGTGTAAAATAGAATGGCAAATTTTGGGACCAGCAGGTGGCGTGGTGGCTAAGGTGCTGGATACTCCCACATGGCTGACCACGGTTCAAGTCCTGGTGGTTTGCTTTCTCACTTTCTCTATCTCTCTCTGTCTCCCTCTGGTCAAATTAAAAAAAATATGAATGAATAAATAAAATAAAATAATTCTTTAAAAAGAATAGAATGGCAAATTTTAATTCATGCTGGATAAAGTCTCTTTGCAATCTAAGTGATGTATAGGATTAAATGTATACATAATAATTAAAATTAATTAATTATATGTATATATGTGTACAGAAAAAAGGAGAATAAAAATGGTATATTACAAAAAAAAAAGAAGAAGAAGAATGATAAATTTTAGGCTGTGTGTAATTTCCCTTACTTTAAAAAACAGAAAGCAATGAAGTACACTACAACTGGAGGCCTCTTGAATGCTGAGAGTCTAAGCAAAAACGCTGGCTGCTCTGGCCGACCTGGGTGGGAGGGAAGCCTGGCTGGGGTGAACATGCAGCTGGCTGCAGGCAGAGAAGGTCCTCTGGGCTCTGAGGTAATAAACACTGCAGTGCCATCCTGGGGACGTCCCTCCTGCTCCGAGTTCCACTCAGTGCAGGGAGGTGGGTCTTGTGGACCGTGGAGAATAGCGTCCTGTGCCCCTTGGGGAGACGCGTAGTTTCTCAGATAGGCCCATTCCCACCACCTGGCACACTGCAGCCATGCTCCCAGAATGACAATGGGCCCAGAGACCCAGGCTAGGCCGGTGAGGCTTGGACCTGAGACTTTGTTAAGTGGCAGGAGCAAAGCCTGCCTGGATGTGGCAGTCTGTCCAACAGCAAAGCAGCTGCCTGATGACATTGTGGACCCCCTGGATTCAGCTGTACCTGACACTGCCATAATTCCCCAGGGCAGAAAAGGCAAGGTGGAATTTTTCCAGGTCTAAATGCTCACTGGGAAAAGAAAATGCCAGGCACGTGGGCAGTTGGGCCTTGGGGTGGGGAAGACTCCAGGAAGCCTGTAAGTCCTGGCGCGCAGGGTAACGTAGGAACAGGAGGCAAGAACCCGGCTTTTCTTTTCTTTTTTTCTTTCTTGATACCTTATTACTAATTTTTTAAAAATCTAGACTAAATTTACATAACAAAAGGGCTAGGCCCCTTAGTGCAGTGGTTAAGCTCTATGTACTGAGACCAATCTCACAGGGCTGACCACGGTTTGATCCAGTTCCAATGGCTTGAAAAACAAGTGGGTGCATATGCATGTGTAGCCCAAATCCTTACAGAATGGAAAAATAGAAAGGATTATGGTGTGACCATGCCTTCTTGGGGGGGCTCTTTCTCTCTCTCTGTCTCTGGCAAGCCTGCACACTCTCTAGCAACTCAAAAATATAGTGTGGCATAATGGTTGCATTGCTGGACTCCCACATAGTTAACCAGGTTCAAGTCCCAGACCTGGTGGCTTAAACCTCATGCCAGGCACATGTCCGTGCATGCCCAAAATCTTGAAAGGAGAATGGAGGAAGGGATTGCGGCATGGCCATCCCTCCAGGGGTGATGTCTCACTGTCTCTCCAGTGAGCATATATGCCCTATAGCAAAAATCTCTTTAAATCATATAGGGGCCAGTAGGTGTTGTGGTGGTTAAGGGCGCTGGACTCCCACATGACCGACTGTGGTTCAAGTCCTGGACCTGGTGGCTTGCTTTCTTGCTTTCTCTCTCTCTCTCACTCTGTCCCTGTCTGGTCAAATTAAAATAAATAAATAAATAAAGTTAAAATTTTACATATATATAGTTTTTTTTAATTTACATGGGAAATGGATACTGAACTTGAGCTATGAAATATTGCTTTCCTTGACTAAAAATGAAGATTTTCTGCTGAGACTTCTCTCTCCAGATTCATTTCTAGTGGGAAAGGCACAAACCCAGGCTCATCCTGTGATGGATACCGAACTTGAGCTGTGAAATATTGCTTTCATTTTTTGCTTTTTAAAATTAAAATCTAAAGTTTTTTATTATCTTTTTTCTTTCTTTTTTATTTTATTTTTTCTTCTCCTTTTCTCTAATTTTTTTTTCCCTTTTTCTTTATCTTTATTCATTGGCTGCTCAGCTAAGTGTCTAAATGTCTAGTGTCTAGACAGGTCCAAGTGAACAAGATCTGAATATCTGAATATGATTAGGGTCAGAATATTCGTCTATTCCCATTGAATCTGATGCACAAAGAATGAAAACGAAACAGAAGAGAGACTGCAGATACCTCCTCCTGCACACCTCTGAACACTCAGATTGAACTTCAAGAATTAGGAAGAAACACACCTCCATCAGATGACTAGAAATCACCACAGAGTCACAAGAAATACGGGAAAGCAAGAAAATATACCTCTCCTTCAAAGGAAAGGAATAATTCATCTTCATCCTCAGACAGTACAATGAAACTCATAGAAATGTCAGATAAAAAATTTAGAATATTCATAGTGACAAAGCTAACAGAGATGGAAGAGAAGAGAAACAATGAACTACAGAAGAGGCAGGAGAAAGGAGCTGAAGAGTTCCAGGAGGTGAAAAATTCTTGCAAGATCTAAAAGAGGAAATACACACTCTAAAAAAGAATCAAATGGACCTGTTAGAGATGAAGGTTAAAATACAGGAAGTCAAAACCTCACTTGAAAGTATTAAAAGCAAACTAGATCACACAGAAAATCGAATCTCAGATGGAGAAGATAGAATCGCTGGCCTAGAAAAATTCACCACAAAGACTGAGAAAATTGTCCCCCCAAAATTAGAATAATATACGAGAAATACTAGATACCATCAAACATCCAAACGTACAGATAATCGGTATCCCAGAAGGCGAAGAGACTCATAAGGGCATTGATAATCTATTCTATGAAATCCTGGAAGAAAATTTTCCAAATCTAGAGAGGCACTCAAAGATCAGTCCCAAGAAATACAAAGGACCCCAAGTAGAATCAAGCCAAGAAGATCTTCTCCAAGACATGTTATAGCCAGATTGACCAAAACCACAGACAAAGACAAGATACTAAGATTGGCAAGAAAGAAACATCGAGTTACCTACAAAGGATATCCCATCAGGCTAACAGCAAACCTCTCATCGGAAACTATGTGAGCAAGGAAAGAATGGGAAAATATATTCAAAGTGTTAAGTGAAAACAATTTCAACCAAGAATACTATACCTGGTTTTTTTCAAGTCTGGAGTTGAATATTATATCCCAGAATTTAATTGGGAAGATTGAACCACAACAGAAGATAAAAGTACATGAGACTGAACTGGTGAAATAGAATTTTATGACTTTTGACTAAAACATTGCTGATTTTCTTCTAGGCTTTGTTTTCTGGTTTTAAGGATTTTTATCCTGTCTTGAGCTGCCAATAGGTTCATGTACCTACTATTTTAACAGAATGATAACTTGTTTCCTAGCTTTAAGTTTTAAAGTTTCTTAACTTTTCTTTGATTTATTAAAACCAAAACTGCTTTTCTTGAAATTAAAAAATGTATTGAAAAGTACCTATTTAATGACCATAATAAGCTATTTAGCATCAGCTCGGTGCCGTATAGTATATTCATTCTATTCAGAGTTTCGTGCCTAAAGTTATCAGGTACTCACAGATATGTATGTACCAGCTGAACTGGCTATTGAAGGTAGATTAAGAAATTTTGTGAATCAATAAAATGTGAGGAAAAAAAGGAATGGAAAACAACTGTAGACACCTGAGATAGTGTGGGAGGAGAGTGGGAAATGGCAGAGGGTGAGAAATAGGGGGGAAATATATATATATATACACACACACATATACATATATATGAAACTAGAGATGGAAAATTATTGACAATGACATGTATGATTAAGCCACTATGCAGTATATTCTGGATGGGAAATCACATTTCGTATGCTGTGAGGATGCTCAGTGAATGAGTGTAAATTAATTAATTAACTTAAAATAATTTTTTAAAAACTTACATGAAAAATGAACTATTTTAAAGCGAATCGGGGGCTGGACTGTGGTGCAGGGGCACAGTGCGATGCTCTGGCAGCCAGCCCTGTGTGTAAGGTTGCCAGTGCATGTCTAGAGAACTCTCCGCGTTCTCCAGGCCCAGGTTTGCCCACGACCTGACTGGCTGAGGCTGTGTGGGTTGAAGGTGCTCTCTACTGACGGGATAAATGGGTAAACTGCAAAAACTGAATAAAGTGCTTCCTTTTGGCCGGACCTGCTGTCTTCCAGTAATTTACCAAAATGACGAACACGAAGGG
>NW_006159701.1:8254781-8262866 GCF_000334495.1 Tupaia belangeri chinensis | reverse complement strand
GGAAAGAGGAGAGGCATCCGATATATATTCTCTAGGCCTTTTAGAAAACATGGAGTGGTTCTTGGGGCCAGTAGGTGGTATGGTGGTTAAGGGCACTGGACTCCCACATGACCGACCACGGTTCAAGTCCTGGACTTGGAGGCTTGCTTTCTCACTTTCTCTCTCTCTTTCCCCTTCTCTGGTCAAATTAAAATAAATAAATAAAATAAAGTTAAATAAAATAGTGCTTTAAAAAAAAACATGGAGTGGTCCCTTTGGCACCATATATGCGAATCTACAAGAAAGGTGGTATTGTAGACATTAAGGGAATGGTACTGTTCAAAAAGGAATGCCCACAAATGTTACCATGGCAAAACTGGGAGAGTCTACAATGTTACCCAGCACGCTGTTGGCATTGTTGTGAACGAAGAAGTTAAGGGCAAGATTCTTGCCAAGAGAATTAATGTGCGTATTGAGCATATTAAACATTCTAAGAGCAGAGATAGCTTCCTAAAACGTGTGAAGGAAAATGACCAGAAAAAGAAGGAAGCCAAAGAGAAAGGGACCTGGGTTCAACTAAAGCGCCAGCCTGCTCCACCCGGAGAAGCACACTTTGTGAGAACCAATGGAAAGGAGCCGGAGCTTCTGGAACCTATTCCCTATGAATTCATGGCATGATGGGTGTTAAAAATAAACTAATCTGCGGTGTATGGGGAAAAAAACCTGAATAAAGTGGGGCTGACCAGTGGTGTGACTGTCAAGGTGACTGGATCAGCATGACCAAGTGTGTGGTTCAGGTCCTGGACCCGGTGGCCTGAAAAACACGCTGTTTGTGTGTGGGTGCATGCCCAAAATCCCAAGAGGAGAACGAAGGGACTGGGTGTGGCCATCCCATTGGGGGCTGCTTTTCGCTTTCCTCTCTGCCTCTGTCAGCAAGTGCACATGCCCTATAGCACGCAAAGGGAAAAGCCTTCGCCCGAGTGAACGATTCATAGTCACGTCTATCTAGTGACCAACATCATTCTCACCCCACAAGGAAACTGTCCCCATGCCCCTAGGCCTGGCAGCCTCTGCGATTGCCATAGACCTTTCCGGGCATTTTCTCCTACGCCCTCACACCCGTGTGGCCTTCGGGTCTGGCTTCTTTGGCTCAGTGCTGTTTCCGAGGCCCATCCTAGCACGAGTTTCGTTCCCTGGCTGGGTCGCCCTCCCGCGTGTGCAGGGGTGGCACCTGCATGTCTGTCTGTCCAGGGGACCTTCCAGCATCTCTGTGGCTGAGGACAGGAGAGGGGACCGTGAGTCAGAGGGACTGGAAAGGGGAATTCGAGAACCAGCCTGGGCTGTGGCCGCTGTCGCCACACTTACCTCGAGACCGCGTCTCCAATCTGTCACTTCTCCCTTTCCACCACCACTTCCCCATCAGAGGCCACCTTTGCCTCCCGCCAGGTCCCCCTTCTGCCGCTTCACCCCTGTTCCTCCGGGATCTGTTCTCCACGAACGGCCCGAGGGGTCTTCTTAGGACTCACGTCACACCGGGTCCTGGCACACGCCGCCCCGTGCCCCTCTGTGGCCCCCATCGCCTCAGGAGCAAGCCCAGGCCCCTCTGAGCCACAGGGTCCTTCTCGTCCTGGCCCGGGCCCCCCCTGTCCTC
This sequence comes from Tupaia belangeri chinensis, assembly GCF_000334495.1. Classification (NCBI taxonomy): domain Eukaryota; kingdom Metazoa; phylum Chordata; class Mammalia; order Scandentia; family Tupaiidae; genus Tupaia; species Tupaia belangeri. The sequence goes on along the minus strand of NW_006159701.1, from coordinate 8,261,236 downwards.
CTCACACAGGTCTCCTCACCCTGCTCGCCTGACTGCAGCCACCGGCTCCCTCTGCTCCCAGAACGACCACACTCCAGGCTTCACACGGGCTGGTCCCCTTCGGGGAAGATTCCTCCACACCCTTCTCTGGCCTGGGCACCATGCAGCTTTTCTTTCTTTTCTTCTTCTTCTTCTTTTTGTTTAAGTTTGTTTCTTCCAGGAGTTAAAGAGACGGAGATAGAATCCACTCCGGCCTCAGCTCCCCCAGCGCAGGAGCACATGTGCCCGGGGTACTCTAGGAGGTCTCTGGATGCGAACCCTGCACCATCCACGCGTCCGCCCCTCTGAGCATCAGCTTAACTGCCTGCCACCGTCTGGCACCCCCTCCGGGAGGGCGGACTCCCACCTTCCCTCCCCCAGTGCAGCGCCTTTGCTCGCCCATGACTGCCGCTCTTTTACCCAGGGCTGCCGCTTCAAAGCCCGCATCGCATCCGGGTGCTAGGATGGAGGGAAGGAGACCCGCGGGCGCGTGTTCGCAGCCTCGCAGTCCGCGTGCTTCAGTGGGTGCCTGGGCAGGTGACACGCGGTCCCTGGGCTGTGACCCGGCCTACAACACCGGGAGTCTGGGTGAAGGAGGCCAGTGAGAGGGGCCGCGCAAGGCACGACTCTGTTCACAGAAGCCCCCCCGGGCCGAGCCCGCCATCCAGGCCCAAAGCAGATGTGGGCGTCCCAGGCTCAGTGCCAGGGATGGGGGAAGGAGGGACAGGGTGGGGCGGCTGCTTCCCAGGTATGCGGCGGCCTCTGCAGTGACGCTGGGACTGAGGAGCCGGGTTTGTGCAGCACCGGTGGGACTGAGTGCCCCGACTGCCCCGTCAGCGGTTCCTTCAGGGGCTGGCCTGTGGCCTAGCGGTTAAGTGGGCTGGAGCCCACCTGCCTGCCTATGTGGTTCACATCCTAGCCTCGGTAGCTTGAAAAACGCTCAAGGCAGGAGCCTTTCTCCCTCCCCCCCACTCTCTCTGGGAAGTGCATGCACCCTCACACACACACACACACACACACACACACACACACACAAATTCAAAAAACGAAAAACAAAAAAGTAAAGACAGACAAGTGCCCTGCCCTCCTTGACCTGAGGGAAAAAATTAAGAAGCCAGCCCAGCCATGGTGGCATAAGTTAGCTCAGGAGGCCAGAGGCCACATGGGAGGCCGGGGTGCAGTTCCAGGCCAGCCTGAGCACGCCAGGTGGTTACACCTGCAGTCCTGGCGACTTGGAGGCTGGGGAAGGACGGCCACAAGGCAAGACCCTGTCAAAGACGCCTGGCCCTGGCCCTGGCCCTCTTTCTCCTAAGGGTAAAGCAGAGGAAGCTACCTCCTTACCGTACCCTGGACAGTTAGGAGCCGGGGGAGACAGCAGGGCAAGAGGAAGTGAGCTGCTCCTGGGGACGGGGGCTTCCATCCGCCTAGGAGGGGCCAAGGAAGACCTGAGGGAAGCCAGGGCGTGGATAGGAGGGAAGAGCACAGCTGAAGAGGAACAGCAAGTACAAAGGCTCAGAGACTGGAAGACCCCCTCAGGCCAGTGTGACCAGAGCAGAGCAGAGAAGGGGAGAGGTGAGACCAGGGAGTTCTGGGGGCTTCCCGGAGGCTGGGAGACAAGGGGGAACCCTCTGCGAAGATGAAGATGTGAGGGTGCAGCCATTGAGGTAGGAGAAAAACCAGAAGCTGGTCTCAGGGAGTGTCCCTGGATTGACAGTGACTCACCCCTCCCCACAGCAGACAGATCCAGGGGAGAGGGCTGTAGCAGGGACCCAGGGCCTGGGCTGGACTTGCGGCCAGCTGGTGCCACGCACACAGCCCCCACCCACATTCCGAGCTCACCCCCAGCCCGTCTGCAGGTCCCCTCTCAGCTCGGCCCCCAGCTGGAAGTCAGCGGTGCAGCTGGAATCTGGGGCAGAGTTTCCTTCCACATGTGGCCGCCCCACCCCACAGCAGGCTGAACCAGGTGCCCCAAGAAGGAACCGAAATTGCCCCCACCACTGAGGGGACAGGACGGGCCAGAGTCTCTTGTTTCAAGCCCCCTTCCTCTGGCACACGTGGGGAGCATGGAGACCCCAGGCTTGGTGTGTGCGGCCATGTCTGCTGGAGACGTGGAGACCCGAGGCCCTGGCAGGACACCCTGAACATTCTAGGCAGTCAGTGAGTCCCCTTTAAAGGTGGCATTACCAACCCCTTCCATCCCCTTGCTCCACCAAAGTGTACGGGGTCTCTCATCATCCCCCAAACCTCAGCCACAGACCCCGCATTCCTGGAGAACCTTCTCTCAAGGAGCAGTTCAGAACCCTGCCTCCGGGTAACCAGGAGGTCCTGATCCTGCCTGGGCCTTGCCCCCTCATGTGGAGCCTCGGGGAACGCCATTCTGAGCTCAGAGAGGGTGTCACCCGCCAGTAACCACAGGAGAGGCCACGTTTTGCTCTGACCGGGTCCATTCTCAAGCAGGACGGCCGAACACTTGCAGGCTTGTGTCTGTCGTCCCAGCGTCAGAACAAATGAAGGGACGTTGCCAGGTCAGACATTCTCTTATCAGTTCTAGCCAAGCCTGGAACCAAGTCTCCGAGTTTTGTAGGATCACTTGCCCATCCCCAAACCAATCGCTGGGACAGAGGCAGGTCCGCCCAGGCTACCTTTATTTATTTATTTTTTTAAAGACAGTCTCCTGGGACCAGCAGGTGGCATAATGGTAATGTCACTGGACTCCCACGTATTCCACCATTGTTCGAGTCCCAGGCCCAGCTGGCAGGGCGTTAAGCGGTCCTTGGTACTCCGCTCTGCGTAAACCGGGACCAAGAGCACGTTTAGCCAGTGACAGCACCATGACTGTGTCCTGTGGTTAAGTGCTTTACACTCTGCTGTGGTTTGAATGTGTCCCCAGTTCGAGTCCTGGACCCGCAGTTGAATCTCACGCCCGGCCCGTGTGCGTGTGTGCCCAAGGGCCCTGGAAGAGCATGAAGGAGAAGGGACTGCAGTGTGGCCATCCTCCCTGGGGTGATGTCTCACTTTCTGTCTCTCTGTGTCTCTGGCGAGCACACGTACCCCACAGCAGAAATCTCTCTTCTTGAAACACACACACACACACTCACACACAATTTGGAGGAAGCCATGCATCGTGGCACACCCCAGGTACTCTAGGGGCTGAGGAGGGAGGATCGAGCTCGAGGCCACCCTCAGACACATAGCAAAATCTTATCTCTAAAACACGCACACACACTTGCAGTGTGACCTCCTCCGCCCTGTTCTCTGGGAATGCCTTCTCCTCTGGCCTCCCCCGTCCTCAGGCCTTGCTGGTGCAGTCACTGGACTGTCATCGGCCGGGGGAGGTTTATAACTTTTCCTCGTTTTGCTGCGTGCTGTCTGAGGCTCAGAGTGCCAGCCGCTTGCCTGAGGTGACAACAGGAAAGGGAGAAGCCAGATGTTCAATCGTGTCCCAAACCGTGCTCTTGACCCTGGTGGCTGCTGCGCGGTGGGTTAAAGCCACCTAACCTGAAAGTCAGGGGACCTTGTGAATTTGCCGGGAGGGGCCGGTCCGCAGTCACAGATCACCCCAAAGCCACCAGGGGGCGCCAGAGCACCGTGGCTGGCCGCTTCCGCCGCGCTGCCACCCGCAGGACGCCGCAGGTGCGGCCTCGCTCCCGCCCAGGAAGCTCGCGTGCCTGGCGCTGGTCCTCCGGCAGGGGCGGGGACGCTGGAGTCACTGGGCAGCACGTCCTCTGCGGAGCTATTAGGGCCTTTCATTACCGGGATTGGAAATGAACAATTATCTGCGGGGCCTCAGGCCATTGAGTCACTTCCCCCAGAAACCAGATTCCCGGCGCTGGCGGAAGAGGGGGCGGCTGGCATTTCCCAGGCCAGACTAGGGATCCTGGGGCGGGGTGCCGGCCGCTGCTCGTGGGAGTCGAGATCAGAACTCGGAGCCTTTGTGTAAATCCCTGCTAGGCCACTTCCTAGTGGTGGGACGTCAGCAGGTCACTTGGCCTCTCCCTGCCTCAGTGTCCTCTGCCAAGGAAGGGGACAACACTGTCTCCTTTTCATCCGATAGTGGCCTCCAAACAGTGCCTGGCGCTTGGGCTTCAATAACCAGGTACCAGCTGTGCTAAATAGCATCACCGCCGCGGTTAGCACGTGGGCATGAGAGCTGGTTCTGAGCTGGCGATCAGGGGCCACAGGAGGCATGGTGGTTAAGGCACTAGATTCCCACGTGGCCAACTATGGTTCATAGTCCCGGACCTGACAGCTCGCTTTCTTGCTTTACCTTTCTCTCTCTCTACCTCTGGTTAAATTTAAAATAATAATAACAAATGAAGTGAAATTAATTAATAATCCTTTTTTTTTTTTTTTTTTTGGAGAGATTTTCGCTATAGGGCGAGTGCGCTCACCAGACAGAGAGAGAGAGACATTAGAGACAGAAAGCAAGAAATCACTCCCCAGGGGGGATGGTCACACCGCAATCCCTTCTCCTCCATTCTCCTCTCCGGATCTTGGGCACGCACGCACATGCGCCCGGCGTGAGCTTTAAGCCGCTGGGTCCCGGACGCAAACCGCAGTCGACTACGTGGGAGTCCAGCAGCATAGCCATTCCGCTAACTGCTGGTTCCCCAATAAATTAATAATTCTTAAAAGAAAAAAGAAAAAAAAGCTGGGGATCCAGGCCAACGGCCTCGGGCACTTGCCATGTGACCTTAAACACACTCCTTCCATGCCCCCTGCCTCAGTTTCCTCATCTGCCATATCACAACCCCTCTGTTGGGTCAGGAGAAAACCATGGTCTCAGCTGCCCATGCGCTTCTGTAAATGCAGTCTGGACTCCGTGCTGTTCGGCTTTTTCTTAGACAGGGACTTCGGGCAATTGTGGAGTCTGAGGCACTGGGAAGACAGAAAACGGAACCTGCGCGAGGGAAGGAAGCAGAGAGAGTGGATGGCAGCAGGCCCTGAGCTCAGCAGATTCCACCCCGAGCCCAGGAATCTGGCTGGAGCTCTGACCACCAGGCAAAAAGAGGAAGGACACGCTGTTACATAATTCTTTCCTGGCCCTGGCAGCCCTGTGTTGGCCAAAGGACGTCCCTTGCTGAATCCTCCTCACCTCGTTGGACCCCAATGGTGGAGAAAAGTTTGGGCACCCCAGAGCCTTACTGAGGTATGTATTCGTTATCGTTTGCTGCGTAACAAATCAACCCTAGGGCTCACTGGTGGAATGGTGGTTAAAGTGACTGGACTCCACAACAGCTAACTGCCCGCTTCAAGTCTCAAATCCAGTGACGTGAAGTACACGCGAGGCCTGTGTGTGTGCATGCTGCATGTCCAGGATCCCCAGGACGGAGGAATGGGAGAAGGAATTGTGGCGCGGCCATCTCCCGTGGGAGGTTCTCTCTCTCTCTCTCGGACACCTGTCTCTCTCTGGCAAGTGCACATGCCCTCTGGAAAGTTAAAGAAAAAATCCCAAATTTAGTGGTTTAAAACAGCAAACCTGTATTATCTCAGTTTTAGGAATTTAGGCATTGTGAACTCAGGTAGTTCAGGGTTTCTCATGAGACTGTAATTTAAAAATTACTTGGCTGGGAGCCAGCACGTGGCGTGGTGGTTAAGGCACTGGATTTCCACAAGGCCAACCACATTTCAAACCCTGGATCATCAGGCTGCTTGAAAATCATTCCAGGGGAGGCAAGGGAGCAGGTATTGTAGTTGTTTAAGGCACTGGACTCCCATGTGGCCAACCATGGTTCGAGTCCTAGACCCGGTGACTTAAAACTCAGGCTGGGTATGTGCACATGCCCCAAATCCCGAGAGGATAATGAAGGAGAAAGAATCACAGCATAGCCATTTCTCGCATTCTGTTTCTCTATTTCCTTGTCTCTCTGGTGAGCACATGTGTCCTATAGCAAAAAACAAAAACAAAAACAAAAAAACACCAAAAACCTCTTAGAAAAGAAAGAGCAAAGAAAAAAGAAAATCATGCAGGTGTGTATGTGTGCATGGCCAAGATCCCAGAAGGAAAGTGGAGAAGGGATTATGGCATGGCCATTCCCCCTCACTGTTTCTCTGTGTCTTTCTTGCGAGTGTACTCACTCTATGGCAAGAACATTAAAAATAAGTAAATAAATAAATAAATAAAAACACTTTAAAAATGAAATAAATTGGGACCAGAAGATGACATAATGGTTACATCGCTGGACTCCTGCATGGCAGGCCATGGTTTGAGTACCAGACCTGGTGACTTGAAACTCACGCCACCAGGGCATATGCATGCGTGCCCAAAATCCCAAGAGGAGAATGGAGGAGAAGGGGTTAGGATGTGGCCATTCCCCCTGAGGTGGAGGTGATTTCTCACTTTCTGTCTCTCTGTCTCTCTAGAGAGCACACATGCCCTATAGCAAAAATCTCTCTTTAAAAAAAAGTTGGGTCAGAAAAAAAAAAAAAAAAAAGTT
>NW_006159701.1:8251048-8254535 GCF_000334495.1 Tupaia belangeri chinensis | reverse complement strand
TGGGTCAGCAGGTGGCATGGTGGTTAAAGCGCTGGGCACTCCCACATGGCTGACCACAGTTCAAGTCTTGGACCAGGTGGCTTGCTTCCTCACATTTCTTCTCTCTGTGTGTCTGTCTTTCTCTGGTCAAATGAAAATGACTGACTAGGGGACCAGCAGGTGGCATGGTGGTTAAGGCGCTGGACACTCCCACATGGCCAACCATGGTTCGAGTCCTGGACCTGGTGGCTTGCTTTCTCACTTTCTCTTTCTCTTTCTCTCACTGGCCAAATTAAAATAAATGAATGAATAAATAAAATTAAAAATTAAAAAAAAGAAAAAGAAAATGACTGACTGAATAAATAAAATTAAATAAATCATTATTTAAAGGACCAGCAGGAGGTGTGGTGGTTAAGGCACTGGACTCTCTTACACATGGATAACCACGGTTTGAGTCCTGGACCTGGTAGCTTGCTTTCTCTTCCCCCCCCCTCTCTCTTTGTGTGTCTCTGATCAAATTAAAAAATAAATGAATGAGTAAATAAAATAAAATAAATAATTATTTTTTTAAAAAACAGTAATTTTGGGACCAGCAGTTGGCATAATGGCTATGTTGCTGGACTCCCATGTAGTTAACTGCTGATGAGTCACAGACCCGGTGGCTTAAACTCACGCTGGGTGCGTGTGCATGCGTGCCCAAGATCCCGAGAAAATGAAGGAGAAGGGATTGTGGCATGGCCATCCCTCCAGGGGTGATTTCTCACTTTCTGTCTCTCTGTCTCTCTCTGTCCTTCTGGCTAGCATGCATGCCTTATAGCAAAAAAATCTCTCCAAAAAAAAAAGAAAGTTATTATTTTTAAAAAACGTAAATAAATAGCTAAATTACCTGGTTGTGAGGCTAGAGGTTGGCACGGTTGTACCTAACTGGGCCCACATGGAAAAGCCTTGGGTTGGTATCTCAGGACCCCCCTGAGCAGCCTGGGTGCTCACGTGCCCACCATCCAGGCTGGGTGAAATGGGGTGGATCCAATGCAGGCTTTGCCTCCCTGTCTCTCTCTCTCGGTCTCCCTCTCTCGCTCTTTCTCTCTCAAAGGAACTATATTCATAAACTGTTTTTGAAAGGAGGGGTTTGGACTGCCCTATTTGACGCTCCGCCAGGCCACGTGATCCCCTTGCCTGCCGGCTCCATCCAGAGCTGTTGCTGGGATGTCTCTGTTCCTGGCTGGCTGGTGGCGGCAGGCCTCCTCCTCTGCTGGGGTCTACACCCAAAGAGCACTTTTTTTTTTTTTTTTTGAGAGGTTTTTGCTATAGGGCGCATGCACTCGCCAGAAAGACAGAGAGAGACAGGAAGTGAGAAATCACCCCCAGGGGGGATGGCCATGCCACAATCCTTTCTCCTCCATTCTCCTCTTGGGATCTTGGGCACACACGCACACGTGCTCGGCGTGAGTTTAAGCCACCGGGTCCAGGACTCGAACCATGGTCAACTACATGGGAGTCCAGCAACATAACCATTATGCCAACTGCTGGTCCCTGCAGACCACATTTTACGGAGTACATTTTTCAAAAAATTATTATAAGGGGTCAGCAGGAGGCATAATGGGTAAGGTGGCTGCATCCCACGTGGCTCACTGAATAGTTCAAGTCCTGAACCCAGCAGCTTGAAAACCATGCCAAGTATGTGCCCGAAATCCTGAGAGGACAGTGGAGGAGAAGGGATTGCAGTGTGGCCATCCCCCAGGGGGTGATTGCTCACTTTCCCTCTCTTTATCTCTGTCTCTCTCTGGTAAGCGTACATGCCCTATAGCAAAAACTTAAAAATAAAAAAAAGCCATTTGGCACTTGTGCTCACCTGGGAGAGAGATTGAGCAAGAGAGAGGGAAAGTGAGAAAGCGCCCCCTGGTGGCCACACTGAATTCCCTTCTTCTCCATTCTTTCAGGATTTTGTGCACACATTTGGCATGGTGTGTTTTTCAAGCTGCCAGGTGTGGGATTTGAACTTCATAGTCAGCCACATGGAATCCAGTTGCCTTAACCACCATACCACCAGTTGGCCCAATTTTATTATATTTACACCTATTAAACTTAAAAACATCCTATCATTATCTTACATTGACTGTCACTCTGTCATTATTTTATATTATTAACTAGAAATTATATATATATATTAAATATTAATAAAAATAATTATAGTCATATTAATTTTATTTATAACTTATAACCCTAAACTGGTAACTGTCATTGTTATATTATTAATATTAATATGCCACTGTTGGGGCCGGCAGGTGGCGAGGGGGTTAAGAACACTGGACTTCCATATGGCTGACTGGTTCAAGTCCCGAACCTGGCAGCTTGCTTTCTCACTTTCCCTCTCTCTCTCTCACTCTCTTGCTCTGTCCCTCTCTGGTCAAATTAAAATAAATAAATACGTAAATAAAGTAAAATAATTCTTTTTTTAAAATGCCACTGTTATTTTTCTTCACTATTAATTCTGTAATAGTTAATAGCAGCTATTATGATTATTAATCAGACATGTTAACTATTATTGCATTAGTTGATTATCAGCCTTTTTTTTTTTTTTTTTGAGAGGTTTTTGCTATAGGGCGCATGCACTCGCCAGAAAGAGAGAGACAGAGAGACAGAAAGCTAGAAATCTCTCCCAAGGGGGGAGGGCCATGCCACAATCCCTTCTCCTCCATTCTCCTTTCAGGATCTTGGGCATGCACGCACACACGCCCGGTGTGAGTTTAAGCCACCGGGTCCGGGACTCAAACTGTGGTCGACTAACATGGGAGTCCAGCGACATAGCCAACTGCTGGTCCCTGATCACTGTTAATTAACTAATATTGTTGACTCTAGCTAACCTTTGTTATTATTATTAATATCGATTGCTAATGTTAATATCGATGGCATTGATGTCGTTAATTCATTAATATTGCTATTAACTTAGCTAACTTGATTCATTACTGTCATTAATATTAATTATTAATATCGCTATTAGTGGCATCGGTGATTGTTAATTTATTGTATTGACCCCGCTAACGTTTGTTATTCGTCGTTAATGTGCATATTAATTGCTTGGATCATTGCTCGTTTGTATTGACCCTGGCTAACTTGTTGCCGATCGCTCACGTTGGCATGCATGGCCTCGGTGACCCGACTGCTGTCCCCGCGGCGCGCGAGCCTGTTCGTTCGTTACTGTTGTTACTGATCTAGGATCTGGCCGGAACTTGGCAGGCAGAAGGTGTGGCCCCTTCAGTATTTGCACAGGAGAGAGGAAGGGCGGTTGGACCTGCCCCCCCGAAGGGGGCCTCGCGTGTTTCCGGGAGCCGCGTCGGTCCTGGGACTTGGAATAAGCCTTCGTCGCCGTCGCCGGGGCCTGGCGACCTGCGCGGCGGGAGGGCGGCGGGCAGCGCGGCCAGAACCGAGTCACGGAGCCTACAAAGCCAGGGCGCCGTGCCCGTGCCGGGAGCCTTTCTTGCTGGGGTCCCTCTGCAAGGGAAATAAG
>NW_006159701.1:8248959-8250852 GCF_000334495.1 Tupaia belangeri chinensis | reverse complement strand
CTGGTGTCCCTCTGCAAGAGAAATAAGTAGAGAAAGTGGGAAAAGTTTGGATCACAGAGAACACCGAAGCGAGAAACCGAGAAAGCGGACTCGGGCGAGGACGCATGGCGAGAAGAAAAGCGGCGAGGGAGGAAACCAGCTTGAGCCTCCGAGAAATCTGGCAGGCGAGAAGCTTGAACCGTGATTAAAAAGGGGAAGAACCACAAGTCCCCATTTAAGTCAGCAGGGCTGCCGTCTGGGCAGCGAGAGGGAAAGTGCTTGTGGCTGGAAGATCTCAGCACCGCAGTCAAGGGCTGCGAACCTGCTGCCTTGGGGGTGCCGCGCTGTGTTCTCGGCCTCCATCTCCCGGAGGGTGACAGGGTAATGATAGGAGACCTTCTGTTTAGACTTCCTGGACACCTGCCCAGGTGCTGTGTGAGCACCACTGGGACACTTCCTAGTGGGGCGGCCACTCAAGACTGCAGCTTGTATTCAGAGATCGCCAGATCCTTGCACACAGCCGTCCATGGCTCCCATGGCCCTCACTATAATTCCCAAACTGCCCACCAGGACCTTCAGGACACCACACGTGGCCTGCATTTCCCGTCTGCCAGTCAGCATCACCTTTTGGACTTTGTCCGGATGCAACTGTACTGCCATCAGGGGACCTTGGCCCTCTGTTCCTTTGGCCTGGAATGCCCTTCCCTCACATGTCAGCATGTCTGGATTTTTCGTGTGTGGGGGTGGGGGTGGGTGGCAGTGGAGGGATCTCAACTCAGCTCAGAAGTCCTTTCCGGGCTCCTGTGTGACTCTGCCCCAGCTGTTTAGCCATTTCCGTACTAAGTCATCTATGTATTTTATTTGTGCTCTGCGTCCCCCTCACCAGAACCCCGGCTCTGGGAAAGCAGGGTTAGTTGTCCGTTCATGGCTGTGTCTCCAGCACCTGCAACAGTGCCTGGCACACAGTGGGTATTCAATACATATTTGTGGGAAGCCCATTTGCGGGGCCCTTTACTTCAAAGTCATTGAACTCTGGGGATCCTACAGCAGACAGCGCCCCTCCTCCATCTGCTAGAGTCTGGAAATCCCCGCCTTCTGGGGAACCCCTTCTTGCAGGTCCCAAGGCGAGATTCAAGGCCTGTTTGTTTAAGAGACAAACACCCCTTCCTTGAGCCCAGCCCCAAGCTTCCCGCTTTTGTATGCATGGAGTCCACACACCCAGTGGGGCGGGACCCTTATTTCCATTTCATTGATGAGGAAATCGAGGTGTGAGGAAGTCTGATCCTTTGCCCGAGGCTCACAAGGGGGAGGCAGTGGGAGTGAGCAGCACTCGGTCTGGGAAGGACTGAAGGGGCCCCTCCAAGCTGGGGCGTGGGCGACGTGTTTCCTGCTGGGGGAAGGAGAGATGAGCAGTCTTCTCTCTCCTCCCTCCCACGTGTTGGGAAAAGACCGGTCCCCAGACTAGAGGGGACCCCATTGTCAACCTTCCCTCCCCTCCCCGAGCGGCCCTGGAGAAATGTAAGTAGGCCGGGGCCGAGCAGAGTGGAAGGCGCAGAGGGCACGGGAGGTGCTTCCTGCAGAACCATGCGCCCCTCCTGCAGTGGGATCCAGGTGGCGGGATAGAGAGGCTGGTCTATACCGCAGGCGCGGACTGCGGCGAAAGCACGGCTGAGGATGAGAGCTGAACCCCAAAGCGGGAGCTGGGGCGCGGGTGGGTCCGCGCTGTAGAACCACGGATAATCGGGGCCGGCAAGGCTGTGCTGTCTCTCCTGGCGAAGATGAAAGCCTCGATCGCTATTGCACTGACCGCCCGGAGGCGCCGATAAGGCCCTGCAAGAGGGAATCAGCAGGGGCGCGCCCCCTCGAGGCCAGGCCGCTCGGCGCGGCCCCGCCCCAGGCCCGCCTCTTCCTCTG
>NW_006159701.1:8238879-8248306 GCF_000334495.1 Tupaia belangeri chinensis | reverse complement strand
GGCGCTCGCCCCTCCGAGGCTGGAAGGGCTTAAGGAGGGGAAGAGCAGGCCCGGGTCCTGGTCTGCCCAGTCCTGCCCCCGCCAGCAGCTCCCTGGGACAGAGGTGTTCAGGGGTGACCGTTCCCAGCTCCTGTGACACCACCCACCCACACTCTCCACACCCACACACGTGCTGGGACCTAAGGGGTAAGGAGGAGGGGGCCGGGAGAGGATATAGCCGACGCCCCCAGGCCACCCCCAAGTAGCCTGTGCAGGCCACCGCAGCGGTCCCCTCTACTTGGGCCAGGTGAGGAGGGGTCGAGAGTCGCCATTGGCACCTGGAAAGCGAAAGCAGGCAACCAGGCCGGGAGATGCACGAGCACTTGCCCGGAAAGGATGCGGGCTGCTGGGCTCAGGGATTCTCCGCCATGTGACTAAGAGGGTACCCCCCATTCAGGAAACCCCTCTCCTCGCCCCTGCACTCTGGAGGTGGGCCAGCCAAGCACCCACATGCGGCTGCAGCTGAGCGTTCACTAGGGTTAGGGGGTGTCTTTAGGCTGACACCCTCACCCCCCCAACCTGGGGCTCCTAGGGAAAGCCCCTTCAAAAAAGGGGAGGCGGCCTCATCGTCTAGGTCCCACTGCTGGGAGGGTGTTTCGGGGCAGAGCATCTGCGGCAGAAATCCCCTCCTTTCCCTCACTCTGGCCAGGGGAGCTTTTCCAGGGGGGAGTGCATTTGAGGAACTGGGGAGGGACCCCCTGCCTGCCCTGCTGCTTTTCTCTCTAGTTTCCTCATTTTCCCGTTTCTCTTCCCCATTCCCAGCCACGATGATGTAGGTGAGGAGGTCACTGCCTGCAGCTGGGGGCCCCCAGGGAGGGGCACAGCCAGGCTGGGCCAAGTGGGAGGAAGTGAAATCGTTGGCAGGGGGGCTTCAGAGTAGAGGGCCTGGCCAGGCAGTGTCTGCAGGAGAGCCGAGGTCCCATCCAAACGCTTGGCCTGAGATTAGCATCCCCTGGCCCCCACCAGCTGCCTGGCCTGCCGGGGCAGCCAGGCCATCCTGCCAGACCATTTGCAGTCCTGCCCCCATTCTTTTCATAGGCCAGCCCCAGGGCCTCTGCTCGCGAGGTGGGTGCCCGGGTCTCCAGGGATGCAGGTGCATGTCGTGTCTGGATTTCCCATCACTGACCTGGCCGCCTGGAAACAGCTCCCGAGCTGCCCTGACCCTGCGGGGGTGGAGGCCCAGCCCTAGGGAGAGCAGGCGGAGGCAACCGCGTTCAGCTGAGCCACGGGTTAGAGGCCAGGGCCCCCCGGGGAGGCTGGAAGGGTTTTCAGGATGCTTTTTCTGAACCTTTTCCCACAACCCCTCTCTAGGAGGGAAAACCCTTCTGAGTCACAGGGCCACCATTCCTAGAACTCCTGTGCGTCCCCTCGGGCCCCAGAGACTACTGGAGTCCGAGCGCCTACAGGGCTCTGTGGAAGCAGAGGAGGAAAGGAGGAGGGTCCTAGACGTGGCACCCGTGTTCTCCCACCACCTCTTTGTGGCACCTCAGTTTCCCCCTGGGTAAAATGGGGCAATTACAGGTTTGCGGTGAAGATTTAATGAGCTGGAGTGTGAAAAAGCACCTGCTCCTGGCACCGAGCAGGTCCGTAACAGGTGGTGGTGACCGTCGCTGGCTGTGGAACCTTCGTGCACCGGTGACTGTCTCTCGCACCTGCATTTCCTGAGTCTTAGGGAGAAGGAGTCTGAAGGCCTGGGCAGGATGAAGCACTTCCTGGCTCTGAGGCCTTGCCTAACCACTCTGGCCTCAGTTTGCTCCTCTGTGAAATGGGTGTGTTAATACTGTCTACCGCGGAGGGGGTGAATTTAGTGTCGGAGCAGCTCGGTCAGGAGGGAGAGTAGGAACATGGAAGGGGCTGTTAGCTCTGCTTGTTGGTCCCCCACCCCTGACACAGTATCTCTGCCATGCAGAACTCGACTCAGACAGGACCCTGTGCAAGTGCAGCTGCTCAGGTGTCGGGGCGCCGGAGCCTGGCAGCTGCTGGGTTGCTGGGTTGCAGATCAGCCCGGGGGGACCTGGGCTGTCCTCTGTGCCCCTCCAGACATTTACTCCCAGGGAGCCTCTGAGGGCAGCAGGGAGCAGAGCCCAAGGTGCTTAGCGGGGCCTCCTAGCTGCCGGTCCCAGTGCTGCCTGCCCGGGGCCATCAGTGAGGAGGGTCCTGGGCCCCTTTGGGGCTCAGTTTATATATTTCCCAGTGGGTGATCTCCTAGAGGGTCTCCCATTGCTGTGAATCTGTGGGTGGGTCTCTTAACCTCTCAGAGGTAATTAAGTCAGTCTCTGAAAGGATTTCTAATGGCTTTGGAGCGTGTAAAGCGCTCTGGTGTGTAGTCAGGGGTCTGTCCTGTTACAGTCCCACTTCCGCTGGTAGCCCCATAGCCTTCGCATCCCCTGGCTCTGCCAGTCCCTAGCTCTGAGGCTGTGGCTGTCACCTGACCTCTCTGGACTTCACCTGGCAGGGGTGGGGTCGGGGCGTGCTGGCCTCCCTGGGGTGGCTGTGTGATGTCCATGAGCCCGGCACAGAGCGGGGATTCACCTGTCTCAACTGTAATTGCTACAACTGTGTGACCTTGAGCGTGCCCCTCGGCTTCTCTGAGCTGTGGGTCTCCTCATCTGTGAAGTGGGGGTACTAAGGACTCCCCGAAAGGGTTGTTTCGAGAAGAGGAGGCGTGCACGGTGTCTGGCATTCAGTCGGAGCTCAGTAAGTGTGAGCTGCAGCTAGTAATGCCCACGAGGGGCTGGCACTTGGTTGCCAGGTTTCCTGAGACAGTGGTCCTGGGGCCCCCAGCATTCAGCATCCCCGGGGGAGGGGACAGGAAGCTGTCTCCATCCGGCAGAGGAGAGTCCCGAGGTGTGGCGTGGGCCGTGCGTTCCCAGCCACCCACTCTCTCCAAGGAAAGTGAGGGGGGCTGGCTGCCCAGGGGAAGTGACTCTGCTGGGGTCACTTGCTGAGTCAGGCCTAATTGGACCCAGGAGCTCTGTACCCCAGGTCCCCGGCTTCTGGGGACCTGAGCTTCCTCGGGGACTGGGCAGGCCCAAAGGCCTGGTGGCAGGACCATGGCTCCGCCAGATCCCCTCTTCTTCGGACCTGGCAGCCTGGGGACCCGTGTTTTCTGGGTTCCTGTTGGTGGCCTCTGGGCAGCCCAGTCCCAAGGACTTCTTTCCAGCAGCAGCAAGGGACATTTCCCCAGGGGAGCAGGTCCTCCTGGTGTCCCCGCCCTGGCCGGAAACCCAGCAGCTGAGCAGATGGCTGGGAGATTTCTCCTCCCACGCCACCCTGTCAAGGGTCGGCAAGGGGGGCTAGACTGTGGGCTTCCTCGTGAGCCAGGCCTGAGCCTCTGGGGGCCCACCCGGATGTGGCCCCCCCATCAGGAGGGGGTGGGGGGAGCCGGCCGCTGCCCAGGACGCGTGTCCCCAGGGAGGCCCGGGAGGGAGGAAGTCTGTGCCCTGCTGGCAGGGGCTGACTCACAGGGCGCCTGATGGGGGCCGGTGGGCGGTGGGCACAAAGGAAGGCTTTTGGCACAGAATGTGTCCTCGTACAGCCACACTGCTGTCCTGCAGGGGCCAGAGAGGGCAGTGTGTGGGGAGGGGCACACAGGAACAGGTCTCGCGTGCACCCCCCGCCCCACTCTCCATGAAGAGGCGCACGGAAGGCTTCCCACTGGTTGAGGTGTCACCCTCCCTCTGCCCTCAGCCCAGGGGCAGTTAAAGAATAAGCCACATCCTGGGACAGAGAGGAGGTGGGATCCCGGCCGTGTTGCCCATTGCTGGGGTACGGTCCCTGGCTTCCCACCTCCTGAAACCTACGTGGGGTGGGGACAGAGGAAGCCAGAGGACAGTTCCTGTTCTGGCAGGCCATGCCAGCCTGATACATGTCCCAGGGCTGTAGTTGAACTTCGAGGGGTGCAGCCATGCCTGCTGACTGCCCAGTGGTCTGGGGCAGAGCCGCCTCTCAGCCTTCTTCCTTCTCATGGGCTTCTGTGCGTCTGGCAAGCAGGGAGGCCATGGGTGGCCTGGGGGGCAGTGTGCATCCCCTCAGCTCTCTGGGCCTCTGTGGGCACAGGGTCTGGACTCCTGGGACAGTTGGTGCTGTCGGTGAGACAGACAGAAATGCCCCAGAGGTCTCCTTGGAGAAGGTGTCCCCCCTCCAAAGGTGTGAGACTTTCTGCCCAAACCTCTGTAAGCTGGGCAGGGGCAGGGGAGGTTGGAGGCCAGGCTGGCTTTTTTTTTTTTATTAAATTTGCTATAGAGTACTCCCAATCAGGGGCAGGCATGAGAAATCACCTTCTGGGGCAATGGTCACAGCATAATCCCTTCCATTCTCCTCTTGAGATTTTAAGCACACACATATGTGTACCTGGAGTGTTTGTCAAGCCACCAGGTCCAGGGCTTGAACTGCACAGTCAGCCATGTGGGATCCAATTGCCTTAACCTCCACGCTACCAGCTGGCCTCCGGATGGTTCACTTTAACGTCAGTGACCATAAATTTAAAAATCCTTCCTGGGACCAGCAGTTGGCGTAATGGCTATGTCTTTGAATTCCCATGTAGTCGACCACAGTTCGAGTCCAGACCAGGTGGCTTAAACTCATGTGGGCACGTGTGTGTGCGTGTCCAAGATCCCGAAAGGAGAATGGAGGAGAAGGGATTGTGGTGTGGCCATCTCCCAAGGGGTGATTTCTCGCTTTCTGTCTCTCTTTCTCTGTCTTTCTGGCAAGCGCACACGGCCTATAGCAAAAACAAACAAACAAAAAACCTCTCCAGCAACAACTCCTTCCAAGCCTGGCAGGTGTGCCGCTCACAGGTGGATGAAGGCTTTCTCTGGGCATGGTCTGGTCCTCACAGTGTATATATTCGTGCCCTAGAATTACGTATTCAGGGTGGCTAGATAGAGGCTGATGAGCCCTGACCTCTGGGGCCATGGGTTAGAGGGGGCCCATAGCGCAGTGCCAGGACTCCAAGCTGTCTAAGATCTCATGATTTCTTGCCAGCCTCAGACCCAGTGCTCCTCGACGCTGAGGCCACCTGGGAGGGGCCTGGGTTTGCATCCCGAGGTCCTTCATAGGGCACTTGTGTACCTGTGGTCCCGGCTGGCTTGAGGCTGGGAGTGAATAATGGCGTGAGGACCCTGTAGGGGGTACCTCTGCCGCTCAGGGAAGAAAGTGAGAGAAAGGACAGAGAAGGGGAGAGGGGAGGACAGGCAGGAAAGATGGAGCCCGTGCTTCCTCAGTTGCAGGAGGCCGAGGGTCCCTTCTCCTGGTGGTACTTCAGCGGGGACAGCAGCACGGCGACAGCTTGCAGGCCCTTGCCGTTGGTCCTCAGCGGGCCTGGCAGGCACGGCTGTGTTCAGAGCTCAGGGTCCTGATACACAGATCGGCCTGAGCCCAGCTGTGGGTGTGGAGCTGCTGCCTCTGTGCACGTCGGCTGTGGGGACGTGGAGGGGCAGGATAGTCCTTGTCCCTCACCCAGTGGGATCAGGGGAAATCCCGGAGGCCCCCATTGCTGGCAACTCCTGGCCCAGCAGCCCAGGCCGAGCTGGGGAAACGGACCCCCAGTTGCAAAGGCCCCTGTGTGGAAGGTGATTCTTCCTCTGGTCCCCCCAGCCTTTAGACGCTCTGGCCAGGATAGAAGACAGCCCCCAACACACACACACACACACACACACTTATACCCTGCAGTCTAGGTCTGGGGGCTCCTGGGTGTCCTTGGCGATGATTAATAATTGCTTCCTGCCCAGGGATTATCAGCCCCAATCCGGTTGTCATGATCTGATCAATGGCTCTTTGTCCTTGCCTGGCACAGTGTAAGCGCTCAGTAAACACTGCGCCCTGGGCCCAGGCCAGGAGGGACCACCTTCCTGCGGCCTGGCTGCCTCCTGGCGAGAAGCCTCCCTGGTGACGTCCCCTCCCCAACCGGGCTGCAGCTGCCCGTGTGGCCGGCACTAGTGGGGGTGTTGTCGTTGACGTGCTGGACTCCCACATGGCTGATTGCGGTTCGAGTCCTGGACCTGGCGGCTTGAAAATCACACTGGGCACATGTGCAGGTGTGCCCAGGATACCAGGAGGAGATTGGAGGAGAGGGGATTGAGGCGTGGCCACACCCCACGGGGGTGATTTCTCACTTTCTCTCATTATCTGTCTATGTGTACGTGAAAAGAAAAGAAAGGAGGTGGAACACCCCTAGCAAATGCTAGAAAAGGCCGCCAGTCCATTTTGTAGGTGCAGACACCAGGGAAGCCCCCTTTCAGGCATCTCATGATGAGGAAGGGGCAGAGGCCAGCCTGGCCGGTAGCTCCAGAGGCCATGTGGGCAGGACGCAGTGGCTCTTCAGACCCCACTGTCTTTTGTTTCCTTCTTTTTTCTTTCTAGTTTATTTCTTCCATGAAAGAGAGAGACAGAAAAAGACAGAGACAGGCATCCCAAAGGGGTCTTATGCCGAGATCGTCCCAGCTCAGCCAGCTGCGAGCATGCGTGTGCGTGTGAGTGCGTGTGCATAGGCAGCCTCAGTGACTCCATGAATGGAGACGTCCCATGCGGGCCCAGCAGCCCAGAGGTTCGCGTTAGCACTGAGCCACCAGCTGGCCCCTCTGCCCCCTTGTCCCCTGCCCTCACACGCAGTCCAGAGCCGGCTCTGCAGACTGGCACGTCGCCTACCTCGTCTGATCCCAGGAGTTCACAAGTTCACATAGCTAATGTTTCCAGACTGCCTGCTCCCAGCAGCCCTTAGGGAGTCGGCTGAGATGAGATGACCTCTCAGTCCTCGCAGGGCACACCCCCCAGGGTGGGGATCAGTGGCGTGGACCATGTTGAACTGGCACTGTCAGCAGAGCGAGCTGGCGGCTGGTCCTCCGCAGCCCCAGGCAAGCCCTTCCTCCCTGCCTCGGTTTGTCCATATATAAAATGGGTGTGCGATAGGCCTCCTCCGGTGGGGAGTGGGAGAGCGACGCATGCAGCATGTCCACGCACAGCAGCCCCGTGGGAGCCTGAGGCAGTATCGTAGGTGGGCGGCCATGTCTGTTCTCTTGTTTGCACCCCATGACCGTTTTCCTGGACGGGTTACTGGTGGCCCCGACTCCAGTAGTGCTGACCGAGACCTGCACGTCCCCTCCTCCGGGTCTCACTCAGACATCCCATGAACAGGCCTTGGGAACGGAGTCCTTGCACTGTGCCTCAGGCCCTGATGCAGTGCTTTGGGAGTGCCTTCTGGGTGGGGGTTCCCTTAGTCACTAGCCACGGGACCTCTCTGAGCCTCAGCGTTGCCATCTGTAAATGGAGCGGTAGTTGTACCTACCTCCTAGGGCTATCGCGAAGCCTGCGAGAGTCAGTTTGCAAACATGGTTTGGAAAATGCCTGACATGTACAGTAAGTGCTCAGTGGCCATCTCTGTTCTTATGGGGGGATTGCCATTGGGGCATGGTGAGGAGTGAGGCCTCTGCTGGGCAGTGAGGGAGCTTGGCGTGGGCCCAGCCGTTCTGAGGAAGACCTTGCTGGGGTTGGGCCCTGTAATCAGGCTCCAAGACTCTGACGTAAAGGGCTAGACAGGGACAGGCAGGACGGGCAGAGACGGGCACGGACAGAGGCCCAGAGGCAGGGTGGCCCAGGGCAGGTGGTTGCTGGTTGATGGCCACTGCCATGGGCCTGCAGGAGAGCAGGGGGCTGCAGGTCCACCAGCTTATGCATTGACACATTCATTCATCTGGCAGACATTCATGGAGCACCTGCCATATGCCAGGGACAGAGGGGGAGCAGACTAGGAGTCCTGGCCTCGTGGGGAGTCGTTAACGAATTATCAGTGCTGTGGAATGGTAGCATGTGACTGGCGTGCTGGCCAGCTCTGAGACGGCTTCTCTCGTATGTGTTTGGAACAGGCAGGGCAGGGGTCAGTGCTGTGTGCTGGGGTAGGTCACACAGGGTCATGCAGGTGGGGCACAGCTGATCTAGAATTGGCTCTCTGGGCACCCCCATGCCAAGGGCAGTGGCTTCACCTGTATCCAGGCCTGGGGGGTGGAGCAAGGCCCTCCCCCTTCAGCCACAGACAGAACATGGTGGCAGACATGGCCCCTACCCCCTTTCCTTGCTCACAGCTTTTCCTTAATCCTACAACATGCAAAGTGCCTACTGTGTGCAGGTGCCGAGGCCCCTGTGATGTGCACGTCAACTGCAGTGTGCAGAGCACTCTCCTGGCGGGCGCAGAGGCACCTACTTGTGCTGTCAGGGGTGTCCTGGAGTGTGGTCGGGGTGTGGGGGACCCTGCCATGCCACTGCCCTGGTAGAATGCCCAGTTTGACGGGGCCACAGAAGAGGTGCCCACAGAGTGGGATGTGGCAGAAGGAACTCCATGTTTGGGTGTCGGTCTCTACTATACCCTGAGCCCTCTTTGAAGGATTCCCTCTAACGAGGCCACACCTCAGGAGGTGGACACGTGCTGCTACCTGCTTGACTGAAGAGGACACTGAGGTTCAGAGAGGGCCAGGCAGAGGCAACAGAGCCAGTGCTGCGAGGCCGGGCGAGCAGGGACTTCCGTCTGGCTTGCTCATTTCACCCCAGGCTCTAGCACACTCCCTGGCACATGGCGGGCCCTCGGTAGTACCACGGGCTAGGAGGGGATGAGGCAGTGGGCGGGTGGAGTGTGTCCCCTGGCCCCATGTGGCTCTGCAGCCTGTGCCCCACACCACCACCAGGGAGGGCCCTGGGGCAGCCCCTGCATCTGGGTCACTTCTCAGGACGCCTGTGTGCCTGGCTTTGTGCTGGGATGGGCGGGCACTTCTCACCCTCACTCCTGCGGAGCGGGGGGGGGATAGTGGTCCCAGGGCGCCAGCCTGGACTTGGGAGGAAGGCAGGATGGCCCTGACAAGTAACCACAGAGGGCTGAGCCATTTGGCGCCGAGGACAGCAGAGGGGGCTTAGTGCCATTTTGATGATCTTGGGCATAAGGCAAGCCCCTTGGGGTATAGGAGAGGGGAGCCCTGGTCGGGCTGGGCAGAGTCTGCTGGTCCTGAGTCCCCTCAGAGCAAGAAATACCTTTGCAGCCCTTGTGAGCCTTACTAACCTACTCTTTTATTTATTACTTTATTTGTACAGACACCAATAGCATTCCCCCCCGTAACATTTACATAGCAATAACAGCAGGCAGCCCTTCCCTGGATCTGATTAACTCACTTAATCCTCATGATGCTCCTGTGTGGTAGAACCACCACAGTCCCCATTTTACAGATGGTGAAACTGAGGCAGAGAAGTCGGGTAACTCAGGGCGACACAGCCAAGGCTATCGGCAGGGCCCTGGATCTGTGCTCTTAACCACAGTTTCTTTCTTTTCTTTTTTTTTTGGAGAGATTTTCACTGTAGGGCGTGTGCGCTTGCCAGAGAGAGACATAGAGACAGAAAGCGAGAAATC
>NW_006159701.1:8236706-8237958 GCF_000334495.1 Tupaia belangeri chinensis | reverse complement strand
CCGCAATCCCTTCTCCTCCATTCTCCTCTCGGGATCTTGGGCACGCACGCACATGTGCCCGGCGTGAGTTTTAAGCCTCCGGGTCTGGGACGCGAACCGCGGTCGACTACGTGGGAGTCCAGCGACATAGCCATTACGCTAACAGCTGGTTCCCTTAACCACAGTTTCTAGAAGCCCGTGGGGACAGTCCCCTTTGGTTACCTCCCTGTCTCCCATCCCCGGCCCCTCCCTAGTGGCCACCACCGTTTCTGGATGGGGTTGTTCCAGATCGGCCTGCGGCAGCCAGCCTCCCTTGGTTCATGAGCACAAGGAAAGGTGGTGTCTCTGTGGGTGCGCAGCCTGTACCACACCAGGTTTGCGTTTTGCTTAGCGTCTGCGTCTGAGACCTCCGGGAGGTGGGAGGAAGGCCTTCCTCATCCTTCCCGACTGCTGCAGAGCCTTCCAGGTGGACGTGCCTCAGATCCTGCTGATGGGCATGGGGTGCATCTAGCGTTTTCCCTGCTCCAAGCCTGCCGCCAGTCTAGCGGACGTCTCTGTGCAAGTGGGCGAACACTTTTCTGGCCTGCTTAGCAGTGGGATTACTGGGCCCAGCGTGGTGGCTCAGGAGGCTGGATCCCATATGGCCATCTGAGCAGTTTGAGTCCCGGACTGGGTGGTGTGGCTGTGTGTACTTGCCCAAATCCAACAGGAGGAAGCTATGGAGAAGACTGGTGTGACCATGCCCCATGGGGAGCTTTCTCACTTTCCATCTCTCTGGCTCTCTCAGGGCAGCGCAGGAGCCCTCCAACAAATTAAAAAAAAAAAAAAAAGACAAAACAAAAAAGTGGGATTAGGGGTCTCATGCTGACCCAACCAAACTGCCCTCAGAAAGGCTGTGCCCCTCAGGGACCCAGCTGCACTGAAGGAGTCCCTATTCCGCGCACTGCCACCGGCACTGGGTGTTGTGGGGCATGTCTGACTGTAGAGGGGGGTGGCAGGCCTGTCCCCAGGTAGTGGTTCGCAGTGTCACTTGCTGTAAGCTCATTCATTCTGTCGCCTGCCCCCACCGTGTCTTTCAGCCCGGCCGCCCCACGTCGGTCTCCGCCATGAACGGGCCCACGCTGCAGCCGTCCTCGGCCTCCTCCGCGTCCTCGGCCTCCCCGGCTGCCGCGGCGGTGGCGTCCCCGGCCCCCCGGGGCTGGAGCGAGTTCTGCGAGCTGCACGCGGTGGCCGCGGCCCGGGAGCTGGCCCGCCAGTACTGGCTGGTGGCCCC
>NW_006159701.1:8217771-8236288 GCF_000334495.1 Tupaia belangeri chinensis | reverse complement strand
CGGCCCCGACAGCCCGGAGCGCGTGCTGGAGCTCTTCGACCCGCCCAAGGTAAGACGCCCACGCACGCCCAGCGCTCCCTTCGCACCTGCGGGGCCTGCCCAGTGCCAGGGTCTTCGTGGGTTTCACCCTTGTCCGAACCAGGGGCTGACCCAGCCTCCAGGCCGGGCCGGATTTCGCTGGCTTTCCTCTCATGCCCACTCTGTTCCAGGATGCCTCTGGGATAGCCCCTCAGAGCCCTTACGGCTCCCTCCCTAGGTACCTCTGGGCTGTGGCAGTTTCTGACTCCCCGTTTCTGATGGCCGTGGCAGTGTCCAGGCGTACCAGGCCAGGATCCGGTGGAGTGTCACAGACACACCTTTGACTCACCTGTGGGTGTCCCGTGGGCTCATGGCAGGTTGCCTGAGGTCCTTGAAAGGTGCAGCCTGGCGGTGACTCGTCGGTGTTCTCTGCGTAGAGGGTTCAGATGGCTTTGCAGCAGCCCCCGTTCTGTAACCGTCTTACTCGCTCTCCATTTCACAAGTGTCGTCCCCTTCCTTGGCGGTCAGTTTCATTCCCAGTGTGGTCAGGCCGAAGGGTCCCTGTGTTTGCACCGCTGGCAATATCCACTTTTGACGCTAGCGTATAGTGTGGGCGGACCCCGCGGCTGCAATTCCTTCCTTTCTCCTCTTGTGGCCCTACTAAGTGCTAGGATCTTGTTATAGAGTGTGGGTGAAAGGGGACCTCAGCGCCAAGGGCCGTGCTGGGGTGGAGGAGACCGAGTGGCTCACTCGCTCAGCAGCTGCTGGCTGTGCTCCTGCTGTGTGCCAAGCGTGCGCTGGATACCGGGAGCCTCAGAAGGAGTAAATCCACAAGCGAACGTGGAATTACAAACTATAAGATGCGTTCTGAGGAAGAGCAGGGGGGTCTCTGGGAGGACCCCTGAGGCGTCACTTTGTGCCAAGTGCATCCAAAGTCCCGTGAGTGCTTTGCATGTGTGTGCACTCACGTGACCAGCTCCCTAGGCTCCCGGTGCTTCCCCATGCCAGCACCCCAGTGCCCCACACGCCTGTCTCCAGGAGTTCAGGTTCTGTATTCCGGACCGGCCCTGGTGTGTTGCCTTTCGTGGTGGTTTTAGTGATTGGACGTGTGCCCGTGGGTGGCTTCCAGTTACCAAGCGTTCTCCCGCTGTCCCTCTGTCCTGCAATGTGTGTATCCCCTGGGCTGTTGCTGAACACTGGGGTTGTTTCTGCTTTGGGCCTTTGATGAATAAC
The DNA here is from genome assembly GCF_000334495.1 of Tupaia belangeri chinensis. Classification (NCBI taxonomy): domain Eukaryota; kingdom Metazoa; phylum Chordata; class Mammalia; order Scandentia; family Tupaiidae; genus Tupaia; species Tupaia belangeri. The sequence continues at coordinate 8,235,037 of NW_006159701.1, read as the reverse complement.
ACGGTTCTGAAATTTGCACAGAAGGGGACCAGCAGTTGGCATAATGACTATGTCGCTGGACTCCAATGTAGTCGACCGCGGTTCGAGTCCTGGACATGATAGCTTAAACTCACGCGGTGCGCATGTGCGTGCATGCCCAAGATCCCGAGAGGAGAATGGAGAAGGGATTGCAGCGTGGCCATCCCCCCTGGGGGGATTTCTCACTTTCTGTCTTTCTGGTGAGCGCAGGTGCCCTATAGCAAAAACCTCTCCCCCCCCAAAAAAAATAGTAAGGGCATGTATTTTTGTTTTGTTTTGTTTTAATTTGCCAGAGGGTGCATGTACTCTTCAGAGAGACAGAGACAGAGAGGAAGAAAGCACCACCCACAGGGGCAGGGATGGCCACACCATAATCCCTTCTTCTTCACCTCTCCCTCCTTTCAGAATTTTGGGAATGCGTGTACACATGCCTGGTGTGTTTCTGTAGCCACCAGGCCCTGGACTTGAATTGGAACCATGCGTCAGCCATGTGGAATGTGGCCACCTTAACCGCCACACCACTTGGCCGGCCTAGGCACGTTTAACTGTGTAGGAAACTGCTGGACAGTTCCCAAAGCGGTGGTGCCGTTGTGCATCCTCACTGGCTGTGCAGTCCCAGCGGGGCCACCCGGTCACCAGCATTCCATGTTGCGGGGCCGTCCAGCCAGCCATCCTTGGGTGTTTGCAAGCGGTTCATTGTGGCTTTAATCTGCGTCCCTGAGGCCCCGAGGTCCAGCACCTTCCCATGTGTTTATTATCGGCTGTTGGACTTTATTCTTTGGTAAGTGCCTGTTTTCATTGTGCTGCCTGGCTATTCTTACTGATCTGTAGTAGTTATTGTTTGTTTTTAAAGTATATTTTCTTTCTTTTTCTCATCAAGAGACAGAGAAAGGGAGCGAGACATACAGGGACCACTGGCAGGGTCACTCAGCATGATCTTCAGCCTCCTAGCCATATGGTCACCGTCGCCGGCTTGTGTGCCGTATTCAGGTGAACTGGGACCCAACCCAGGTCTCCATGCGGCTCCAGTACATGCAGGAGCGCCCTACGGCCTCCCCACTGCAACTGGGCTTGGAAGAGTTTTTATAGATCCTAGACACGTCCTTTGTGTCATAAATATCATTTCTTACCTCGTGGGCTACCTTTTCACAAAAACAAAAAAAATTTTTTTTTTTTTTTTACTTGCTATAGGGCACGTGCACTCACCACAGAGAGAGAGAAAGAGACAGTGAGAGGAAAAGTGAGAAGTCAACCCCTGTGGGGATGGCTCTGCCTCACCCCTTCTCCTCCATGGTCTCGGGATTTGGGGCATGTGCACACATGTGTCCAACATGTTTTTTAAGCTGCTGGGTCTGGGACTTGAACTGTGTGACCTGCCATGTGGCATCCAGCTGCCTTAACCACCTCACCACCTGCTGGTCCCAAGAAATTCTTTTTCTAATGAAGTTCAGTTCATTGGCCTAGCTGCCATGACACAGCAGAAATGCAGTGTCCTGCTTGCCTGTAAGCCATGGGGCTGCCTGTGGGTTCTGATCCCTGGCTTGGCCTGTGTCACGCGGCAGGTGACCAGGATCCTGAAGAGCTGGTGGGTTGGAGAAGGGGATTGCCACGCGAGGAGGACCTGTCGAGGGAGCCTCTGTCTCACTCGCATGCACATGGATGCGGTATACTCCTTGTCATGAAACAAACACAAGGCCAGCAGGTGGCATGGTGAATAAGGCGCTGGATTCCCACACGGCCGACCGCAGTCCGAGTCCTGGCCCTGCAGGCTTGAGAAGCACACCAGGTACATGCACATGCGTGCCCAAAGTCCTGAGGGGAGCATAGAGAAGGGATTGCGTGTGGCCATCCTCCTGGGGAGGTAGGGGTTTCTCACTTTCCCTCTCTGTCTCTGTCTCTCTCCGGCAAGCACATGTGTCCTATGACAAAAATCTAAAATGAACAAATAATCAAAGTCTACTTTAAGAAATTTTTTTCCAGGTTCATGAAGATATTTTGTCTTTCCTCCTGGAAACCTTATTGTTTGGGCTTTCACAGTGTGGACGATGGGCCCTGGGCTCGGTGTTCACAATGGCATGTCGGGGCCGTGTTTCTGCCCTCCCACATGTACCCAGGCATTCCCCTCGCAGTCTGCTGACGTGCTTGTCTTTCCCTGCTGGACCGCAGCGCTGCACCCCTCCCCAGGCCCAGCGTCCATCTGTGTGGGGATGCTCCTCGACTGTCTGCTCCAATCCGCTGGCCTGGGTCTGTCCTTACTGCCAGAGGCTCCTAGCGAGTCTGAAGGGGCTGAGCTTTGTCCTGTAAGAGTTGCTGGATGCCGAGGCTGAGGGAACAGTGTGGACCGGGGCCCTGGGCTGGGGCCTGCAGGGTGCAGGAACGCAGAGAGGGAAGACGGGGAACAGGGGGATACTCCTGGGCAGACCAAGTGTTTCGTTCCAAACACAGCCCAAAGCGGTCAGAAAGACACAAATGCAGATAAAAACGATTTTCTCATCATTTATAAGAAATCTCGAGGCTGTGACACTGTGAAAGGCGAGTAACGGCTCAAACGCATGGTCTTATCTGTGGGGCATTGCTGGGTTCCTCATGAAACTTCACTTTCAATCTTTTTTTTTCCTTTTCATTGCCAGAGGGCCCACGTGCTTGCCAGAGAGTGCGCGGATGCGTGTTCATAGCCGGGTGTGGTCACACCCCAGTCCTTTTTCCTCCTTTCTCCATCTGGTAGGATTTGGGGCACACACATACATGCACCTGCTGTGTTTTTCAAACTGCCGGGGCCAGGATTTGAACCACGGTCAGGCATGTGGGATCTGGCTGCTAATGCACAGCTCTTAACCACTGCGTGATAGGGCCAGTCCAAGAGAAATTGGCTTAAAATTTTCTTTTTTTTTTGGAGAGGTTTTTGCTATAGGGCACGTGCACTCACCAGAAAGACAGAGACACAGAGACAGAAAGCGAGAAATCACCCCCCAGGGGGGATGGCAACACTGCAATTCCTTCTCCTCACTCTCCTCTTGGAAATTTGGGCATACACACACACACACACACACACACACACACACACACACACGCCCAGTGTGAGTTTAAGTTGCTGGGTCTGGGACTTGAACTATGGTCCATTATGTGGGAGTCCAACGATGTAACCGTTATGCCATCTGCTGGTTCTGAGAAGTTGGCTTTTGAAGTGATGTCTGAGGGCCGGTGCAGTGGATTAGCCCTGAGCACTGGCCACAGTGAAGGTTGTGGTGGGAGGGTGCTCCCCGTTCTGGGCGTGTGCAGGAGAGGCCACAGCCTGCGGGGACAGGGGGTGGGGGGAGACATTGTGGCTGCCTGTGCAGGTCAAGACAGGTGCAGAGGGCACAGCTCTCTCTGGCTTCGGGGGAGCCACAGGAGGGCACGAGGTAGAGGAGGGCTGGGGTCTTCTGTCGGCGGTGAGGGGTGGTGGTCCTGAGAGGTCTGGGCGAAGCGTCCAGGCTGAGGACATGGCAAGTGCAAAGGCCCGGGGTGGACGTGGTGCAGGCAGGTTGGAAGGGCGGCTGGGGCTAGAGCCGGAGCGGAGGTGCAAATTCAAAAGGCCGTGGGCCGGACCAGCGGGGCCTTCCGGTTTTAGCCTGGGCAGAGGACCAACCGCGGGGCCAGGGCCCACATCTGTGGTGCTGCCTGGTGGACGAGGCATCAGGCCAGGAGGGAGGCAAGATCCTCCTTCTCCCAGAAGACCCTCGGCCTCTGCGTCCCCTGGTCCTGCAGCCCCGCTGGGCAAGGATGGGCAGCTGCGTGTCACCTGGACCGTACCCCATGCTGGGCAGCGCCCCGAACACCAGCCTTTCCTGGCCCACTTGACAGATGAGGAAACCGAGTCTGGGGGAGGCAGAGACCCACTGAGAGTCGAGCGGCCAAGGAGTTCTGAACCTCTGGCCCCAGGGGGTCCTTAACCCAAGCCCCCAGCTGCCTGTGGGACCAGCTCAAAGTAGAGGGTGCCGAGCACCCGGCTGGCCCACACTGGCCACCGTGTTCCCACACCTCGGTGACGTTGCCCCCGGGAGCGGGTCTGGGCCCAGCCTGTGCTGGACTGCTGCCCCCGGGAAGCTGATGGCGGTGGCAGGCAAGCCCAGGGCCAGGACAGAAAAGGCTCCTGCTGGAGGCTGGCTAGGGGTGCAGGGCCCTCCCGGGAGCTGGGCGCCCTGTTCCAATGGAGCGTCACCAGCCGCTGTGGTCAGTCTCCTCCGGGGCCCAGGCTGAACTGGCCGAGATGGCGGCTCCGAGGCCCTGCCTGTCTCCCCACTCTGTGCCGATCCTGTTCACGCCTTTCTGGCTGCCATTTCCTGGGCATGCGACTGCAGGGGGCCGAGTGGCCCTGTGCGGGTGGGTGCTCTCCCTCCAGTGTCTGAGGCAGCGTGGCCGTGGCCCCCACGCAGGGCTGCAGAAACTGAGGCTAGGTGAGGTGAGGGAGCCTGGGCAGGGGACAGGGAGGGCCCGGGCCGGCTGCGCCTGCCTCCGTGTGTGGGAAAGAGGAAGCAGAAAGCGAGGGACGTCGGCCGGGCGGCGGTTTCCTCTCAGGAGGAGCGGGGAGGAAGGGGAGGAGGCCCAGGAAGCAGCAGGCGGGGTGCCCGGCCCAGCCCCAGCTGCGCCCCCGGCCTGCACCCCCGGCCTGCACCTCGCCCTCTCCATGCAAGTCCAGGCAGTGGCCGGCGCCCACTGGGAGTGACCAGGACGGTCGCTGTAACTGTCACGGGCTAGGGCCGAGTGGCAGGCACCAGGGGACAGGGGACACACAGGGCCACCACCCAGACCCCCGTGGGGTCCTCACCCCAGCCCTGCTGGCTGGCGAGGAAGCCATCTCTCACAGGGAGTAGCACAGAGAGGCACAGGCTTGCGAGGCCACCCCAGGGTGAAGGGCGGCCAGGAGTAGAGCCCCCCCGCCCCAGGCCAGGGGTTTAGACTCAGGCCTTGAACAGGCGGAGAAGGCACCAGGCTCTGCCCTCAGCCCAGGCAGCCCCAGGTGACCCATGGGCACACCGGGGCTTCGGGGCCAGTGGCTCCTCCATCCCTCCTCTCCCAGGTGGGCCGGGCAGAAGGCCCCTCTGGCATGGATGGGGTCCCATCCTCACTGCTCTGGCCGCTGAGGGACCTGCAGCCCCTGCTCCCACCCGGAGTGTGAAGAGAGCAGCCCAGGGACCAGCAGTGGGCGTAATGGCTATGTCGCTGGGCTCCCATGTGGTCCCACGGTTCGAGTCCTGGACCCGGTGGCTTAAACTCAGTCAGGCGCATGCGAGCCCAAAGTCCCAAGAGGAGAACGGAGGAGAAGGGATTGTGGTGTGGCCATCCCCCTGGGGGTGATTTCTCGCTTTCTGTCTGTCTGTCTGTCTCTCTGTCGTTCTGGCAAGCCCACGCGCCCTATAGCAAAAACCTCTCAAAAAAAAAAAAAAAACTTTAAAAAAAAGGCGCGGGGGCAGCCCAGGGGCTGAACCCCGCCTTCCGGGGTGGGCGGGAAGGCAGGCAGGGGAAGCAGGGCTTGGGGCCCCACCACAGCCCTGCGCCCCCCTTCCTTGCTCTTCCTGCTCGGGTTCCTCCCTACCGGGGTCCTGTCAGTTTTGGGAAAAGCGCTTTCTGCTCTGGAGACACCCGCCCGCTGGGACCGAGCAGGCGGCACCTGCGCTCCCTCGGCCCGTCCTGCGAACCTTGGGCCTGGCTGGGCTGAGCGCCCGCGGCCACGTGCTTCTGGGCGGCGGAGCACGTTTCCGGTTGTTAGAGGGCAGCACAGTCGGGGCGCTGCGCGTGGTGGTGGTCCGCTCCAAGAACTAAGGGCCAAGGGCCGATGGGCAGCTTTGGGTTCGAATCTCGGCCGGGTTCGTCGTCCAGCTCTGGGCTGAGAACTAGGCCTCCCAGAGCGCCGGTTTCTCATTCTGGAAAATGAGTCCCTGCAGCTGCCTGGCTGGGTGGTTTTGAGCAGGAGCAGGCAGAGGAGGGCCTGGTGCAAGGTGTTCCCACCCCAGGGGCATAGGAAGCCTCCAGGTCCCGGGGTGTGTGCCCAGGCGACCTTCGTAGTCTGGCCTGGGCAGGCCAGCGCTGGGAATCCCCCACCCACGGCTTTGTGAATGGAAAAGGAAACCGGATGTCAGAAGAGCTGGGCCGCAGGGGGCGGGGGAGGCTGGGGAGGGGCGCTTCCTCCCCCAGCAGGAGGGGCCGCCCCAGCTTCCTTTTTGGGGCTTCACACCTCTTTTTCCTATCTCTTGGCTGGGCTGGGGAGGGGGCCGCAGACCCCTACCTTGCTGGCTGCTCAGCCTTAGCACCAGGGGACAGGGGACACACAGGGCCACCACCCAGACCCCTCCCTCACAGTGGCTGCTGTCTGGGACCGGGTCACTGGGCGAAGCCAGAGGTGGCAGAGAAGGCGCACCCTCTCCCTAGGGCACCTCTGGGACAGGGCTGGGTTCACCTGGGAGTTCTGCCACCCTGGAACCGCCCAGGCCTGCCAGCGCTCCCGCGGCATTCATGTTGTTTTCAATTAATCAAGCTCTTGCTGGCAGTTACAAACGCGTCCCCGGGTCCCCGGTCCCCTAGTCGGTCCCCTAGTCTGGAGAGCATAGGCACATACCTGTCAGCTGCCTTTTCGTCCCCTGGCCTCCTGCCTGGCCCAGCCTCTCTGTTCCCCAGAAGACATCTGAGCCCCAGCACCCCACCCCGGCACCCAGACACAGGCAGGAAGCTGGGACCCGATCTCTGCCCCCGGGAGCCCCGCAGACCTGGCGCTGTTTTGTTGCCTGCTTTTTTCACATCGTTCCATGTTCTTCAATATTTTTCAAGAGTGCAGAAAGCCTTTTTCATTTTAATTCTGTCTACTGTTTACACGGCCAGGCCCAACCGCGGCGGGGGGGTGGTGGGGGGTGGTGGGGATCACTGGTCCCCTCTAGGCCCAGACCTCAGCTTCCTCAGTCTCCCACTAGCACAGAGGTAACCTCCTGCTCCTGCTGGCTTGGAGGCTGGGTCCCTGGAAGGAGGCTGGGTCCTCCCCCACTCGCTCTCCCCAAGCTTCATGGAGAGAGAACTCACACACCATAAAACCGGCTGGTGGTGAGCGTGCAGTTCACGGGGTTTCAGTGTATTTACAGTTGTGCAATCTCCGCTGCCTTTAGATCTGACTTCAGAGCTTTTCCATCACTCAGGAGGGACCTTGTACCGCGAGCAGTTGCGCCCCATCCCCCTCCCAGCCTCCGGCAGGCACTCCGGGACTTTCGGTTTCTGGATTTATCTATTCCGGACCTTGCCCACAGATGGGCGCATGTCATGCCTGGCTGTGTCTGGCGTCTTTCACTCGGCATCACGTGCTCAGGGTCCCCCAGGTGGGTCGATGTTTTGTTCCTCTTTACGGCTGAGCAGTATTCCGCTGCATGATGGGCTTACCCATTTTATTTATTCATTCATTGGTTGACAGATACTAGGTTGTTTTCACTTTTTGGCCATTATGAATACTACTGCTATGAGTTTTCATATACACATAAGCTTTTTCTCTTTTTTTTTTTTTTTAATTTTGAGGCCAGCAGATGGCGTGGTGTTTAAAGGTGCTGGATTCCTACATGGTCATCCGTGGTTCAAGTCTCGGACTTGGCGGCTTGCATTCTAGCTTTCCTTTTCTCTCTTTCTCTCTCTCTGGTCAAATTAAAAAAAAAACAAAAACAAACAGAAAACAAAAAACAATAGGGGCCAGCAGGTGGCGTAGTGTTTAAGGGCACAGAACCTCCCACATGGTCAACTGCTGTTCAAGTCTCAGACCTGGCAGCTTGCTTTCTCTTTCTCTCTCTCTCTCTCTGTCCCTCTCTGGTCAAATTTAGAAATAAATAAATAAAATAAATAAGATAAAAACAAATGGAATTCAATAAATAATTATTTTTAAAAAATATTTTTTTTCCAGCGAGAGGAAGAGAGAGAAAACACCCTTGAGTGAGGCATGTTCGTGCTGCAATTCGTTTTCTCCGTTTCCCCACCCTGTCAGGGTCTGGGGCAGACAGGCACATGCACCAGCTGCGTTTCTCGTCCCTGGGATCAGGACTTAAACCTCAGTGCCGCAGCGTGGCTTCCATTTGTGCTGTCTTAGCTTTGGCACATTTTCATCACTCTAGAAAGAAACCCCATCTCTATTAGCAGTCAGTCCTCACTGTCTTTGTCCCCAGCCCCTGGCAACCACCAATCCACCTCCTGACCCTGTAGATTTGACTGTTTCTCTTACATTTATTGGTAACAAACTTTTTTCCTTTGGTGGCTCACGGAGCTGTGACTTCGCATGGTCCCCTGTACTGCCAGCTTTGTTGACTTTCAAGCACTCTTTACATAGCATGGCTACTAGCTCCACCTCGTGTTGCCGATACCTCCCTCGTTTCTCATTTGACTTTCCAGTTCGGTTCTGAGTGTCCCGACGGTCTTCACGTTTCAGGCAGTAAAATGCAGGGATGTTGTCCTCAACCTCGGTGGATTTATTTTTTGCCTTTTCTGCACAGACCTTCCCCATCCTGTGATCAGATAAAGAACTGCTTAGGTTCCGGTCCGGTTCTGTCCTGGTTTCCCTTTTCACTTTGAATTAGCTAATTCCTCTGGCCTTCACTCTTTGTGGCCGGTGTGATTTCCTGTTGTGATGTCGGTGAGGCACCATGTCCAGGCCTGGCTTGTGGTAAGTGCTCAGTACACACATGTTACAGGTAACATGATACAGCCATGTCCGACAGTGCTCTGAAGGCCATGGGGCCCCGTGCTACCTGGTGGCCGGAGAGAGGACCTGGCAGGCCCAGGCCCTGCCGGCTTGTGGGAGCCCTCTCCTGCCCCCCGCCCTGCCAGCCCCACAGCTCTCGTTTTCACCTCTCCTTCTGAATCATCATTCTTCGAAGGCAGGCGGCGGCCGCCGTCCATCCGGGGCCTTGGGGATCCTGGTGGTGACGGTTCCCCCACGCTTGCTGCACCCCCACCGGAGCTGCTGACAGAGGTTGTTTGTTGTTTCTTAACCACAGCTTTTTCCACCCTCGCCTGGCACGGAGAGGGGCCGTAGCTGAGGGTGGTGTTGCTGGGCTGGGGAGTCCCCAGCTGGTCTTGGCTCTGTGGCAGGCTGGGCACCTTGTTCAAGCCCTGGCTGGGGAGGCTGGCTGCCTCTAGGACATGCCAGAGCTGCTGTGGCCAGGACTCATCAATTTTTTAAAAAAATTATTAAATTATTTAATTTATCCATTCATTCATTGTAATTTTTTTTTTTTTTTTTTGAGACGCTTTTGCTATAGGGTGTGTGCACTTGCCAGAAAGACAGAGAGACGGAAAGTGAGAAATCACTCCCCGGGGGGATGGCCATGCCGCATTCACTTCTCCATGCTCCACTCGGGATCTTGGGCATGCACACACATGTGCCTGGCATGAGTTTAAGCCACTGGGTCCAGGACTCAAACTGTGGTCGACTACATGGGAGTCCAGCGACATAGCCCTTATGCTAACTGCTGATCTCCATTTATTGTAATTTGACCGGAGAGAAATGGGGAGAGAGAGAGGAAAAGTGAGAAAGCAAGCCACTAGGTCTGGGACTCAAAGCGTGATTGGCCGTGTGGGAGTGTGCAGCACCTTAATCACCACGCCACCTGCCGGCCCTGTTATCATCATTTTTTAATTTGACCAGACAGAGACAGAGACAGACAAAAAGGGAAAGCAAGAAAGCAAACCACCAGGTCCTGGACTCAAACCGTGGTTGGACATGTGGGAATCCAGCGCCTTTAACCACCACATTACCTGTAGGCTCCCAGGGTCTGTGTCTTTCTGACATGGGGTCCCTCATGGGACTGAGGGGCCTCATTCTGTGGGCAAGCTCTAGACAGCTGAGCCCTGTCCACCCCGCTCAGCCTGTCCCTGGCCCCAGCAGCTCTGGCCACTGTCCTCCTGCACAGGGCACAGCCTTCACAGCAGGGCGCTCTGGGAGGGCCTGGAACCCGTGGGTATGTCCAGCTTGGCACAGCCGTGTGAAGTGCCCCTGTGGGGGGCTGCAGTGGTTGGGAGCAGGCCAGCAGCAGCAGCTCCTGGGAAAGGTGTGTCTAGGCAGGAGCTCCAGGCGGGAAGTGTTCCTGCGAAGACCCGGGTGGCGCAGGACGGCCAAGGGCAGGAGGCAGCATGCTCCTGGAGTGGCTCCCACAGGTGCCACTCTGTCCAGTTGGGCACAGGGACACTGAGTGGAGCTGGTGGTGAGTGGCCCCTTGGGCTTCAGGCCCTGGCATGTGTGTCTTGTTTTCAGGCAGCCTGAGAGCCACGGCTAGGCGGGAGCGTGCCCTGCGTGGACGCATGCCAAACAGGGTTTTGGTGTGGACAGGCACCTGGGGTGTGGCTCTGGCTCCCTGCCCACTCCTCCCTTCAGGGGGCCTCCTGGGCTGGGGCTCTGGACTCCTGTCCACTGTGGGGTGAAGGTGCCCACTCCGTGTCTGTGGGTGCCCACGTGGTAGGGGAAGTGCAGGGTCTCCAGGGCCACTCTCTCTTCCGCCCAGCCTGAGGTGGGCACCTGTCCTAAGGATGGGGTCCCAGATGGCTATGGAAGTATGTCCCAGGCTCCATCTCTCAGTATGGGGTCTCTGGGCTCTGGCTCCAGGCTCTGAGAGGGGCTTTGTGTCCCTGTCACCATGGTCGTGTAGCCTCTGATTCTGAGAGGGAGCTTTGTGTCGGTGTCACTGTGATTCTGTCTTTCTGACATGGGGAGGGGGACACTCATGAGGCTGAGGGGGCTTGCTCTGGACGGTTGAGCCCTATCTGTCCTGCTCAGCCCGTCCCTGGCCCCAGCAGCTCTGGCTAGTCACCCCCCCACACGGTTGGGGGGGAAGATGGTACACCCCCTTACCTGTCCCCATACTCAGTTGCTCAGGGGCGCCACCTGCCTGGAGGAGTCGGGGAAGTCATAGGGGCCATGTCTGAGCAGGGTGGTTGCATTTGGGGAGGGGGTTTCTGTCTTTGCCCCTCTGTGGCTGAGGAGGCCTGGTGTTGGCATTGAGGGGCTCTCACCAGGAAAGGAGAAGGCTGGCCTGCCGATGGGGCTTATCTGGAAGCTTCTCCCACCCCTCTCCTGCTCCTCTGTGGGGAGAGAGAGCACGAGACCGCAGGGGAAGAGCCGTGTGGGGGCCCAGCCCAGGTGGGCCAGGAGAGGCTGGGCTTCCCCCAGGCCCTCTGCTGCCTGGGGTGTGGGCACCCTGGGAGTGGCTCCATTGTTCCTCCATTTTACTGGTGAGGAAACCGAGGCGCAGAGGTGCCGTGATTTGCTCAGGTCACACGGGAGAGCGGCCCCTGCAGGATCTGAGGACTGTGAGGGCGGCCGAGGTCCTGGCTGGGGCCAGCAGGGAACCCGCTTGCTGGGCAGCTCTTGTACCTTCCCGCCCCTGGGCCTGGCCTCTTGCCTGCTCTTTGCCCACAAGGGAGCAGGAATAAGGGGTGAGATGACTTACTCTGTCATTTGAGGGGGAGGGTCCCTGGCACCCCCTAGTATGGAAACGGGGTACTTCCTCTGAGCCCTAGCTGGGAGCAGGGCTCAGCACTGCCCCTGGTCCCCAAGAGGAACTCCCAGCCCCACCGTGGAGGCCGCTGCCTCAGCAGGGAAGAATGACCAGCAGCGCAGGCCCCGGCGAGTACAGGGGCACGGTCCCACAGGAGCTGGGAGGTGACTGCAGCCTGGGCTCCCTGGAGGGGGAGCTTTGGTCTGCAGATGGAGTGCAGGGGGCTGGGCTGGCCCGGGTGAGCAGGTGAGCAGGACCATGGGGCTCCTCCCTGACAGCCTGTGGCCCTGCCTCGGTGCCCTCCTCCCAGGTATCCTGCCTGCCCAGCCTGGAATCCCCACTGGGAAGCTGGAGGGGCTGCGATGGGAGGTACAGCCGTGCCCCACTGGTCTCAGAAACCAGATGGCACACCTGCGGTCCCCCGGGCTGGAGTCCACAGGCTGTAAGGGGGAAGGTGGCCTGGAGACGGGAGGGCAGGCCCCCCTGGGGAGGGGCACTCAGCTAGCCGAGCCCCAAGCCCTCAGTCTCGGAGGAGCCACCTTCCAGACGGAGGGTCCAGCTGCCCTGTGTGTCTGAGGGACAGCGGTGGCCAGCCAGGCGAGGGAGCAGGCTGGGACCCATCCAAGACCAGGGCGGTGGTGAGGCCTCCCTGCCAGGCGGGCTCAGGGAGTCCCGGCGATAGTAGCACGTGTCATGGCCACACCTCCGCTGTCAGGGCTCCACCAGCTTTCTGGCCCCCTGGACTGTGTCAGATACCCACCGTTCAGCCATGCCCTCCCTGCCCCTCCCCTGTCTCCTGTGGCCCCCTGGTGCCTGCAGAGGCTGGGGAGAAGGGAGGACAAGCTCGGCCTCCCTGCCCAGCATTCCTGACCCTCCTCAGACCCGGCCAGCTCAGAGCCAGGGGTTTCAGACCCACCCAGGGCCCATGTGGAAGTGCGAACCTCGGCTGGCTGTTACCACCCCCTGCCCCTCAAAGCTCAGGGCTGCCCCCTCGGTGGCCAGGTGGGTTACTGTAGGGTCCGAGGGGCTCACTCCCACACATTGCTCCCCACATTCCTCGTCCACTGGTCCCCGGGCTGCTAAGCTCCACCTCCCTCCTGGAAACAGCTGGGAAGATACTGGACTGTGAGGTCCACAGTGAAACCTGGGTGGGCGGCCTGGCCCAGCATCTGCACATGGCAGGTGCCCACTGAGGAGGGTAGGGGCCCTGTGGCATCCCTTGTAGCCAGTTGGCCCCTGGCATCTGGGGGATTCGGTCTGCTCTCTGCCTGCGAGCACTGGCTCTTGCTGTCCTCTCCACCGTGGAGCGTGTTCTGCAAGAAGCACAACCGTTTACTCTGGGCTTCTGTGCGTCAGTATCGGGGAGTGACGGCCTGGGAAGGCTGTCCCCAGCTCGGCCTTTCACCCCGAGCTCCAAGGCTGGGTCCTAAGGACCAGGGTCCTCCCCATCAGTGCGTGTCCCCCAGGAGCTCCTCTGCAGACACTGTATCACCAGGTTCTCCTGGGAGGCGTTTTGGTTCATTCTCTGTTGCTAAGTAACTGATTATCACAGACTGGGCATTTATAGAGAATAAAGGTTTATTGACCTTCAGCTCCTGGCTTGGAGGTCAAAGGTCGTATCTGGGGAGGGCCATCCTGTTGGCAGGAACTCTGCAGAGGTCCAGGACAGCCCAGGGCATCACATGACAAGAGCCCGTGCCTCCTCTTTACTAACCCACCAGAACTCAGTCACAGGGGGCTAGACCCTGTTGACTTTTATCTAACCCTAATCCCTCCCCAGAGGCTCAACATTTTTTTGGGGGGGGGAGAGCTTTTTGCTATAGGGTGCATGCACTCACCAGAGAGACAGAGACAGAGAGACAGAAAGCGAGAAATCACCCCCCAGGGGGGATGGTCACGCCGCAATCCCTTCTCCTCCATTCTCCTCTCGGGATCTTGGGCACGTAAGCACCTGCGCCCAGTATGAGTTTAAGCCACCGGGTCCAGGACTCGAACTGTGGTCAACTACATGGGAGTCCAGTGACGTAACCATTACACCAACTGCTGGTCTTCTTAATACCACCACAACCAAATTTCAGTGTATGAATTTGGGAGGAAACACCCAAACTGGCAGGAGGGTTGGGGCACTGTTCTCACTTTACGGAAGTGCAGACTGAGGCTGGGAGAAGCGAGTGCTCTGGACAGGAGGAGGCGGACTTGGGCCTAGGACCTCAGAGTAGAGAAGCTGCTGCACTGTGGCACAGCCCTGCGGGGCTCCTGAGTGGGAGAACAGGCGGCTGTAGTCCTGGGTTTGCAACGGCTGAAAAGGAACCACAGCAAGGGAAAGTTTGCAAGATGAAGTACTTCCTTGGTACCTTGGGGTGGGTAACAGGGCCTATGGAGAGATACCAGCTGGAAATGCAGGGGCTCGGCTGGTTTCCCTGCTGCAGGACTTCCAAGAGCCTCTCGTGAGTTGCTGTGCAGTGACCCTCCACGCACTTACCTATGCTTCTCTCGGGGCATCGAAGCTCAGTGGCAAGGTGGTGGCTGGTGGAACTCCGGTCCGGTGGTAGCTGTCCCTCCTCGCTCTCTCTAGGTATCCCTATAAACTGATGGGAATATTTGGAACAAGGCAGGGGGTCTTCTTTGTTGGTCAGCTTTTTTTATACCAACCAGTGTGCCTGAATGGGGTGTGCTCCATAAACAATATAAGGCCACGTGTCCAGATATGGGGCTGGTGGGCACTCAGCCCCTCAACAGGGATCTGCAGTTTGCTCGGAGCTTTTCACCCCCATCCTCCCTCTGCTCCCAGTTGGTAATGGAAGCAAACCAAGGCACTCGTAAGCTCCAGGCCCCAGGTCCCAAGGTAAAAGTGGGTTCCAGGGCCAGCAGATGGCATAGTGGTTACATTGCTGGACTCCCGCATGGCAGGCTGCTTGGAAATCATGCCAGGTATGTGTGCACACAGGCCCCAAATCCCTAGAGACTGGAGAAGGGATTGCAGCGTGGCCATCCCCCCGGGGGGTGCTTTCTCACCTTCTCTCCCCGTTCACTGTCTCGCGCTTAGGTGAGCGCATGCACCCAAATGCATTTTTTTTTTTTTTTTAAAGTGGGCTTGAGGCTGCTCAGCTGCCTGAGGGTCCAGAGCAGCAGAGTTGTGGCCAGGGCTTTGTCCTACTTCCCACTCGTGGCTGCAAGTAACAGTGAGGGCTCAAAAGCCGAGGGCTGCAAGCACTGCCCGGCCTCCAGTGGCTGGTGGGGTGCAGTGATGGCGTGAGCCCTCACTTACGAGGGGTTTCCGGGCAGACCCTCTGCAGTGGTGGTACATCCATGTCGGCCCTGCCCTTCCCCCAGCTTCCTCAAGAGGAGGGCAGGTGGCAGATGGGCTGCTGCCCCTTGTCGCATACCCTGTAGCCTCTCCCAGCACCCCTTAGAGTAAGTCCAGGTGGATTCCCACAGCCAGGAGGCCCCTCTGCATTCTTACCGTGGGAGGCAAGTCTTGGAAGGCCCACGGTGGCATCCAGCTGTCTTGGCCTTTGCTCAAGGCAGCCCCAAGGGCCAACTAGGACCGTGGAAGACTCTGGAAAGCAGGTCCTCACTTGGCCCCATCTCTCAGCACTCAGGTAGCAGCTGCTGAAAGAATGAGGGAGGCCCTGGCAGGAGTCAGGGAGGACATGCGTCCCCTGGCTCGAGGCCTCACTGCGGACGTCTCTCGGCAAGAAGCGGTAGACCTGGGGCAGTCCACAGAAGAATGTGGAACTTCCCGCCTGGGTCACGTCCTTGCAGGGTCCCTCTGCCCCTGGCTTTCGCTCTACGTCCTTGCAAAACCAACTTGGAAGCCCCTGACAATTCTTTGCATCGTGGGCATGGTCCTGTGTGGCCCTCTCGTGGTGAAGTCCATGAGGGACTTCCCTGCAGGATGGTAAGGGGACCAGCTGCCATCATGCTATCGCAGACCCCTGTGGGCCTGGCCCAGACCTGTGACTACGGCTGTCTGCAGGACGGGCACCTCACCTGCGTGGCTCACCTGGTCACCGTGCCAGCCCTGAGACAGCACTGCCTCACAGATGCCCAAACCGAAGCACAGGGGAGGGCAGCACCGGAAGCAGCAGGGTCGGGGCAAACCCTAAAGCCCAGTGGGTAGGAGGGCTGAACCAGGGGCAGCACTGCAAGCCTCCTGTTGGGACAGTCACAGCTGCCCACAGCCGGAGCAGAGGTGGCTCCTTTCTGCCGGACTCACAGAGGGAATGAAAAGCAGAAGCCAGCTGGGGGGAGGCCCGGAGCTGAGACAGGCTTCCTGGAACTGGGGCATTGCCTGTGACTTCTGCTCGTAGCACCTGTGCCTGAGATGGTTTGACCCTTTGCTCCCTGACCCGTGTGACTCTAAGGTGGGTCCAGGGACGAGCTAAAGGTAGGCAGAAGGTCCGTGAGGGAGATCCAAAGCCCCCAGCTGTCCCTGTGGCCGCTGCCATGGCCCCTTGGCCCCCAGCACGCTCTCCCCTGATGCAGCTCATCCAGGCACCCACTGGGGCTCCCACTCCACGGCTGCCGCCCGAGCTCTGCCCTCAACCCCCACGGCTGCCCCTGCTCTCAGATGTTGACAGGTGCCTTTGGTCCTTGGCAGGCCTGGTTCAGACTGTGGCTCTGGGCTGGAGGCAGGTAGCTGGCAGCCGGCGGGTGTGGCACGTGGCAGGGAAGCTCCACCACCACCTGCTCACCTGCTGGCTCAGCAGTTCTCAGCTGCCGGGGTGGAGCCAGCACCAGCGGCCCAGTCAGAGTGAAACCAGTGGTGGCCTTGGCGTCACTGGCTAGGCACTCCGGTGGGGGCCAGGCCGAGCAGAACCAGGAGGGAGGGCAGGCCGTTTCCTGTGGGCCTGCTGCTTCCGCTGGGTGATCCTGAAGGCTCACAGCCACAGGGAGGAGGCAGAGAAGGGTGTGGCCACGCGTCCTCACCCATTTTACAGGCAGGCAACAGGGGCTCCCAGGGGCTGCCTGTCAACGGTCCAGAGGGCAGAGGCCCTGCACGCCTGGCATGTCAGGGCCTATGTGGGCACCTGAAAATCCTTGCTACACCCCATGGCCCTGGGACCTTTGGGAACAGAGTGGAGGTGCTCCAGTGGGTGCGGGCCACTCACGGCTGGGCTTTCCTGGGCGCATGACTTCTGGAGCCTCCTAGGCCTGCTTCTGCAGCTGCCCTCACCTCATTCTCGAGGCAGACCTCGACCCCCCTGTGGGTGACGAGCCGGGGTGGGCAGGTGGCCAGCACCCTGGATGTCACTTCCGCTAGAGCCTTGGTAGCTGCCAGTCTGGAACAAGGCTTTGCAGGTGGTCTTGGGGGTCACCTCTGGTTGATCTAGCTTTTGGGGCTCAACCTCTTTAGAAATGGCAGCCTCGTCCAAGGTGTGTCCTCCTGGGCAGATGCTCATAGGCCGGCCTCTCACCTATCAGCGCCCATGGGCATATCCCCCAGGAGCTCCTGCTGGAGGGAGGCAGGGGCCCGAGCAACGCCCGTCTACTCCACACCCTGTCTCTGGCAGTGTCCCATCCTGTTCTGTGGGCCTCTGCTGGAAGCAGCCACTGGTCTCTGTGGCCCCGGGGACATAATCTCTCCAGTCTTATCACCAGAGGTAGAAACTATGCAGGCAGGATCGTGAGGTCCCCTTGTAGCGGCTGGTGCTGGGTCAGAGCCCCGGCGCCTGGTGTCTGTGGGCCAGCCCTGCTCTAGCAGGCTCAGCTGGGCAGTGGGGGAGATGGGGGAGTTGCTCCAGCGGCCACCG
>NW_006159701.1:8215085-8217594 GCF_000334495.1 Tupaia belangeri chinensis | reverse complement strand
GCAAGGCCTTCCGCCAGTCGGGTTTCTTGGTCCCAGTGTGGATGGGACACCCTGGGGCCTGCTGTCACAGGGCTTTTGGGGAGACAGCAGGCAAACCCAAGGTCTGGAGGGACAGGGGCCAAGGGACAAGCCCTGACCAGCCCCTGGTCTTCTAGAGTTCAAAGCCCAAGCTACAAGCAAGCTGCTCCAGCATCCGGGAGGCCCGGCGCTGCACACGCCTGGAAATGCCCGACAACCTCCACACCTTTGTGCTGAAGGTGAGTGCGGCCGTCACCCACAGGAGGGCGCGCGCACGCCCCCAGCCACACAGCACGCCCTCCCTCTCTGCCAGGTGAAGGACCGCACAGACATCATCTTCGAGGTGGGAGACGAGCAGCAGCTGAACTCGTGGCTAGCGGAGCTCCAGGAGTACACAGGGTAGGCTCAGGCCCAGCCCGTGCCGCCGCCTCTGCGCTGCCGGTCCCTGACCCCAGCCTCTCTCCACAGGCTGGGGGGCCCACCGACTCGGCGGAGACGCACATTCCCTCAGGCCCAGGGCCCAGCACGGCCAGCTCCCCAAGGGGAAGCACGGATTCCCTGAACCAAGGTGAGTGGGGCGGGCGCTGTCCTCAGCCCAGGACCAAAGGCACCACAGGGGTCACCACCGCCCCTCTCCTCTCCCAGGTGCTTCTCCTGGGGGGCTGCTGGAGCCCCCCTGCCAGAAGACGGACCACTTCTTGTCCTGCTACCCCTGGTTCCATGGCCCCATCTCCAGGGTGAAGGCAGCCCAGCTGGTGCAGCTGCAAGGCCCGGCTGCACACGGGGTGTTCCTGGTGCGGCAGAGCGAGAGCCGGCGCGGGGAGTATGTGCTCACGTTCAACTTCCAGGGCATAGCCAAGGTACAGCAGGTGGGTCGGCGCCCAGCCCGGCTGCGGCTGGGGCCCGGGGCCCGGAGCCAGTCCCAGCCTGCCCTGTGTCCTCCGCAGCACCTGCGCCTGTCGCTGAGTGAGCGTGGCCAGTGCCGCGTGCAGCACCTGCACTTCCCCTCGGTCCTGGACATGCTGCGCCACTTCCAGCGTTCGCCCATCCCACTCGAGTGCGGTGCGGCCTGCGACGTCCGCCTCTCCAGCTACGTGGTCGTCCTCTCCCAGGCAGCAGGTGTGACGCTGGCGCCCTCTGCCCAGGCAGACGGCAGGTGGAGGGCAGAGGGGCTGTGGACCAGGGGTGGTCCCTGTGCAGGTGGCTGACGTGTGGCTTTTCTCGGTCACTTGTCCCAGGTTCCTGCAGCACCGTCCTGTTTCCCTTCTCCCTCCCTCGCTGGGATTCAGAGCTGGGCCTTCCCCACCTCAGCTCTTCCAGCTGTCCCCGGGGACTCGGCCCAGAGGCTCTCCCAGGCCGCGCCTCACCCCCAGAGCAGATCTTCCACCTGGTGCCTTCGCCCGAGGAGCTGGCTGACAGCCTGCGGCGTCTGGAGCCGGAGCCTGCGAGTCGAGCCCAGGACTCGGACTATGAGATGGACTCGGCCTCGCGGGGCCACCTGCGGGCCATAGACAATCAGTACACGCCTCTCTGAGGGGCCTGGGGAGCAGCACACGCAGAGATGTGGACTTGTGAATGTAACGTCTTTCCTTCCTTCCAGAGAGAGGTTCAGGGGCACTGCACGGCACGTTCCAGTTGGGATGTGACCCTCCTACTGGCCTGTTGAAGGGCCGCCTGTCAGTCTCCCCTGTCCCCTGGCTTCCTCCTTGTTTACAGATGTCATTCCTGTCGCAGACACACTGGCTCCTGTCCTGGGTCTCTGAGACCCCGCCCCATCACTCCTGGCAGTGGAGGGGCTGAGGGTGGGAGCTGGCAGTGAAACTTGTCCTCTTCTCACTGACACTGTCACACACGATGACAGACTTCCTACTGGGGGAGGGGCATCAGGAAGCCCAAAACACTAACGAGCCCTGGATCCTCCCGTGGCTTTCCCACTGCAGTTTGTGCACGTGGCAGGTCCTCGCGTCCGTGCCACTGGTGACCACACCTAATCCTGCTTCTACTTCCAGCTTTGGGACAAAAGGTCTGTCAGAGGGACAAGCTAAAGGTCAAGACTATTCTAAACATTTTACCTCAGATCAGTTTTTTAAAGGATTCAGGTTTCAAAACTAAACCATTGCTTCTTTTCTTTGCACTATTTAATACCCGTGTGATTGGTGTGGTCAGAGCAGCTATGCAAACCCCCTGGACCAGCTCATGGTCCGAGCCAGCGTACCTGGCCTCCTGTCTCCTGCATCCTCAGGATGCTGGTGAGCAACCACTGTCCTTCCGAAAGGTAGAGAAGTGTGGCAGGTCACCTTTCAGGGATACTCAGGCAATTACTGAAGTAAGAGGGTGGCAGGACAGCTCCACCCCGGTGCCTTAATGCATACAAAAACTGGTCTGGTTTACAGCAGTTCCGTGGTAAGAGTAAACTTGCGGGGGGGGGATTGGGAAGTTTGGGAAGGAAAAGTGACTTGCTCAAGAATAGGCAGGGATGGGGGGGGGGGGA
>NW_006159701.1:8210827-8211973 GCF_000334495.1 Tupaia belangeri chinensis | reverse complement strand
GCAAACGTACCGTTTGGGGGGGGGGGTAGGGGGGGGAAGGGCTGGGAAGGGAAGGGTGGGCCAAAAGGGAGGAAGGGTTTTCGTGAGGAATCTGGGGCCCTAGCTTGTGAGAAACCCCGTTAACGGCCCACAGTCAGAGTTCTGTCCTAGCCGGCCGCTGCTACTACGTTTGATGAAGAGTGTGTCCTCGCACACATGGGCACATGCAACCGCTACCACCTGGGGAGACCCTGAAGTCGGTCTCCACCCAGGCTTGCCTTTCCTAGTGATGTGAAAGGGAGTGACTGAGTGCACTCGGCCGCCCCTGGGTGACGGCGGGGTGCCCAGCACAGCAGCTCCCGCTGTGGCTCTATGGCGCGCAGAGGGTAGCGCAGCCCGCGTTTCCAGAGGCCTCCGTGTGACCTTGGCTAGAACCTCACGGGGGGGGGGGGGTTTTAGGCTGCTCCCTCGCCACTCTGTGACCTCCACGAGGCCAGGCTTTCGCTTCCAGGGTTTTCTGGGTTTTGGTGGGGAACAGCTGGGGAGGAGATGCAGCCACCTCTGTGTCACTCTTACAGCCAGTTCTCCTTTGTCTCCACAGACCATGAAGCAGGCCCCCACTGGCCCAGATTTGTGGTCCTTCTTTCTTTTTTGGAGAGGTTTTTGCTATAGGGTGCATGCGCTCGCCAGAAAGACATAGACAGACAGAAAGCAAGAAATCACCCCCCAGGGGGGATGGTCACGCCGCAATCCCTTCTCCTCCATTCTCCTCCCGGGATCTTGGGCACGCACGCACACGCCCGGTGTGAGTTTAAGCCACCAGGTCCGGGACTTGAACCACGGTCGACTACATGGGAGTTCAGTGACATAGCCATTACGCCAACTGCTGGCCCTTGTGGTCCATTTTCAAGAACACCTGCCTTCCCTTTATATTCTACAAGTAGAGCAGGTCTGTCAGAGGGTGACTGCTGTGAGGCCTAAACTGAGGGTACGAGCTGGACTTGGCGTTTTCACCGAGCAGCTCACCAGGAGGTCATGCTGACGGTCATGTCCAGGCTGCCCAGGCTGCCCAGGCTGCCCGCTGGTCTGCTCGGTGAAGGGGTGGGGACGTAATGAAACAAGCTCCCGCTCTCCCGCCAGCCGCCGGCACACATCAGTCAGGGGCGG
>NW_006159701.1:8175137-8210597 GCF_000334495.1 Tupaia belangeri chinensis | reverse complement strand
TAGGGTGCAGCCGCTCGCCAGAAAGACATAGACAGACAGAAAGCAAGAAATCACCCCCCAGGGGGGATGGTCACGCCGCAATCCCTTCTCCTCCATTCTCCTCCCGGGATCTTGGGCACGCACGCACACGCCCGGTGTGAGTTTAAGCCACCAGGTCCGGGACTTGAACCACGGTCGACTACATGGGAGTTCAGTGACATAGCCATTACGCCAACTGCTGGCCCTTGTGGTCCATTTTCAAGAACACCTGCCTTCCCTTTATATTCTACAAGTAGAGCAGGTCTGTCAGAGGGTGACTGCTGTGAGGCCTAAACTGAGGGTACGAGCTGGACTTGGCGTTTTCACCGAGCAGCTCACCAGGAGGTCATGCTGACGGTCATGTCCAGGCTGCCCAGGCTGCCCAGGCTGCCCGCTGGTCTGCTCGGTGAAGGGGTGGGGACGTAATGAAACAAGCTCCCGCTCTCCCGCCAGCAGCTGACATCTTCGAGCCAGGGGCATTCATTTCTCATAGCCCTGTCACTCATTTCTCAGGTGGGGCCGAGAGGCGTGCCGGGTGCGGTGACCTTAGCTGTAACCCGCTGGCCTCCGAGGGCAAGCTCAGACTGCGCTGAGCACTGTCAGTCACTCACCTCCAGAACGCCTCATTCCTAAAGGTGTCCGGGTTTCCAGGACAGCACGCATACATTCTGACCTAGAAAGACCCCTCATGGCCCTGGGAGGAGGTGACACGAAGTCACTGCCTTTTCCCTCTGCTAGTACAGGGCTCGCACCCTCCACCACCCTCCTGCCACGCCCGGTCTGACCACCGCGCTCCTCCCAGTCAGCTCTAGTTGCAGAGTAACTCGACAACTCCCAGCAACACCGCTGCTTCCGTCAACTACTGGACTTTCACAAACTAACGTCACCAGCACCAAAGAATTAAGTCGACTAACCTGCCTTGAATTTTAGACCAGCAATCCGTATGGCTTTATCTGGTATAAATCTTCTGCCTTTGACCATTTCTGGACCGTGTAGGAAAAAGGAATAGCAATCATTAAAATCCTGGGCCAGAGAACACTATTTTTACATAACAGTTTCTTAACCTAAAGCAAGGCCTTGCACTCTCCCTGAGGGCAGCCTGCGGTTCCTTCCTGCTTTGATTGAGGGCTAACATCCCGTTAGTGCTGACAGCTCCCACAGGAGTTCCATCCACTGCCTCCTAGCAGGACACGTCTGACACCCGGTGCTGGGTTGGAATAAGCAGCACATTGTGGTAACACACGAGCAAATTCATCTTGTATCATCATTGGCAGAAGGTATCTGGCAAATTTTTATGTATTGTTTATGTACTGTACAAGTAACTTATTCTTGAATAATGCAAATTTTGCTATAATGTACAAATTGCTGTATGTGAATTAAAGAGTTTTCAGAATCTTGATTTGTTGCAACAATATTTAAAGGGTTTACTTTATTAAGACCTTATGTTTTGCCCTTTGTCCTCCTCCCACATTGGGGGCTGTTAAATGTTTGCGTCTATACACTTTACATCTGGTTAGCTTTTTGGCTCTCTGGATTTCTTTACTGCATTTTTTGGTTGTCTCCTGCCCCCTACTGGTAAAACAGATGCCCGCATTGGGATGAGGTGTCCCGCTAACAGCACGTTTGGGGCCACGCAGGAGATGTGAAAAGGAAGCTTACAGAGCTGGCGTCAGCCCCCGGGGCAGGGACTCGTGCTGCCCACCTCAAGTCAGCCTTCCTCCTCCTGAAGCCGACCTCTGATCCACCACAGGGAGGGTCTCTGGCTTGTCTCTTTCTAGACACCTTGAACCAGAACTAAAGGTGAAGAAAAAAAAACATTTGACAACCACCTTCCAGGAAACTGAAAAAGCCCCCTCAACCCACCTGCCTTGACAGAAGTACCTATGGTAGAAAGAAGTGGCTTACACAAACACACAGTAACTGGGTATCAGTTTTTAAAACTTTTTTTTATTTTTTAATTTTTTTTAAGTTTTTATTTTATATTATCTACAAAGTAAAAGTTTTTCCCTTAACTTAAAAGTTGAACCACTGTAGACAGTGATCACCTCATCAAACTTGATTTATAAATAATAATCCGTCAGTTTGACGGTAAGAATTTACTGAACCTTTGTCAAGTTTAGTAAAAGGGCGTTCCAAGTCTTGATCTTTTGTTTTTGTTTTTGTTTTTTTTAAGCAGTAATAGCAGCAAGAATCACTCTTGTTACTTCTTTTGCTAGCTGATGTGTTCATGACTTTCGAGGGTCGTTAAAAAATAAATAACTTCCAGTTTCGGCAAGCAGAGCTGGGGTACTTGCGGGACTGAAACAGCATATGGAATTATGAACAGCCCACAAGTTCCTAAATGCCTCTACTCGGTCCAAGTATCTTCCACTGCAAGTGAACTGTTAGCATTCCTATTGGATGTTACAAGAAATCAACATATATTTTTAAAAACAAAATAAATGAAATTCTAGTTTTCTGTGCTTCCAGTTGGTAGAAGCAGTAGAAGGGAGGAGGGGATCTGGCCTTTCGGTTCCTCCAGGGCAGCCTTACAACTGCTGCTGGTGGTGGGCTTGTACTGTAAGAAAGAAGAGTGAGCATTTAAACAGGAAACGGGCAACAGCACACATCAGCCTAGGGGCTCTGCGGCACACGACTGTGAACTACCCTTGTGCTAGCTGAGCAAGACTCAGAATTTAATCTGCTCCCCCTCTCCCAGCTGCACCATGGTGGGGGGGGAGGGAGAAACAAACCAGTCAGACGTAAAACCACTTCAGATAGAACTCCCAGAAGACTTGTTGCTCATGGGGTGGAAAAGGCCTTACCATATCCCCTCCCCAGTACTAGCCAAGCACCAGTGTTGCTTTCAGAATACAGGTTAGACTGAAGTGTCGCCATGGCAGCCATCAAGGATGAGCGCTCGGTCACGGGGCGGTCTCTCCCGGTCTGACGGGCACAGGCGGGAGCTGACACTGCACTCGCACACTACCGTCCATCACAGCACTTTCTCGTGTCTTCTCCAGAGCTACCATCAGACTCTGCCATGGCCATAGCCCCCCACGGGTCAGACTGTCGGACTCAGGAAGGAAGCGCTGCCCTAGCCAGCCTATCATGACAAGGAAGGCCAACTGAGTCCTAGGCATGCACCAGCCTCACAGAATGCTGCTGCTGCTCCCAGCAAGCCCGATCCTGCACGTACGTGGACCAGAACACACACAGACTCGGCTCCGGAAGCCTCGGGCCCTGACACTGAGCTGCTCGGCACAGTCCCTCCTGTGCACACTCAGACGGATCTGGCTAGGTCTCAAATGCGGGGCTTGAAGCGTTGGCCCTGCCTGCCATTCAATCTGTGCGAGCAGAATGCTTTGGGGTGCCCCGGCGGCCCCTGCACACACACGCCTCACCTGAAGGGTGCGTCATATAGGGGAAATGCGCTGTTGTCGAGACTGGAATGGGCTGTAGTGCACTTTGAGCGAGGGCGGCCTGGGGACCGCCGGGTGGCTGTGTCGTCATTAGCATCATTGGCGCATGGGCAGTTGGATGAGAAGGAACCATTCCTGACTGTACATGAGCCTGAAACAGAGAGCTCTTTTACGCATACAGGCAACATCTCCGGCTTAAACAACATGTCAACTGTGTTCCTTTCACTGGGATGGGACTCTCAGGAGAGGGCAGTGGCGGGCCTCAGGGCCCCTTCCTTTCCTCTGGGGACACGCCCTAGCAGATCATCGACTGACCTGGACATGCTCTGGCAGAACCTGCCAGGCTTGGGGGCAGGCAGCAGTGAGTCTGGGTACACTCAGGCTGCAAGGTCCTGGCTGTCATTCTCATGACTGCACTCTGGGGTGGGGGGGAGCTTCACAAAGAGCAGACCTCCGCCCCAAGGTGGCCTTCTCAACTGAGGACGACGCAAGGTGCCAAGAGGCTTCCACGTGGGGCCTGGAATGGTCGTGCATCAGCGACATCCCTTTCAGTAGGCAAGCAAATGACTACATTATAAGCAGGGATGGTCAAATGCTCTCACATGGGTTCTTTACCTCTCCTCGCTCACCCCTTCCCCTCCTGCTCACCAAGCAGGAAGGGAGAGAGCTCCCTTTAATTAAGCTCTCAGAGGTCTGTTGATGGAGTGGGAGAGGCTCGCAGTTCATGGCTCCAGTGGGACAGGAAGGTGTGACCTGAAACAACCTGGGCCAGCCCCGAGTACCTGCACCAGGTGACAGCAAGGTCAACCAGGTCTGTCAAGGTGGAAAGGTGACTTTGATCGGCCCAAATAGTGGAACCCCAGCTCTGCAGGGGTCGAGCAGGGCCAGGAAGAGCCTTGTGTCCTGCCTCCCCTATGGCGCACTGTTCTAGACCACGCTAAGCCTTGAGTGAAATGCTGTTTTTACTCTCTCATATTCACACGAGCCCATGGCGTGTTTGGGCTTCCCTGTGTTCACCTTTCTTTCAGCACAAAACCAGAAAACTGGGGTTTTAGGGACACCTGAACTTACAAGTCAATTCACATGCCACCTACTTAGCCACCAGCCTCTGCTAGACATTTGTCAGGACCCAGCTCTCATGAAGCTGATGCCACCAAACCGCACCGGCCCGCACTGACCAAACCGGCTCCCTCCCACGTCAAAAGCCGATCGATGCAGTGTGCTACACTACAGAGCCTGACCGTGGCAGGGTGGGATGCCCGGCTTCCCAGGGCGTGGACCTCTAGTTCCAAGGCAGCCATTTCAGAGATCGAGCCAACTGAGTCACGTCTCTAGCCCACACCTCGCCAGAGCCTCACGGCCCACAGTTTGACAGGAATGGCACTCAGTGAGGCAGGTCTCTCAGATCCACCTGAGCACCTGCGTGAAGTAACAGACATCCACTGCAAACAATTCACCCTCAAGAGCCCAGAGAAGGCTTCGAGGACAGCATAGAGCCCAACCTCAGTGCAGCTCCTTCCCCACTCAGTCACCTCGGCCCTGCCCTGCACTGCACAGGACGGCTGTCTGCAGCTGACGCAGACAGCAACCAGAGATGGCAACCGCAACTACAAGCTTCAGAAGTTGACACTGGGGTGAGCTCCAAAGTGCTTCCAGGGGTGCTCGCTAAGAAAAACAGGGACATGGGGTGCTTCCAGCTTCCAGTTACACTGCACCACGTCCAAGACCGAGACCTCTCAAGAAATACAAAATATGGGCAAAGAGGATTGTGGATCACCAGGGAAAACAACTGGAGAGGCTGCTCTGAAACTCGTGTGACTAACGTTCAAGCTGACAGGCCCAGGGCAGTCACCTCAGAGAGCTGAGAACTGTGAAGGCCCACCATCCCTGCCAGGCTTCCGTGTACACATGTGTGGAGGGCTGTAGTATGTAGACACATACATACTAACAAAGCCATATAGACACAGCAAAGCAGACACAGAGAGGAAAAGAGGGCTGGGTTGCATTCCAGATCAAAGGTGTTTTTAGGTCTCAGTGGAGAAACGGTAAAGGACTGAACAATCAGCAACTTTGCTGATGCCATTACAGACCACGCACACAATCACTGAGGGCCAGATCACGTGTATTTGAACGGGAAAGGGGAGACAGGCAAATGGCACCACACACAGGGTTTCCTGGCCTGGAGAGCATCTGGCCCTCGCTGCCTAACTGACACCCTTCGTACCGACTTCGTCTTCACAGGAGTTGGCTAAGGCTGGTTTACCTGAGGTACGTGGGCCATGTGGGGTGGGTTGGTATATGCCGGCTGAACATGAGAAGGATGGATCGTAAAGACGGTCTGTTGTGCTGTTGGGAAACTATTCTGTGGCGACTGCGTGTTGGAGGCAGGTGTCATGGAAGGCGGGGTTGGCGCGAGCCCCGCATGGTAAATGGCTGACTGCTGCTGTGGACTGGCCAGATGGAGAGCCTGGGCGGCCTGGTGCTGATGGTGCTGTGAGGGAACGGGAAAGAAGTGAGAGAAAACCTTCAGTGAAGAGCAGTTAAGGGTCACACACAAAGCTGAGCACTGCGCCCACCTGGGCTGAGTATGGGAGAAGGTACAGAGCAGTACCGCGTGGGGCCAGGGCACCTCCGGTCCACAGAGCTGGCCTTCTGGCGGGCAGGAGCCTGATCCCCAGCCTGGCAATTAACAAGCCCCCACCAAGCAGAGGTCAGGTAAGACTACTGCCCCGGAGAACTGAGATATACCAAAGAGATCCTTAACTGCCTTTGCTAAAAAACCTAACAATAGAGAATGGGGGTAAAATCTGATCACAGGAACTTTAAAGAAGTTTAAGAAGTTTCAAGGGCCCAGTTGCGCTGGCCTAGGAGGCCGGTTGCTGCTACGCAATACTGGAGCCATAGGGGAAAGCTCAAGGTTCAGATTCCCAGGTGACATGAACGCACAGTATGCCTGTGGTACCATCTGGCTAGAAGACTGTGGGAAAGACAGCACCAGACACCAGAAGTCTGTCTGTCTCTCTCTTGTGAAAGAGATAAACTTATAAAAGGTCCAAATAGAATTTGCTTTGAATGATGAACTTCATTAAATCTGATTCAACATTAATAACTTTCTAAATCCAATGATTTATTCTCAATGTGCATTTTTTTAAAAGTTTGTTTATGAGACTGGGTGCATGTGTATGAGAAAGAGAGAGAGAGATGGGGTCCTGACAAGGTCTTGTCCCTCCCCACAGCCCTCCAGCTTGTCAGGATCTTGGGTACACACATGCACCTTGCACGTTTCCAGGCCAACTAGGGATGTGAACTCACTGCTGGCCACTCTGCTTCTACCACTGCGGTTCAGTGTTATGACCCCACCGCCAGGCCAGGCCTTGATATGAATCTTAATGTGATTTAGAAACGCCAAGTCCCAGGGGCACAGCTGTATGCCACCTACCCCCAAGGGCAGACATGCTATGCGGTCTGATTGCACAGTGCCTGGCATCTCGCTTGGCACTGAAGCACTCTGTCCCTTGGACGAGGAAGCGACTGAGCAGGCCCGCACTTCTCCTTACCTGAACGGGACTGGGAGCAGGATGGCTTCCACCATGCTGGCTCTGCTGCTGTCCAGTGGGGGTGGCTGAAGGCTGAGGATGTGGAGTATGTGGGTGCAGGCTAGTGTTAGGGTGCGCATACTGCTGAGCAAGGGAGCCCGTGGAAACTGAAGTGAAAGAAAAAGGACTGTGTACAACCAGCACGCGGGCAGACATCACCGCTCCTCTATGCCTCATCAACTGAACGTGCTGGATGGCGCGAAGTCTAACTTAGCCACTACTGATCTCTACAGTAGATTTCACTGAAACCATCCATCGTCTTGAAAGTATATTATTGCTTAACAATCAATTAACATTTGATTCATATAAAATATAACTGTATGTATTATGTTAAAATAGAATTAGTTTAAATTTACTATTAGAAGACAGCATAGGCAGAACTTAAACACATACACACATTCTCACATGCATACTCCAGCGCACATGCATGCGTGTGCGCGCAAGCTCGCTCTCTCTCTCTCTCTAAGCTCAAGGCCATCGTCTGGCTAACCTCACCATGCTACTGTCTTGGACTCAGTGTCCTGCAGGCACAGACTGTGCCAGGGCTGGAGAGGGACGGTGTTAGGTATGCGCGATGCTGGGTTCCATCATCAGATACGGCCAGGTGACATGACCCTCTCTCTTAGGCAACCATGGGAGCCGCTCAGTTCATTCCTGGGTCCTACTTAAGGATCTCCTAATTTTGCTTAATTAAGTCTAATGCATGAAATTTAGCTATGTAGGAAAAGGAACTCCTTCAAAGCACCCCAGTCCTTTAGAAAGACTTTTACTACTAGTTACAGTAACTTCAAAGGAAATATGATGGGCCAGCTTAAGATGTGGTCATTAAAAAGGACCCAAAGCCAATTCTCTGTGAGTCTCAGTATAGGCCTACCTTGGTACAAAACAAGATCAGTTACCAATTAATTTGTCCATGTCTTCAAAAACAGTGGTTAGAGAATCAAGACCACAGGCAGAAGTGCTGTTCGCCTGCAGTGAGAATGAAGAGCACACTGATGCCCATCTAACCTCGATGCAGCAAGGAGCTGAGAACACCAGCTACTCTCGAGAATTGAGTAAATCCCTAAAATCCCTCAAATCCCTCAGAGGATGAGCCCATCCACAGGAGTGATTCCAGAACAGTCCTTCGCTTCCTCCATAGAACATGTTAACAAACACAAGGCACGTAGGGAGCTGAGGGGTAAAGCAAGCACCCTTGGGATCAGGCACCTTCGTGTCCCTTGTCTGACAGACAAGGCTGCCCAGGGCCAGCAGAGAAGACTCTCAGAGCGTGCCAGGGCAGCACAGGTGTGGTTCTGGGATGCTTGCCTCCCGAGTGCCAGGGGCCAGAGCTCCAGCCCAAACGGCTCCATTTCCAACCACCAATGTGCCTCTCAGAGGAGGGGAGGGCGAGGCAAAGAGCCAAAGAGGGAAGGTGCTAGGACCACCTGGCACCACCACCAAGGCTACAGCCGGCATTCATGTCTTTCAGTGCCAGTTCGGGCTAAACAGAGCACAGGGACAAGGCTCTAACCCTTAAGAGTTAACATATACCAGAACATCTTCACAAGAAAATCGTGGCAACATACTCTGTAGGTTTTTAAGGACAGAGACTCGCAGGAGCTGAGACAGCTGTGCTCACTGCCGTCTTGGGTTCCCCGTCTTCTCGCTCGTTGTGTACCTCACCAGGCTCCCTAAAGTGTATAGGCACTAACTTGGTCTAAAAGGCTTGATGTAACATTTTGAACCTGATGGTTAATTCTGGTAAAAATTTTATACTCATTTAATTAAAATATTTATGTTTGAATGATTAAAACAGCCACATGGGGGCTGGCAGGTGGCATGGTGGTTAAGGGCGCTGGACTCCCATATGAGTGACCGACTGCAGTTTGAGTCCTGGACCCTGGAGGCTTTCTTTCTCTTTCTCCCTCTCCCTTTCTCTCTGCCCCTCTCTGGTAAATTAAAACAAACAAACAACTAAATAAACGTACGCATGCATGTATGTTAAAAAATTTAAAATGACAACAACAAAAGCCAGCTGCAGGGCCACCATGCTGCACAGCAGGGTTAGGCGGCACTTCCATCGGCACAGACGGCGCTGCTGCATGGCGCTGCTGCCGGCACACGCGGCCTGTATTTCTCAGCCACTAGTATCAAGCTCAGCCCTTCTTCCGGCTTTCTCGATGGTCGTATGCAGCAATATTAAATCTGTCATAACGTACAGAATCTCATGTTTACAGGGTTTTTAAAAACCTATTAGATAGTGTACTGAACATTTTAAATTTAACTCTTAATTACCTTCTAAATATTGCGACTACTTTAAGAATACATTTTTAAAATGCTCTACCTGAGTGCTGATGTTATCACTATACATAAAACATGGCCGTCACAAACAAAATGATGATGCCAGCAAAGTCTATCATAACTAAGTTATTTATCAACTGGGAAACTGTAAAAATCTTGAAATTGTTTAGAAAGAAAATTTAAGCTGAAATGCTTTCACTGTGCATTTCTAAAAGGCACCTCTGTGATATAAGTGTACCGGTAATTTTTCCCCCGAAAGATTTTTGGTATAGGGTATGTGCGCTTGCTGGAGAGATGGAAAGACAGAAAGCAAGAAATCGCCCATTGAGGGGATGGCCAAGCAGCAATCCCTTTTCCTCCATCCTCCTCTAGGGAGTTTGGGCATACACACACATGTGTCTGGCATGAGTTTTAAGCCAAAGTGTAGGACTTGAACCATGGTCGACTTCGTGGGAGTCCAGTGCCATAACCATTATGCCATCTGCTGGTCCCCAGTGTACCAATATTTAAAGGCTACAGATTCCTAACTTACAGATAATTTGTATGCACAGCACAGAAAATGTCAAGGAACCCAAGCTGAGAAAGTCTACACAGGCTTTGCTTTAAAAACACCACCACCAACAAAAGCCCACCCTTTTCCTACATAAATACTGGTAAACTACAAGGCATAATTGAAACAAAACCAAAAACAGAAACAAGGAGATTACATACAACACAAGCTGCAAATAAAACTTAAAGAAGATTTAATTAGAAATTATTTTGTCTTCTAACTCAAATGAACAAAAGGCAAGTACTCTATCCAGTAACTCTTTAAAAATTATTTAATTTTATTTATGATCTTTCAATTGCTACAGGGCATGCACACCTGAGAGAGAGAGAGAGAGAGAGAGAGAGAGAGAGGGAGGGAGGGAGGGAGGGAAGGAGGGACGGAGGGAAGGCGGACTGGCGGAAGCCACCAGGTCCAGGACTTGAACCACAGTGGGCCATGTGGGAGTCCAGCACCTTAACCACCATACCACCTGCTGATCCTTCCAGGAACTCCCCCACTTTGAACAACAAAAAAGAGTAACTAATAGGGGTGAAACTCTTTATTTTAATTCAATTAAAGTGTGTATTCTTATATATATATATATATATATACATGATTTCTTGAAAGGACTGATAAGAGTAATACAAAGTGAGGTAGGAAGAAAATTTAAAAGCCAAAGGGAAAAAAATTCCAAGGGAGGGGAGAGATAAGAGAAAGGAGCAAAGGTGGGGTCAAGAATGGGAAAAGGGAGCAGCAGAGTGGAAGGGGAAGCCAGGTCTCAGCTAAGTGAGCTATTTAACTGTTTCCGTTATAAGTACTCATTTTAGCTAAAGACTCTAGGGAGGTTAAAAATAAGGAGAATTTTCTTTGAAATTCTGATTTAACAGTTTCATGGTCACCTTTTTATTTATAAAACTTGGGTAGCCTTTGTGAGATCTCCTAGATTGGATTACAAAAATCAAGGAAATATTGCCTCTTCAACCTAGTTCTGGTCCAGAAACTTCCCAGTCAACAAGTTCCTTGACATAAATATTTAACATTCTAAATATATGATAAATATTTAACACTCTAAATATGTGACTGGTCAAATCTTTGTGACACTAACTGCATTTCAGACCCAGTGTCCTAAGCCATGCTCTTCCGGAAGTGACTCCAGCCCACAGGCTGTGCTGAGATTTTCAGTGGGGCCTGTCCTTTTGACCTTGAATGCACAGTCATGAGCAGTCGCCAGCACTGCAAGACTTCAAAAGCCAAACAAAATAAAATCTTCCGACTCCTCGATCTGATGTTAAATTCAGAAAAAGGGAAGTGAAGTAGAATTAATTCTAGAAGGGGAGCAACTTGACAGGCAAACTTGATCAAACCATGACAAAATGGCTTACAACAGGGGGAAATGAAGCAGCAAATTAAATTTAAAAAGCAGCCCAACTGTTAGTTTTGTTTTTCTCTAAGTGCTGACATTCCCTTTCAGGGTAAGTTGTGTAAGGAAATTAATGCTTAGGCATGATGATTAAGGGTCTTTCAGCTACTTACCAGGAAAATGACCTCCCAAACTACTAACAGAGACAGTAAGATGGTGAGGATAACTACATTTGTGACCTCAAACTGAGTAAATAATAAAATTAATTACTGACACTATCGTTTACACACTATAATCACAGATATAGTGGTTTCCTTTTAGTAATATATGCATACAGCAAGACTCCTTTTTAAAGAGCATCTATTAAAGGATTAAATTTGTTAACATTTCCTAGCACCAAATAAATGATATATACATACTTATTTTATCAAGTTATTTTTGGATACCAAGTCACGGCATAATTACCAAAAATTTCAGAACAAAATGTTTTCTAAATGCTAAATTTGCCATTTAGTAGTGAGACATTAAATCATTCCAAAAAACTCAAAATTTAATCCCTAACACAAACTTTTATTATTCTAGAATACAGTAGTCACACAAATTGACAGAGTAATGGCATGAAGTCTAAAAGATTTCTACATGTTAGTGCCTTTCCTATGCAAATACCAAAGCCCGTGACTGGCCTACACATGGAGAAAACACATCGTTCGAGCTCACTGTCCAAGCAAGGAAAGCTCTGCCCAGACTGCCTCCACTCAGGAGCCAACATCTGCCTTTTTACTGGTGGGAAATAAAGGGGCCGTGTGCTGCCAAAGACGATCTCTGGCAGGTCATGCTTTCCTCCTTATGCTCAAGACCCTCCTGAGGTGTCTGCTACCTGAATATCTAAAGCCTTTAGTCACAAGACTGAAAAGACAGAAGTGTGGTCACCTAGTATTTCACCATCCCCATTCAATTAAAAATCCTGGTAAAATAAATTTCTTACCAGGATACTGAAAAAACTAATGCCTTAAGTCTTATATAACAAGCTATAAGCTTGGCATTAAAACACACACACACACACACACACACACACACACACACACACACACACACAACTGGCTGTTCAGAAAGTTTCTCTAAGTAAGAAAAATATTAGACATTTCCCAAACAGTCACATGTTTGCTTGGTATGCAAAAATTAATTTCTGAAACAAATAAATTTTTATGAACCCCAGCTTTCTTAAGCTGGGTTATATTTTCTTTTTAAAAATTCAAAATTATTATTGCCATATAAACTTGCAATGATTTTGTCTGGTGCAAGGAAAATAATGTTCAACAAGTCTACTCCCTTAACATGTATTCTTTAAAAAGTGTTTTACTGTACAATTAAAATTAGTATAAAAAACCCAACTCACTGGCAAAGTAGAAAGAAGGGCTTGTCTCCTTGTTGTATGGTAATTTGGGACATGCTGAATTTGGGAAACAGAAAGGTGAATTAGCCTTCTGAGGTGTGCATTTTCCTAGTTTTCTGGAAAGGTTGACATATCTCATAATTTCTCTTTGTATTCATGCATAATTCATTTTTATTTTATGAGAGATAACAGCACTTTAAACACTGTCACAGGATTTTAAAAGATAGGACTGAGCTGGAAGAAACTTTTCTTCTGTGTTGGAATGTCGAGTTCCGCATGCTGACTTGCTTAAATGGAAGAAATAAAATTATTATCTACTCAAACGACCAACATGGCATTCCATGAAACAACCTTGACAGAAATAATGTACCAAAATAAGACAATACTTGCCAACTTTAATTCAAAAGACACATAATTTTGCAAAACATTATTCATAGAAATGTCGTATTCTGAAATGTTTATCAGGCATCTGGTAGTAAATCCCAAAGTTTATAAGCATAATAATGTAAGCATGAGTGTGTTATCATTTATTATAAGCATGAGTATGTTAATAAATTTGTTATTGACGTAATGAGGTAAGCACGAGTATATTATTTATTAAAATACATCTACATAAAGGGGTGTGTGTATTTAAGCATACCTGGAAGGATACACACCAAAATGTTAATAGGTAACTGTCAGGCAGAAGGTTAATGGATGGTTTTTATACTTTTTTGTTTACTTATCTGCATTAACTACTAAAAAAAGATTGTGAATCTAAAACTTCCTGGTGACTGTAGCTAGTAGCAAAGTTTTTCATATTACTTTTTAAAAAAGGTAAAACCCATTGCTACACAAAATTAATGACTTAAAAGACTGGGTATGAGAGAAACAAAAAGGAAAGAAATGTCTTAGGAGGATGTGGGTGGAGTAATGATGAATGTTAAATGAGGCCAAAGAGATGAGGTTTGTGACAAAAGTTCTAAGATAAGCTAGAAGAGTACAAGGTCAACAATTATTTAGTACACATCTCCATTCCAACAATAATTGTCCAGTAATCAGCATATTTAAATTAAATAGCCCCCAAACTTAAAAACAATAATCAGTCTCTCATTTTGCAGTCATTAGTGATCCTCTTTATTCTCAAGTCTTTCGCTATGACCATAACAGCTAATGAACGACAAAAAGTGACATAACATTGTCACCAACATCTGGGTACACACTCTTTTGTTTGCATAAACAATTTTTAAAAAATCTAGATAGTATGTAGCTTAAATATAAACATAACTCATACTCAAAGTATTTGGTTTCTTTGGGAATATAAAATACATATTGTTTAAGGCAAGTACAATATAAGCATTTCTAATGCAACTGCTTTGTCCTAGATTAAAAGAATGTCCTTAAAATTTTGTTTATATTTGGTATAATTATGCTTTGAAAGAGCTCAAATAATTTAAATAAATTACTGAGGATCTAAATGAAGAACTTGCTTATCAGATTCAACTATGGTTTATGATCACAAAGAACAAAATAATTCATTAGTATACTTTTTAGGGTCTGAATACCCAAAAGCAAATCTCTACTAACCAGCAATAATCACACGAAGCCCACGGTCTTGCCTCTAGCCTGCCCCATCAACAGACATCAATTAAATACGACCTGTGCAAACTGCAGAAGTTCAGACTGGGCTGAGCAACATTCTGCAGACAAGAAAGGGGGGCACTTTGAAAACTAGTTTATTCCAGATCTCACGGGACTTGGGTCCAGTGTTTTATTTCATGTGCAATATTTCCTACTCACCCCCACCTGAATGGACTTTGGGGCCAAGGCAACTGCTTTCCAAATGGAAATGTTCTGGGAAGGTAGTTAGAAAAGCGACTAGTGCCTCAAATACCGTATTTAATGTATGGGTTCTTTAAACCAATGGACATGCATCCAAAAGAGGAAGCCAGATGTTGGCAGTGATGGACACGCTGAGGAGGAAGATCCTGCTCAACATCTCAGCATTACTACGTCTCAAAAGCATGGATACACTAACAGCGGTTCTCTAAAAGCAACGGAAATTTCAGCTCAGAGTTTTAGATCTTATTCCAAGGAGAGTATACCAGAAAATAAGAGGAAAGGAATGTTTTTTCCCCTTTTTAGATCATCAGCTATTCACCAGAAATATATAAACAACCATAATGAACTTCTCACCTAAGCATTTAAGCAAACTGGAAAACTTGAAATGTACACAAGCTGCATAAAAGCTAGAGTGATGGATCAAGGGTACCTTTTCATATGCTTAGTCCTGGTTAAGACAACTAAAGACAAGCCAAATGACAGATCATAACCAAAATCATAAACCAAATAAGGCTGTCAGTGTATTTTTCAACTACATTACAGATGGGTTTCTTGGGGGGAAAAAAAGATTTTTAAAATGCAGCAATCACATCGGTTTTTATTTAAAACGCATAATCCACAGTAAAAAGATTCTCTGTAAAAATGTAAAAACCTAATACCAGACTTCGATATCTTGTAAAAAGAAATGCCTTTAATCATATTCGGTTCCTACATGAGTGACCCTTTGTGGCAGGAGTAGACTTCCGCGTGAGGTTGTGCTACTGCACGCAAGGAGAACTGCTGCAGCTGAGCCTGTCTTACCACCCCGCACTGTCAACACGCTTACTGACTTGGAAAAGGAGGGTGCAGAAGGCATAAAAAGCAGTAGTATCTCAAAAAGGGGGTTTGCCAGAAATTTGTAATTCTTAAACAACTAAATTTTGCCTCAACATTTTCATTCAAGAAATGTAAAGTTAACGAAAATGAAAATCGGTAACAAACTTATTCATTCATTAAGTTTAACATAGTCAAAATTTCATTCTCATAGTAGTACACTTTTCAACTGTTACCAATAAACCTAAGTTTATCTTCTACTCAAAAAACAAAAACAAAAATTTTTTTTAAAATACCCGAAATGCCAATAGGAAACCTAAACAACAATATAGGAGTTCTTGGAAATGTTCAGAACAAAACTGACAGCATAATGAAACTGGTACTAACTACAGATGTATTTTAAAAACTATAGTATGAAGCAAGATACACAAGTGGGAATTTTATTTTAAATTCTCAATACTGAAAAAACTTTAGTATTTTAGACAGCTGCTAAGTTGACCTACACAAAATTCTCAGGCCATAAAACAAAGATGGTTAATTTTTTTTGATTATTCTTATATATAAATATTTAATTTTATATAAAATACTTCTCATTTTCATTTTACTGTTCTATTTATATCTACTATATTTAAACTGAATAATGTCTAAAATCTTTTAGATTACTTCACAATTTTAACCACTTAAAATACAGCACGAAGAAACAGTATCATGTTAACAAATAGCAATAAAAATATGTAATGCCTGTGACCCCCAGAGCAAAGTGGGACACTGATATTCTCATGCTAGAGTGTTTATGCCTTTATTCTGGTAAAAATGTCCTTGCATGCCTAGGGGGCTGCACCACGTGCTAACACTGCTGAAGGAGGGACTTGGCTCAGGAAAGATGCTCTGTTCTCACAGCCTTCACAGCACTGAGTTACAGCAGGAGACACATGTGAAACGGGGCTGAGGTACAGAGGTAGAAATTATTTGCCAAGACTTAGGGAGCAGGTCAGGAGTAGAAATTGGTACACACACCTTTTCCTGTAGGTTCTTAACTCTCAAGGACATAAAAGGCCAAGTTATTCTTAAACAGACTATTTTTTCAGCACTCTAAAACAAGTTAAGAATAGTCACACACACTGAAAAAGACAGACAAAGTGCTTCCTACCATACATCGCATGCGTCTGCTCGTGGGCCCCGTACTGAGTTGCTGAAGAAGACACTAAGCCCGCCTGGGCGTGTGTTGGTGGTGCCATCATTCTAGCATTACCCTGTATTACAGGACTATAGACATGAGGGTGCTGTGTGCAAAAAAAAGAAGAAAACATTAAACTATCAAATAAAGCCAAGCAGATTTTAGATTTTTAACTCCATGGTTTCTGGGTTTCCAGAAACAGAAAATTCCAAACCCTTCTTGACTGCTTCTTTTCAAACTCTTAACATTGAATGGTGATCATCAAATATATATCCCCCCTCCCCAATTTCTTAGCTATCTACCCCACCATGACACAAAGTAAAAAAAAAAAAAAAAAAAAAACAAACAAACACCAGAGTAAAATTCTTCCACCACATTGAAAGTTAAAAGTTAAAATTCCCTAACTAGAAGGAAAAGCGTGAGGGAGACCGTGTCAGCGCACCTGAGACTGGTAGTGTGGCACATGCTGAACAAGCGGCTGGCTGGGAAACTGCTGAGGGCTGTAGGCGACATACTGTGCGGAGTAGGCTGGGGGCGTGGCAACGATGGGGGGGCCTGCGGCCGAGGCCGGGTGCATCATGGTGCTCTGATGATGCTGGTCTTGCCGCTGCTGGGGCATATTTGGTACTACAGGAAAAAGAGGACTTAATTATTGTGAGGAAACGGTGTCTCCTGAGCATAACAGGTAACACACACACACCTACTTGGGCCACAGGAGGCTCAGCATCATCTGAGCCTCCTGCCTGCCTCTCCACCACCACTTTACACCACACCCCCTAGCTCCACCCTGCAGCCACTCTGGGTATTTTCCTGTTGCACAGCTGTGCCTTAGCCTTAAAGGCCAGACCCAAACTCCCAGCTGTAGAGTATCTTCAGCTACTCATCCTTTAGGTGTCATTTTGAAAGTAACTTCCTCAGAGAGACTGTCTGGATGACTCAGACTTGATGGAATCCTGTAACAGACTCTCATAGCACCAGGAATGACTTTTCCTTCATTCCACTTCTTAGATTATCTATTGCTTTTTAAAAAACAATCTCTACCACAAGACAATGGCAGGGGTGGGGTGGGTACACCTATACCTTTGATACACCAAATTATACCACTTGCTAGGGAAGGGCACTAGGCTCATTTAAAGAAAATTCAGAGTATGATGAAAGAGGCCAAACAGACTTAACACTCATCTTACCCCCATTTTCCTTAATGCCCCACCATGGAGCCCTATGGCTCCTTGCTTTCTTATACTGAATATGTGTGAGAAGTAATAACC
Organism: Tupaia belangeri chinensis; assembly: GCF_000334495.1. Lineage (NCBI taxonomy): Eukaryota > Metazoa > Chordata > Mammalia > Scandentia > Tupaiidae > Tupaia > Tupaia belangeri. The sequence continues at coordinate 8,192,938 of NW_006159701.1, read as the reverse complement.
ACCCCCTTTAAAAATTACTTTATGTCTTGTATTATTCTACACATATTTCTGCCTATGAAGTTTCTCTGCTAAAGCTTCTGTCAAGAATTCAGCTCAAGGGACCAGCAGTTAGTGTAATGGCTATGTCTCTGGACTCCCATGTAGTCGACTGCGGTTCACGTCCCGGACCCTGTGGCTTAAAACTCACACTGGGCGCGTGTGCCCAAGATCCCAAGAGGAGAATGGAGGACAAGGGATTGCGGCGTGGCCATCCCCCCTGGGGGGTGATTTCTCACTTTCTGTCTCTATGTCTCTCTCTGTCTCTCTGGCGAGCGCACACGCCCTATAGCAAAAACCTCTCCAAAAAAAAAAAAAGAATTCAGCTCAAGGGACCAGCAGATGGCTGGTTTACATTGTTAGACTCCCACGAGTCCTGGACCCAGTGGCTTAAAACTCACACAGGGTAGGGTTGGGGGTGGGAGGGCCAGCAGATGGTATAATTGTTACATGGCTGAACTCCTATGTCGTCTACTGCAGTTCAAGTCCTGGATCTGATGGTTTAAAACTCATCCCAGGCACGTGTGTGCCCCAAATCCTGAGAGGCAAATGGAGGAAAAGAAATTGTGGCATGGCCATCCTCCCCACGGGGTGATTTCTCACTTTCTGTCTCTTATCTCTCTGGAGAGCACATGCACTCTATAGCAAAACTCTCAAAAACAAAACAAAACAAAAACTCACACCAGGTGCGTGTACGTGTGTGCCCAAAACCCCAAAGGAAAATAGAGGAAAGGGGGTTGCGGCATGGCCATACCCCCACAGGGTAATTTCTCGCTTTCTGCCTCTCTGCGTTTCTCTCTCTCCAGGAAGCGGTATGCGCCCTATAGCAAAAATCTCAAAAAAAAAAAAAAAAAAAAAAAAATCCAGCTTGGCTTTCGTTTCCTCTGTGAGGTCTTTCTCAGTTCCTCCAGCAAGGGCTCACTCTACCCGCTGTGTGCTTTTGCTCACGTGTCTGTGACAGCAGCGACAGTTGTCTGTGATCTGTTTCTGGTGGGACGTGAACCGACTTGGAGGAAGGAATCATGAGCTTGTATTAGGTTGTCAGTAAAATCATGACGTATTTTTTGCATAGAAAAATGTGTCATGACTTTCCCAACAATCTAATACTTACAACAATCCATGCTTATAAAAAGGTACAAGGCAGAAAGAATATGAAAATTGGTCTTTTCATAACATCATCAAAACTCATTATACAATAGCTACAAATTTCCTGACAGAATTTTTTTTTTTTTTTGAACAATTAAAACCAGGCTAAACATTTAATGACTGTTGCTAAAATTTAGAAGAGCTATTAGGTCATCTGGGAAGTCATGACATATTTTTCCATGTTTTTCTACACAAAAATGCATCATGACTTTCCTGATGATCTAAAAGTTACCTATTATTTCATCAATTTAGAAAAGCAAATCTGAAGGACCAGCAATAAGCATAATGGCTATGTTGCAGGACTCCCCTGTAGTCGTCTGCAGTTCGAGTCCCGGACCCAGTGGCTTAAACTCATGCTGGGCGCATGTGCGTGTGTGCCCAAGATCCCGAGAGGAGAATGGAGAAGAAGGGATTGAGGCCTAGCCATACCCCCTGGGGGGTGGTTTCTCGCTTTCTCTGTCTTTTTGGTGAGCGCAAAAAAACCTCTCCAAGGAAAAAAACAAAAAGCAAATATAAACAGAAGAATGCAGTAAAGTAAAATATTTTTCTGAATTTAATCTTGAGAGCCTGCCTAATGAAAAGTACTCCTTTTGGTAGATAAAGCTAGCCTAAACTAAGTACCATTTTTATCAGATGAAAGTTTGTCTAATTAAGGTCACTGACTGAGCTTAACTTATTCATTATCATTACCTTTGTTATTTGATTATTACCTTCAGGTACATAAACAACCAACCTGAAAGCTAGTTGAGTAGACTCTTTCCTAAAATTAAACATTTGCATTACTTGGTTATGGGGTGTGTTCTGTTTCTAAAGGAGTCTAACTTAAGCTTAAACCACACTGCATAGACGTTTCCTGTATCAATGGTTCTCGTTTCCTGTATCAATGGTTCTCGATTGGGAGCAATCTGGCCTTTCAAGGGACATTTGGCAATGCCTGAAAGACATTTCTGGTCATCACAATTGAGGGAAGGGAGCTTACTACTAGCTCATCTACAGAGCAGAGATCAGGATGTTGCTAACCACCCTACAGTTCACAGGAAATCCCTCTCCCCATTCAAAAGACTATGCTATCAGTTCTAAATGTCAACAGTGCCATGGCTAAGAAACGGTGCTTTATGTTAGTATGTCCTTGACTATGGCATACTGTATTTTCCAAACACAGCTAACCCTCTTCCCAGGCTGCAAAGAAAGAAGGGGGGAAAAACACAAATGAACGAACAACCCTGCAGTATGTAAGTACATAGAGGACAAAGAGGTGGTTTTGTGCAAAGCTACTACCCCATATAAAGACATGCCCTATACAATTCATAGCTACGTTTCAGAACCAAGCCCTTGACTCTGGCTGTTAACTGAAAAAACACTAAAATACCCTGTCCAGTGCTTCAAATGGTCTAATTTAGTAAGATAGAAAAAGACAAAATTAACACACAGAAAACATTATCTTCATATATGAGGGGCTGTCAAAAAGTCATGGAAAGGGGCTGGCAGACACCATGGTGGCTGGGGCATTTGGACTCCCACATGGCTGACCATGGTTCATAGTATGAGTCCTAGACCCGGTAGCTCACTTTCTCCCTTTCTGTCTCTTTCTGGTCAAGTTAAAAAAAAAAACAGTAATAATGATAAGTAAAATTAAATAAATAATTTTTTTTAAAGAGAGATTTTTGCTATAGAGTGAGGACGCTCACCAGAGAGACAGAAAGAGAGAAATCACCCCCTTGGGGAGATGGCCACAATCCCTTCTCCGTTCTCCTCTTAGGATCTAGGGTACACATGCACATGTACCCAGCATGAGAGTGAAGCCGCTGGGTCCAGGACTTGAACAGCGGTTGATTACATCGGAGTCAGCAACATAACCATTATGCCATTTGCTCGTGCCTAAATTGTTAAAAAATGACTTATTGATTGATTTATTTAAATTTGATTGGAAAGAGAGAGAAAGTGAGAAAGTAAGCAGCCAGGTCCAGGACTCGAACCGTAGTCAGCCACAAGGGAATCCAGTGCCCATAATCACCACGCCACCTGCCAGCCCCACATGATGTACTTTTTTCTATGCAAAAATGTGTCATGCCTTTTCCAACATCCCAACAATATAGTTCCATTAATATGAAATATTTAGAAAAGTCAAATTTATAAAGAAATATTAATGTGCCTAGGAACTTACGTGTGGGGGAAGAAGACATGAGGTAAGGGGAATAACTGCCAAAGGGTACAGGGTTTCTTCCTGAGATAAAATTGTTCTAAAATTGATTGTGGTGATGGTTGCATAACTTTAAGAATATACTTAAAAACTCTAAAATGTATATTAAATGGGTTGACTTTTGTGGTGTATGAATTATGTCCACATACAGCTATTTAAAAACATAAATGGGGGGCTGGGACCAGCAGTTGGCATAATGGCTATGTCGCTGGACTCCCCTGTAGTTGACCGTGGTTTAAGTCCTGGACCCGGTAGCTTAAACTCACGCCAGGTGCGTGTGTGTGTGCCCAAGATCCCAAGAGGAGAATGGAGGAGAAGGGATTGGGGCGTGGCCATCCCCCCCCTGGGGGGTGATTTCTCACTTTCTATCTCTCTGTCTTTCTGGCAAGCGTACACGCCCTAAAGCAAAAACTTTCCCAAAAATAAACAAACAAACAAACAAACAAGGACCAGCAGATGGTACATATAATAGTTACATCGCTGGATCCTCTCATATTGACCGCTGTTCAAGTCCTGGGCCTGGTGGCATAAAGCTCTCGCTGGGCTAGTGTGCATGAATGCCCAAAATCCTAGGAGAAGAACGGAGAAGGGACTAGGGTGTGGCCACCACCCTAGCAGTGGTTTCTCACTTTCTGACTCTCTGGCGAGCCCACATACCCTTTAACAAAAATCTCTGTCCCCCCGACAGAAAAAAAAAAAAAAAACACATAAACAAGTGTATTTGTGAAAATGCGGGGCCAGAAGGCAGTGCGACACGAAACACAATGTACCGAGAGGCTGAGAACAAAGTACAGTGTAATGGGAGGACTCCAGGCTCATGTTCTAAAGTCTCCGTGACTACGGTGGACACGTGTATACCCATGGTTGGGGCTGGCTGGAGGTGGACTAATTTATCAATGCCCTACTGGGGGTGCTGTCTCTGTCACTCTCACTCATTTAAGAAAAAAATAAACTTGGGGCCAGCAGGTGATATGGTGGTTAAGGTGCTGGATTCCCACATGGTTGACCACAGTTCAAATCCTGGACCTGGTGGCTTGCCTTCTCACTCACTCTGTCTCTGATCAAATTGAAGAATAATGATAATACATTAAATTAAATAATTCTGAAAAAAAAAAAAACTTTAAAAGATAGGCATCTGCAAATATAAATACTATAAGGCTAAATAAAAAATAATCTTAAATGATCACGTGTTGATGACGGAAGGCATGAAATAAGTCAGCAGGCCTTTAAGCTAACCCCGTGACCCAAGCCTGGTATACTGCCCCCTCCCACACTACGCCAGGGCTGCCCTGTATGAGAACCGGTGCTATGTCACCTCCAAGACGAGGCTGCTTATCTAGAACTCACTGAAGATTCTGTTCAGGACTGCTTCTCTGAATACAGAACTCATTTTGAGAGAAGCTGGCTGCCAAGTTATGACTAGCCCATGGAGAAGTCCAGGTGAGTAGCCAGGGACCCAGCGAGGCCTCCTGCCAACAGCTTTGAGTCTGGATGCAGACCCTCTCAGGTAACCCATCAGACAGCTGCAGTCCTAGCCAACATCTTGTCTGCAACTTCAGATGCTGAGGCGGAACCACAGCTGGTCCTGGATTCCTGACCCTCAGAAAATGAGTGAAATCATGTTTCTTGTTTTAAGCAGTCAAGCATTATAATCTTTTGGTATGCAGCAGATAATGCAGTTACTATTTTTAGTGACCACAGTTCAGTTCCAGTGCAAGCAGAGGCAGAATAAAAATCTTGCAACGCTAACCTAAATTGGAAATATTAATATGAATAAGTTTTGATTTTAAAAATTATTATTAGTTTTTAAAATTTTGCTATAGGGCATGTGCACTCACCAGAGAGAGAGAGAGAGAGAGAGAGAGAGAGAGAGAGCTGAAGAGAGAGAAAAAATGAGAAATCATCCCCCAGATAGGATGGCTATGCTGCAATCCCTTTTTCATTCCTCTCTCGGGACTCTGGGCAGGCATGCATGCCCATGTGCCTAGTGTGCTTTTCAAGCCACAAGGTCTGACACTTGAACCGTTTAGTCAGCCATGTGGGATACAAACACCTTAATCACCATGTACTGGCTGGCCTGAATTTCTGAAATTTATTAAACAGTGGTATTTCCTAATTTTGTCCACGGAAAAGGGCTAACAGCAGTAACTTAATAGCAATGAGCACAACCAACAGCCAGATAAATGGTTTATAAATACTACTTCCCAGAAAAAGGAGTCAGGATTCCTTGGAGGAATTACTGGCAGATCTAGGAGTGAGGTTAGGAGAAAAACTGGCCTGAGGCATCTACGCATCAGAGAGAAACAAGTAGCACTGCAGGACACAGGCGCCAGACTGCAGGGGTTCCAAGCCATCGCATAGGGGACAAGAGGAGCAGCAAAAAAGAATACCGCCCAATGAACAATGAACGGATAAGGACCCTTGTACCAATACTCCTTCAGAAAGTAAGAATAAGGATAAATAGTAACAATGCCAGAGAGAGAGATTCACACCCCTTAAGAACTAAAACTTGGGTGAGCATAACCAGAAGTTTGGGTACCAACTCCTCACTATGAAAACTGAAAGCATTAAGCATTTATCCTGCCTTTCCTATACAACCTATTTGAGGATAATCAAATAGCTATAGGTGAAAATGACAGTCCTTTACAAATAATTTCTAGCCAGTAAATGAAGCAAAAATGCTGGGAATTCAGAAACTACCATTTTCAAACAAACTCCTAATGGCAGAGATTTTCAAAGTACAGTCCTAACCCAGCAGCATTACTTAGGGACTGTTTTAGTTGTGCTTTTAAATACTTTCCCCTTTATTCACAATAGAGTACACAGGAGCGAGTAGGTGAGAGAGAGGGGTGGGGGGGCAAGCACCCTCTGCAAGGACTGGTCATGCCACGATCCCCTTCCTCTAGCCAGTCTGACCCTGGGCACTCGCACATGTGCCTGGTGCATCTCATGCTGACCAGGCCAGGAATTTAAACCAGAGTCACCAAATGGGATGTGGCTTCTCCCGAGTAGTGTATCTCTGTCTAGAGTCAGCCTAGGGAACAGATTTTTATAAATCACACCAAAAATGTAAATTCTTAGGCTATAACCCAAACCTACTGATTCAGAAACCTGGGGATGGGGACAAACCATCAGTTTGCTTGTTAGTTATTGTTTTTGTTCATTTGTTTGTTTTGCCAGCGATAAAGAATGTGAGAAAGCAGCCCCCAGTAGGGGATGGTCACACATATTTCCCTCTATTTCTCCATCCCCTCAGGATCCGGTCCTAGTGTGTCTTTAAAGCCAACAGAGCCAGGACTTGTACCTCAATAAGTCATGTGGGATCTGGCTCCCTCTGCAATGGGCTTACCTGCACTACAGGGCTGACCCTCTGCAACCTGTGTGTTTAGCAAGCTGTTCTGATGTACAATATCAAGTTCTGATTTCTGATCCGATAGACAGAATCAAAGAATGTTTCCTTAATGAAAATAAGATGTCCAGCATTCATCAATAATGAATAACATGAACAATTAATAGAAAACTTTACAAGAGTGGGGAACTGAGATATATCATCACCTGAGCCATGAATCAATCTTACCACAAGTAAAAGTAGGACCAGACACACCTTCTTACACTACACAGTACAGAACAAACAGAACCGCCTTCTTCCACACCACCAAGAAAGTTGAACATGGACGTAATCAATGACATCTCAAGAAGAGGGCCAGCAGATGGTGTGGAGGTTAAGACAACTGTATCCCACATGGTCAACTGTGAGGTTCAAGTCCCAGATCTGGCGGCTTCAAAAACATGCTGTGCACATGTGCATATGTACCCCAAATCCCAAGAGGACAGAGAAAAAGAAGGGACTGTGATGTGGTCATCCCCCTGTTGGGTGATTTCTCACTTTCACTCCCGCCCTCACCTGAGTCTCTCTCCAGTGAGTGCATGCATCCTATAGCACAACTACAAAGCAAATTCAAAATGTGGAACATACTACATAACAAATGGGTTTCTGCCAAAAAGCAGTATCAGAGAGAAGGTAGGAAGATCTAGGTTGGCTCCAAAGTGGTGAAGGGAGCCAGATCTCACATGGCTGACCACAGTTCAAATTCTGGCCTCAGCAGATTGAAAAACATGTGGGGCATGTGAGCATATGTGCCCAAGATCACGACAGAATGAAGAAGGGATTGTGGTGTGATCAAAACCCATGGGGGGTGCTTTCTCCCTTACCTTCTCTCTGATAAGCACTCATACCCTCTGATAGTTAAAAAAACAAAGTAGGAAACCACAAAGAGATGTAATAAATGTAATGAAGTATATATTCAAAACAAAATAATGGTAAAAATATTCTTTCGGTTCAACCAGGATAATCTGATTATGACTGGTTATCAAGGAATTACTACTAATTTTACAAAGTGTGATAGCACTCAGGCTACTTAAAAAGGAAAAAAAATCCTACTTTTAAAAAGATGTACACTAAGTATATAAGATTTAAATGCCATGATGTCTGGGATGTGTTTTAAATATTTCAGCGAGGACCAGCAGGTGACATAGTGGTTAAGGCGCTAGACACTCCCACATGGCTGAACAAGGTTCAAGTCCTGAATCTGGTGGCTTGCTTTCATGCTTCCTCTTTCTCTCTGTCTCTCTCTCTGGTCAAATTAAAATAAATGAATGAATAAATAAAATTAAATAGATAATTTAAAAATAAATAAATAAATATTTCAGCAAAGAAAAACAGTATAAGAAGTAAATATGACAAATCTTTATAACCATAGATAGAATCTGAATGATGGAAAAAGAAAATATCGCTTCCCATTGTCTTAGCACAGCAGAGTTTCACAGCTGACATTTGGAAAGTGTGCCTGTTCTGTCTTACTGAAAATGCCTCTGTAAAACTACCTGGAATATAATCTGAGGTATAGTTTCTATTAAAATGACAATAGCTGCTGAAGTTATTAGGTCACTGGAAAGGTCATGCCACTTTTTGTAAAAAAAAAAAAAAAAGAAAGAAAAATATGTCATGACATTTCTGAAGACCCAATAGAGCATATGTCTCATCCCAGACCTATACTGTCATGCTTGCCTTTACTGCAATAATGTTTTATATTTTAATATAAAAATCTTCCATTGCATTGCTATAAGTAATCACTGAAAACAGCACAGGCTGGGGACCAGCAGATAACGTAATGGTTACATTGCTCGACTCCCACATGGTTGACAACAGTTCGAGTCCCAGACCCAGTGGCTTGAAACTCACACTGGGAACATATGCGTGGGTGCCCAAAATCCTGAGAAGAGAATGGAGGAGAAGGGATTGCACTGTGGCCATTCCTCCAGAGGGTGATTTCTTGCTGTCTGTCTTTCTCTGTCTCTCTGGTGAGCGCATACACCCTAAAAAATTTTCTCTCTAAAAATAAATAAATAAATAAATAAATAAATAAATACAATACAATAGCACAGGCTGGTCCATGGCCTAGTGGTTAAGGGAGCTGGATCCCACATGACCAACCAGTTTCAATCCTGGCCCAGTGGTTAGAAAAACATACCAGCCATGTATGTGTGCCTGACCAAAATCCTAAGAGGAAGGAGAAATGGAGGTAAAGGGTTTGTGATGTTACTGTGCACCACTGGGGGGGTCCCTTCCCCCACCCCCACAAGCTCTCATGCCCTCTGGAAATGAAAAAAACAGCAACACTAGGTAGTAATAAATAACACCTTACCACTGCACCAAAAAAACCTTTTCTTCTCTGATTATCTTCAGTCCCTTGCAATAAAATCAATTCCTATAGTTAGATACTTAAAATGATCTAACGTATGCCCAACTGCACAGGTAGTTCCACCACGTGGGAAGCTAAAAGCTAGCTACAGGGAGACCGTGGTTTCAGTTAGTAGGGACAGCCTGAGGACACTAGGTGCAGACATACATGGCTAGCTCATCGGGTGGAAAGACTGACACAATAAGACTGTCAAAAATACCTATCTCTTGGGAACCAGCAGTTAGTGTAATGGCTATGTCTCTGGATTCCCACGTAGTTGACCATGGTTCACGATCCGGACCCGGTAGCTTAAAACTCACGCTGGACACGTGTGCATGCGTGCCCAAGATCCCGAGAGGAGAATGGAGGAGAAGGGATTGCGGCATCACCATCCTCCCATGGTGGGTGATTTCTCGCTTTCTGTCTCTATGTCTCTGTCTGTCTGGTGAGTGCACGTGCCCTATAGCAAAAAGCCCTAAAAAAACCCCCAAAAAACCAAAAAAAAAAACCATAAACCTATCTCTTTCTCCCACCATCCCTATAAAATAAAAAAATAAATTAAAAAAATTAAGGTAAGTTCTTTCAACGAGTTGAAGTGTTCTATGACCCCCCCAAAAAAGGGGGGATATGACATCCCATCCCCTAAAAATCAGAGTTTAGTGTTTATCCAAAATAAATACAATTATGAACATTGAGGAAATCTTACTAATTTAAGAAAGGAAATTTTTAGGTCAGAATGGTAATTACTGGACATTGGCAAACGTATTCTCTACAGAAATCATTCTTTCTACACTATTATTTCAATAACAGAAATTAATTGGTCTAAATTAAATGGATGGTGAAAAAGAAACCTTTAGAATTTTTCAACATTGAAGATTTCCTTTTGGGACAGCAAATGGCATAAAAGTTACACCACTGGACTCCCCTATAGTTGACCGTGGTTTGAGTCCTGGAGCCAGTGCCTTGAAACTCACACAGGGCACATGTGCATGCATGCCCAAAATTAGAAGAGGAGAATGGAAGAGAAAGGATTGTGGTGTGGCCATCCCCCCCAGGGGTGGGGTGATATCACACTTTCTGTCTCCGTCTCTCTGTTTCTCCAGCAAGCACACACACCCTATAGCAAAAATCCTCTCTTGCTCTCAAAAAAAAAAATTCCTTTTAAGATAAGTGGATTTTTTTCTATGAAGGCTCTTTAACCACACAAGTAAAATTAATAGTTTATACAACTATCTTTACAACTCTCTCATTTTAAAGATAAGAAAATATCCCTCTAATAAGGATTTTGGTGTTGGTTTCTGGAGTTGCACACTGCTTCAAAAAAAATTCTAGAATTTGGGGAAATAATTTTTAAGTTAATATAAAAATTAGATAGGCAATCTAGTAAATTAATTTACCAAACTCTCTCTTTCAAATTTAACTTCTGGGCCAGCAGGCAGCACAGTGGTTAAGGCACTGGGTCCCAAATGGCTAACTGCACAGTTCAAGCCCTGGGGGCTTAAAAAACACACCAGGTGTGCATGTGTGTATGCTCAAAATCCTGAGTGGAGAATGAAGGAGAAGGGATTGCAGTGTGGCCATCTCCCTTCTGGGGAGAGCTCTCTCTCTCTCTGTCCAGTGAGCACACATGGCCTACAGCAAAATACTGAAAAACAAAAATATCAAAACCAAAAGAACTTCCTATTTAAATTCAGATTTCAGATGAAAAATTTCAGAATTTAATTATTCCCTGTGAAGAGGACAATGATGATCACAACTGACGGAGCACATTTCCTGTTTCTATACATAAAATTTGTCTGAATACCTTAGGTAATGTCAGTCATCAGAAGTCAAAGTTGAACAACAAATACTGACTCATTAAAACCAGGTACTTAATTCATGCAGCATGCAGACCACAAGCAAACACAGGCAGGAGTATTCTCACCTTTACCTGCTCTATATGTCTTGGCTTGATTCACTGGCATGGGCGTCATGGGTATTGGGTATAAAGGCTTTAGGGAATTAAAAAAAAATAATATTAGGCTCTTGTAATAAGGTATTCTACAGTTTATATTTAAACTCTCCCTTAAGTTTATATTGTCAGAGAGATAGCTCTGAGGTTTCCTAATGTTAAGCTACTATGAAGTAAAATCAGAGCTGGACCCTGGTGTAGCAGCAAAACACGACTCTCTGCTAGGCTAACCCACATGGGAACCTTCCAGATTCAAGTCTGAAGGCACTCCGCAAGTACACAGGCCATGCGTGTGTCCATGTCCCCGTGTTGGCTGAAGTTAGCCCGGAACACGGCATCAGAACCATGTTGGGGTCGCTGTCTCTCTTTCTCTGTGTTGCTCGTGGAAGGAGTGAGGTAAATAAACTTAAAAATAAAAACAAAAACCCACTGCTAAGAGGACAAACCCCAAGCTACGGTAAATCTTTTCCACAGAAAACACCCAGATTTAGGCCTTCATGCTAACATACCAAACCACTGCATGTGTCCCTCTTTCAAATATTCCTGGTTACATCACTGACTGAAGGCCCCACAAACCTAGAGTGCTTGGTGTCAAATACAACCCCTAGAGAGGCTAAAGGAACATCAAATTCTTTGACTTACTTGCACGCCTGGGCTCACTGGGACAGGATACATCATATTTGGTGCAAAACAAACAGGTTGAGTATAAACGGGAGTTGGCTGTTGATGACCCACCATAGATGGGCTAGGTTGTGCTTGAGGCCGAGGTGAAGTTGGGGTGGTAGAAGGTTTTGGCTACAAAAACAAAAATAAAATTGAACTATCTCCAGGTATAAGGTAATTATTGCTGCAATTTGAAGACTGATTTTCCTAATCTTTCTAACTTTTAATTCACTTTAACCAGTCCTTTTCATTGGAGGAAAAAAATTTCCCTATATTTTAATAAAAGATGTTTTTAGTAGATAATGAAAACAAAACTTTACCTATTATTGGGTTTGTTGAGAAAGTTATGACACATTTTTATATAGAAAAACACAGAAAAATAATGTCATGACTTTCCCAACCTAATAAAAATATTAAAAAAGAGGTAGTGTTTTAAGAAACTGGAGAAAGTGTTTTCAAAAAATTATAAATTGATCTTATGAATTCAGCAGAATAGTAACAATAGTATTATCTATAAATCTAATAGCCTAGCCTGCCAATCATCTTCAAATTCTTGAGTCAGAAAGATTTAGACTTGCCTAATATCACATCTAACTGAAGATAAGATAATTTTAATTGTGGCTAAAAATATTCATTAATAACCATATAAGAAGAAAAGAGTTGATTCATTATACTACAATGGAATTTAGTTGACAGGTATAGGAGGAGAAATATTACTAATTATAATAAATACATTTTTTCCAGCGATTACATGACCTCACAGAAAATAATAAACCCACCTGAGAAAAGGAACGAGGGTTGAACTCCTTTGCATTGGGATTCAAGGTTGATTTCCTAACTTGCCTAAACCAGAAAAATATACAAAGGCCAATGAAATCAGCATGGAACTTAACTTTGTCTGAAAGTTTCATTACCTGATAATCTGCTTTTAAAAGCTACACATAGAGTTAAACAATTCTCAACAAAATCATTAATCCTCCTTAAAATACACACACACACACTCTATTGCCCACCCATAAAGAAACTGGCCATAAAAGCATGATTTTTTTAAAAAAATTCTCATATACCAAAGAGACAGAGAGGACAAGAGGAGTGAGAAAGCACCCCCCCATGGGGATGGACACACTGCAATCCTTTCACTTTTGTTCTCCTCGGGATTTTGGACATGCATGCACAAGTGCCTGATGTGTTTTTCAAGCTGCTGGGTTCTGGACTTAAACCATTTAGTTGACCGTGTGGGATTCAGCCACCTTAACCACCAAGTCACTGGCTGGCCCAAAAATACAAAATCAAAAAACAATAACAAAACACAAACCTCATGCATAGTGTTTTAATAATATGCATTTTTAAAAGTTTCTACAGAATGTGTGTGCTTGTTGGAAGAGACAGGTGTAGGTGTAGATGTGTCTGTCTGTGTGTGACAGAAAGCACCCTCCCTAGGGAGACTGCCTTGCTATAATTCCCTCTCTGCCACCTCTTCTTTTAAGATTTTAGGGATCCACCCACACTTGCCTGCCATGCTTTTCAAGTGCTGGATCTGAACTGAAACTGCAGTTGGGATTCAGACACTTTAACTACTGTGACACCAACTGGCCCCAATATTTTTGTTCCTTAGTTTTGTCAGAAGGTATGTGTATTCATCAGAGAGAGACAAATAAAGAGAGGGAAAAAACTACCCCTTCCTCATGGGTCATGGTCACCCCACACTCCTTCCTCCATCTACCTATTCTGTAGGGATCTGGCACACATACACATACATGCCCAGTGTTTTTCTCCAGCCGCTGAGCCCAAGATTTGTACTGCATAGTCGGCCATGTAGAATGTGGCTCCCTGAACCACTAGGCAACAGAGCAAGCCCTCCATGAACTTTCTGAAGATGCCTGGTATATAACTGCTTCTCTCAAAAGGTAATCGAGAGGGATCAGCAGGTGGCATGGTGCTTAAGGTACTGGACACACCCACATGGTCGACCGCAGTTCGAGTCCTGGACCTGGTAGCTTGCTTTCTCACTTTCTTTCTCTCTCTCTCTCTCTGTAACTCTCTCTGTGTCTCTCTCTGGTCAAATTAAAATAAGTAATAATAAATGAATAAACAAAACAACAACAACAAAAAAGTAATCAAGAGCCAGTGGATGACATGGTGATTAAGGTGATTAGATCCCACATGGATAACTGTGCAGTTTGAGTCCTGAACCCAGAGACTTTGAAAACATGCTGGGCAAATGTTCTTGCATGCCCAAAACCCAAAAGAAGGGAGAAATGGAGGAAAAGAGAATGTGGTGTGACTACGCCCCACAGAGGGGGCTTTCTCTGGAGAGTGTGTGAGACCTCTGCCAAAACTTAAAGAAAAAAAAAAAAAAAAAAAAAGGAAATCAACAGGTTCCTGAACAGAAAAGACAGTAGCCCCTTTATAAAATGCCTTTAAGACCAATGGGTAATATACCGCTCTTTAGCAGGCAGTAGCTTCTAATATGACAAGGTATTTTCTACATGCCACACATTGTGGAAAATCTAGGATCTAATAAAAATGTTTGCCTCAAATCAAGAATAAGTAGTTCTCTGAGACCAGCAGGTGGCATGGTTGTTAAAGCACTGAACTTCCTCCACATAGCTGACTATGGTCCAAGCCCCAGATTGAAAGGCTTGAAAATCACCATGGGTACATGTGCATGCATGCCCCGAATCCCAGGAGAATGGAGGAGGGATTGCAGTATGGCAATCCCTGGGGGATGATTTCTCATTTTTCCTCTCTCTTTCTCTCTGGCAAGCACAGATATCCAATGACAAAAACAAAAACAAAAAAGAGTAAGTAGTTTCCAACTTGGAGTCAGGTGGAAGCTCAGTGGAAATGCGACTAAACTCACACGGGAAGAAGCATTCTGGGTCGGCATGCAGGGACCTCCCCGAGCACATTGTGCTTGCCTGTGTGTGTACCCAATTTGAGCGGGCTGAGACTGGGGTGAACTGTGGCATAGAAAAAAGACAAACATAAAATAGGAGCAGAGGTTGGGCTAGTCATTGGCATGGTGGTTAAGGCAGCTGGATCTCACATAGCTGATTGAATGTTTCTGGTCCCAGACCCAGGGTCTTGTAACACACTCCAGGAGCATGTGCATACATGCCCAAAATCCTAAGAGGAGGGGACCAACAGTCAGCATAATGACTATGTCGCTGGACTCCCATGTAGTCGACCACGGTTCGTGTCCCAGACCCAGTGGCTTAAAACTCATGCAGGGGTGCATATGCAATGCATGCCCAAGATCCCTAAAGGAGACTGGAGGAGAAGGGACTGTGGCGTGGCCATCCCTCCGGGGGTGATTTCTCGCTTTCTGTCTCTCTGTCTCTCTCTGTCTGTCTGGTGAGCGCATGCGCCCTATAGCAAAAACCTCTCCAAAAAAAAAATCCTAAGAGGAGAATGGAGAGAGGGTGTGGCCATCCTCCCTGGAAGGTGATTTTACACTTTCTGTCTCTCGTCTCTTTCTGACAAGCACTATAGCAAACAAACAAAAAAATAAAATAAGGGAAGAAGGAAAGATGGACAGATGGAAGGAAGGAGGGAGGGAAGGAAAGAAGGGAGGGAAGGAGGGAGGAGCAAAGGGAGGAAGGGAGGGAGGAGTACAGTGACTAAGTGCCGTGCACTGGGAACTGGATCCCATATGGCTGACCGTGGTTCGGCTCTCAGGTCCAGTAGCTTGAAAAACACTATGGCACATGTGTGTGTATGTGCCTAATCCTGACAGAATGAGAAATGGAGGGAAAGGATTACGGTGTGATGTAACCCCACTAATGGGTGCTTTTGTCTCACTCTGGTGGGTGTACGAGTCCTTTAGCAATGAATAAAAAAGTAGTCCCCAACTCATAAACCAATTGGAATCCAAAAGTTCAACTTTAACTAGGTTTTTTGGTACCCAGAACACACAAATTGATGGTAACTGGGTTCAGAGGCCTGCCTGTATAAGTCCACTTAACAGATAAAATGCTGATTGTAAGAATAAAGTCCATCTTAACAAATCTAAATATCAACTAAACTTTGTTCTGATAGAAAACACTTTGAAATTCCAACTAGGTACTTCTCTAACCATGGTAGTTTTTAGTCCCAGAAGCACAGGAGAGCTAAGTACACAGAGGACACAGAGGGCACAGGTCCCCAAACCTGATCGTTTTCAATTCCCATATAAGTATGGGAAAGCCTTTCTAAATTCATGCCTATTTTTTGTTTTCCCCGCCTTTGGGGTGCAAATGGAGGAGGAGAAAAGGGCAGCACAGGGTATAATGATTCAATTTACTTAAGATGCCATTTGTTTAGACCAGCTGCTCATGAATTAAGGGTTACTTATAAAACAGTCTCCAAGTCCACATAGATTCTTGAGCTGGAAAGGCCAGCACACCTAAGAAGAGCAAGTAAGTTAAATGAATCACAGGAAGATCCGAATTCCAGGATTACTCACTCGGCTGCGTCTTTCTTCTCCTCTTTATCCTCTTTCTCCTGTTTGCATGCTGGACTGGAAGTCTGAACACCTTGGGATGTGACCTCGGGCCCCCTCTTGTGCTCCGCGTTAGTCAGTATCGAAGGGGAAATGCTGGGGCTGTTGGGCTTGCTGCTGCCACTGGTGCAGTTGCTGCTGCTATTTTCAATGAAAGAATCCTTAGCACTGGGTTCAATTTTTTCTTTGACCAAATCTCTTGGTTTTTCTCCCTCTCTATTTTTGCTTAGCAGTTGATCCATAGATTCAGAAGTAGAACTTGGCTGTAACTAAAAAAGCAGATAATTATATTTAAGTATTTTAAATAACTCTGGTAGTCATTTTTGTCCATGAGCATAAGCAGAGTAATATTGTTTGTGCGCATGAACTATTTTGAATAAGATTTTCATACTTTAAGTGTGCTGTTTTTATTGTAAGGCAATGATAACAGAATGTCTGCAGAACACAACCAGTCATCGACACATTCATATGCCCTAGCCTCAAAAGTCAAATATTTAGAGATAGTAATTTAGCATCTGAAGTCCAATCAAGAATATAGTCTCCAGGGTATGTCCGAAATGCCATTCTTGGGTCTGCATATTTCAGAAGACCTATTACAAGTAAATAGTTCATTTATTGCTATCTCAATATGCTAATTGTTAATCAACTTTAAAAATAAGAGAAAAAATTAAGTATTTATTGAGTGCTTCTCTGTCATGTCAGAAGCTGTGCCTGCCAGGTATGGAAAACTATGAAACAGCTCTGCCCTCCAAGATTTGCAATCTGAATGCGACTGGATACTTAACAACAAAATGCAATAAATGGTATGGGATCCTATAGAAAGAACAGCCTATAGAAAAGGAAGGTTTCTCAGTGGCTATATGAGCTAGTCTAAGGAGTGAAAGATATTTAGGATGTCTGGAAACGGTAATAGCCTAAGCAAGAGAAAATGACATTTTCAAAAATGCAAAGGAGGCCCAACCACAGCACAGTGGTAGAGGCAGAAGGGATCTGCAGAGCAAAGCTGGAGGCCACATGCAAAGGCTCTGAGTTTGCACCCAGGTCTACCTGAACACATCGAGTGTGCCTGTGATCCTGGCCAGCTGCAGGGCTGGGGCAAGAACTGCAGCATGAGGTCCCTTTTGTCTGTCTATCTGTCTCTCACACATAAAGGAAATAATTCTTGAAAAAATCCACAGAAAAGGGAGAAGATGGTTCCACCAAGAAACAGAGAAGTACTAGGAACTGGGGCAAATATGGATCAAGAAATGATAAATTCACCCAAGAATGAGTCAATAAAGGAACTTAAGAGCCAAGTATGGAGACTGGCTTCCCACTTTCACGGGATGGGAGGTCACTAGGGAATTGTCAGCCAGGTACAGTACTGAGCAGGTTTACAGCTTAGAGAAGGAGCACAACTGCTTTGTGGGGGACAAATGGAGGGAAGCGAGTGTGGGTGTGGAGACTGTTACGGAGGCTGGGCAAAGCCCTGGGCCTGGGGGTCTTGGAAGTGGTGGGCTGGAAGGTCAGAAGAAGAGGGGTTCAGAGTTAGACCTGAACAGACACAGTGGTCAATAAAAAACAAACAAACAAACAAACAAA
>NW_006159701.1:8132297-8174847 GCF_000334495.1 Tupaia belangeri chinensis | reverse complement strand
AAGGTCAGAAGAAGAGGGGTTCACCTGAAGAGACAAACAGGTCCAGTGAACAATAAAAAACAAACAAACAAACAAACAAAAAAACCAACCCTCTAAAACACAAAGACTTTCCAGAAGAGAAGACAAAGACATTAGTGAAATGAGTGACAGTATTGAAGTTTCCAGATGAGAAAAAATAAATGCTACCACCAGCTAAAGATGATTTAAGATGGCACACACACCCCACACCCCCAAACGAAAAAAGAAGCTGAAGGAAATAGCAAGAAAAGGGCAACAAGGAGCAGCAGCAAAGGCAGCAGACAGCAGATATGCACAGCAGCCCTGGGTGGTAAGCATGAGCTACAGGGAAACCTGCACAGCGGATGTGCTAGCTGCAAGGCTGGAAGAGAGACGAGGTGCCAGTGTCGCCCCGCCCCAGCCCCAGCCCTGCAGGCAAGCCAATTACACCAGCTTCACAATCCCAGTTCTTGGTGTCCGGACAAATAACATAATGCACCCCAGGGGCATCTTCCCTGAACCACTAATGAGGTTCAAGAGTTGACAGAGGTATTTATTTGGGTCGGGACAAATTACAACTCAGGAGTTTACTGTTGAAGCCTACATTTAGTTGTTCACAAAAATCCTTGGTAAAGGCTTCACATAACAGACAAACCACATACTACAGAAGACTGTGAGAGTGGTTATCACAGAGTTCCTTTTTTTGGAGAGGTTTTTTGTTATAGAATGCGTGCAGATAGAGACAGAAAGCAAGAAATCACCCCCCTAGGGGGGATGGCCACTCCACAATCACTTCGCCTCCATTCTCCTCTCGGGATCCTGGGCACGCACGCACGCACGCCCAGTGTGAGTTTAAGCCACCGGGTCCGGGATTCAAACCACGGTCGACTACATGGGAGTCCAGCGACATAGCCATTACATCAACTGCTGGTCCCATCACAGGGTTCTTGAGTGAAGGCAAAAATTAAACCTGTTGCTGTTCTTTTTTTTTTTTGGAGAGGTTTTTGCTATAGGGCACGTGCGCTCCCCAGAAAAACAGAGAGAGACAGAAAATGAGAAATCACCCCTCAGGGGTGATGGCCACCCCCCAATCCCTTCTCCTCCATTCTCCTCTCAGGATCTTGGGCACACATGCACACGTGCCTGGTGTGAGTTTAAGCCACCGGGTCCGGGACTTGAATCACGGTCCACTACATGGGAGTCCAGCGACATAGCCATTACACTAACTGCTGGTCCTGTTGCTGTTCTTACAATGGCAAACAGACCTGGAGTTCTCCTTATGGGCTGGACACTATCCTAATTGATACATAGATTCAATCCACTTAGTCTTGGCAATGGCACTATTTCATGCAGATGCTGTTACTTTCATTGTTTTTTTCAAAGAATTATTTTATTTAACTTTATTTATTTATTTAAATTTGACCAGATCATGTGGGAGTCCAGCACCCTCAACCACACCACCTGCTGGTCCCGTTGTTATTATCATCTTAAAATGACACACTCATCGGGGAATGAAAACACACTTCATGGTTTCCAGCACTCTGTTCCTTTCCTCTGTAGTACACTACACTGAAGGGAAATCTGAGACTCCTACGTGACTTGGAGACAAAACAGTGTCGACAGCAGTGACAGCGCTGGGTCATCTATTCGTTTGGTAATGAGAACTGCCACACACTGAGTGCGGGCCACGTGCCAGGCACTACACTAAACACTTCTCGGGCAGTATCTCATTTGGCTCTCACAGGAACAGGGACCGGATGGTGGTGCAGTGGTAAAATCCAACACTCAAAGACAATCCTACATGAGAAGGTTTCCAGTTCATATCCAGAGACTGTCTGGAGTGCACGGGACACTGTGCGTGCATGACCCGAGTGCATGGGACACTATGCGTGCATGACCCGAGTGCATGGGACACTGTGCGTGCGTGACCCGAGTGCACCGAGGACACAGTTCGCGCGTGCCCCGAGTGCACTGGACACTGTGCATGTGTGCCCCGAGACACTGTGCGTGTGTGCCCCAAGTGCACCGGGATACTGTGCGTGCGTGCCCCAAGGCTGGCTAAAGCTACAGGTGGATTGTGGCATCCAAATCCCACTGAGGGTGCTGTTCCCTTCACTGCTCTTGGTCATGGAAGAAAGAAACTTAAAAACAAATAAAGCTCACAATGATGAAGGTTCTAAAATAAACCTATTTTGGTTTGGGGTGGGACTAGATAGCATGTCCCAATGTTATATTAGGTTGGGAAAGTCATGACATATTTTTCTGTGTTTTTCTATGCAAAAACGTGTCAGGACTTTCCCAACAGCCCAATACACATGGTACACAGGGGACCAGGATTCGAACCCGGTCTGCTTATTTGTGAAACTTCACCTGGTTAGCCCATAACAGACCACATTACTGACGGTTCTTCCGCAGAGAAAGCTACAAGCACTCTGCGCACCACCATTACTGTATGAGAGCCGCAGGTGCTTCTCAGAGGAGGGGGCACCCAAACCGCAGGGTATTCTTATTTGTCTCAATGAAAGAATAAGGATTTTTGTGAACAAATGCTGTCAGGGCCGTGTGTATGTCATGAGAGTGGCCCGGACACCTCGTTCACTCGACAGCACAGCCTGAGCCACGCATTAGTTACCGCTGCTTTGCACAGCACCTCCTCACTGCATTGCAGGCCTGGCCCTCAGCCATTTTATTTAAAAGGATGAAAATAAGATTTTTCTCCTCTAAGAAGCTAAGTTTCAAGACAATTTCCTGGTCTAAAATGTACCTGGAATATCTACACTATATTGCAGTGAATATTGTACAAAAGAATAAAACAGTTACTCAAGAGAGATTACGAGAGGTTCAACATGACCTGTCTTAAGGTAGGAAAGGGATATGGTAGAAACCTTTGTACCCACAATTAACGCATCTGTGCACAGAATGCAAATCTGCAACTATCTCAGACCATCAGGGCCTGGTACATCTTCCACTCGCCGCTCCAGGTACATAATTTCCTGGCTTTGTTCTACTAAAACCTAGCTTCATTAGACCAAGTAATTAATCAAGTAACCACCTATGTCACAGTAGCTTCAAATGTTAGGGTTATACTCTCTTTCACTAATACCCATATTGTTCTTACCAAAATCTCAGGATTTTAGCTATCCCACTTAAAGAACAGGCAGAGATAAATTTAAGAATGTTTGCCATTGTACACACACAGTTCGAGGTTTCTAGTGTATACATAATACACTTGTGTAAACTGATGATATAAAAATCTCTAGTAATGTTTATTATTTTTTAAATCATAATTCATTAGTTGATTTGACACTTACCCTGAAGTCATTCTTAAATTTCTTTAAATCATCAATCTGTTTTCTATGTTCAGAAACAATTGGTGATATACCTATAAAATTAAAAACTGTTAGATAACAGATTTATTTTATTTATTTACTTTTTAAGGTTTCGCACCCAGCATGATTTTCAAGCTGCCAGGTCTGGGCCAACTGTGGTTGGTCATGTGATTAACTTCCATGCTACCTGCTGACCCCAATAGGTGTATTCTTAACCCTTAAATTAGAAGTTTTTTAGGATGGGATGTAAGAAATGAGAGTAAGATCTACTAGCAAAAGAATAACAATTTTAAGTATTAATTTTGAATTCCTTCACTTGTCGTTATGCATTTATAGATACACACTACTAAGAAAAAGTGTTGACCAAAAATATTCTATATTGGGCAGGAAATTAGATATACTTCTTCTTATTTCTACAATTATGGCTAAAGACTTTTAAAAACTCTAACCTTTACCTTTATTCTCAGCTTTTGAGAAGCTAGGTGATGTTTCATTGGGCTTAATGTTTTCTTTATTACCCGCAGGAGAGCTCTGTCTCTGATCTTGAAGCCTGGAATCTTTAGCTAGAAAACAATTTAAAAACCAAAAACAAAACCAAAAAAACTCAGTTAGACAAAAACGTAGAAAAATAAAATGGAAAAACACTCAATTATTCTGATTTGCTATGCTTTTAAACAGAGGCTTTTCTCCTTTGCAGATACCATATGAAACACCAATAATTTAATTTTAAGTATATATCAATAATTCCCAGAATGTTAACTTCCATTAAAATAGAACTGAATATCAAATTTGTAGCTTTACTTAAGCACCTAACCTCAGTTACATTTTAAATGTGCTGTCAAAATGTGTGTCTATGAATAAAACAACAAACTTTTTCATATAACGTCCATCCCCTAACACTCAATTCCACAGATGATACAATATATCTGGAAGCCCTTTCTTACACACCCTCAATAGATGGAGTAACAGCTCTGTTGGATGCAGGACTAGCAGGAGTAGGAGATGCAGCTGGAACAGGCGTGGCGACAGCATCAGCTGGAATAATACCAGCTTGAGGAGAAGCAAGAACTGGCCCACTGGGAGTATTTCCAATACTGTTCTGTCTAGGAGACCTGGGTCTGTGAGTTTTAGGGGATAATCTTGGAACTAGGAGAAAGAAAAGTTATTTATTACATTCTCAACTCAAATGCTACCTCCCTCAAAGAAGCTTCTCTAAAGATTCAGGTAAAATAATTCTCTACAGTCCCCATACTTTATCCCATTACCCTGTTTTCTTTTTTAATGTCTATGAAACAGTGGTGGTAATCAAGAACCCAGAAATCTGAATGACAGCAACTGCTAATATGCAAGTACAACTATGGCTTCCCCTCCTAACTAAATGTATTACTTCTGGGTTTTGTTTGTATAGGTCACATGTGCTGACAGAGAGAAATCATCTTCCGGGAGGGTGGCAACACCACAATCCTTCTCCTCCATTTTCCTCATGGGAATTTGGGTATACATATACTCCCAGTGCGTTTTTAAGCTGTTGGGTTCAGGGCTCAAATCACACTGTCAGGCATGTGGGATCCAGCTGCTTTAACCCCTGCACCACCTGCTAGCCCTAAATGCATTACTCCTGAAAGCCAGTATTTTACATAACTTTGGAAACTGGAGGAACCAGGAGGTAGTGAGGTGGTTACAGGCGCTAGATTCCCACATGGCCAACTGTGGTTCAAGTCCTGGACCTGACAGCTTGCTCTCTCACCTTCCCTTTCCCTTTCTCTCTGTTTCTGTCCAGTCAAATAGAAAAAATAATAATAACAAATGGAATTAAATAAACAAATAATTCTTTTTAAAAAATGGAAACTGGAGTCCTAAGGCAGGATAAATGGTACTTTTTGTTAAAAAAGAATTACTTTTATTTAACTTTATTTATTATTATTATCATTATTATTTCCCAGTTTGACCCGAGAGAGACAGGGAGAGAGAGAGGAAGGGAACAAGCAAGCCACCAGGTCTGAGACTTGAACCATGGTTGGCCATGTGGGAGTCCAGCGCCTTTAAATTTACTTTTTAAGGTTTCGCACCCAGCATGATTTTCAAGCTGCCAGGTCTGGGCCAACTGTGGTTGGTCATGTGATTAACTTCCATGCTACCTGCTGACCCCAATAGGTGTATTCTTAACCCTTAAATTAGAAGTTTTTTAGGATGGGATGTAAGAAATGAGAGTAAGATCTACTAGCAAAAGAATAACAATTTTAAGTATTAATTTTGAATTCCTTCACTTGTCGTTATGCATTTATAGATACACACTACTAAGAAAAAGTGTTGACCAAAAATATTCTATATTGGGCAGGAAATTAGATATACTTCTTCTTATTTCTACAATTATGGCTAAAGACTTTTAAAAACTCTAACCTTTACCTTTATTCTCAGCTTTTGAGAAGCTAGGTGATGTTTCATTGGGCTTAATGTTTTCTTTATTACCCGCAGGAGAGCTCTGTCTCTGATCTTGAAGCCTGGAATCTTTAGCTAGAAAACAATTTAAAAACCAAAAACAAAACCAAAAAAACTCAGTTAGACAAAAACGTAGAAAAATAAAATGGAAAAACACTCAATTATTCTGATTTGCTATGCTTTTAAACAGAGGCTTTTCTCCTTTGCAGATACCATATGAAACACCAATAATTTAATTTTAAGTATATATCAATAATTCCCAGAATGTTAACTTCCATTAAAATAGAACTGAATATCAAATTTGTAGCTTTACTTAAGCACCTAACCTCAGTTACATTTTAAATGTGCTGTCAAAATGTGTGTCTATGAATAAAACAACAAACTTTTTCATATAACGTCCATCCCCTAACACTCAATTCCACAGATGATACAATATATCTGGAAGCCCTTTCTTACACACCCTCAATAGATGGAGTAACAGCTCTGTTGGATGCAGGACTAGCAGGAGTAGGAGATGCAGCTGGAACAGGCGTGGCGACAGCATCAGCTGGAATAATACCAGCTTGAGGAGAAGCAAGAACTGGCCCACTGGGAGTATTTCCAATACTGTTCTGTCTAGGAGACCTGGGTCTGTGAGTTTTAGGGGATAATCTTGGAACTAGGAGAAAGAAAAGTTATTTATTACATTCTCAACTCAAATGCTACCTCCCTCAAAGAAGCTTCTCTAAAGATTCAGGTAAAATAATTCTCTACAGTCCCCATACTTTATCCCATTACCCTGTTTTCTTTTTTAATGTCTATGAAACAGCGGTGGGAATCAAGAACTCAGAAATTTGAAGACAGCAACTGCTAATATGCAAGTACAACTATGGCTTCCCCTCCTAACTAAATGTATTACTTCTGGGTTTTGTTTGTATAGGTCACATGTGCTGACAGAGAGAAATCATCTTCCGGGAGGGTGGCAACACCACAATCCTTCTCCTCCATTTTCCTCATGGGAATTTGGGTATACATATACTCCCAGTGCGTTTTTAAGCTGTTGGGTTCAGGGCTCAAATCACACTGTCAGGCATGTGGGATCCAGCTGCTTTAACCCCTGCACCACCTGCTAGCCCTAAATGCATTACTCCTGAAAGCCAGTATTTTACATAACTTTGGAAACTGGAGGAACCAGGAGGTAGTGAGGTGGTTACAGGCGCTAGATTCCCACATGGCCAACTGTGGTTCAAGTCCTGGACCTGACAGCTTGCTCTCTCACCTTCCCTTTCCCTTTCTCTCTGTTTCTGTCCAGTCAAATAGAAAAAATAATAATAACAAATGGAATTAAATAAACAAATAATTCTTTTTAAAAAATGGAAACTGGAGTCCTAAGGCAGGATAAATGGTACTTTTTGTTAAAAAAGAATTACTTTTATTTAACTTTATTTATTATTATTATCATTATTATTTCCCAGTTTGACCCGAGAGAGACAGGGAGAGAGAGAGGAAGGGAACAAGCAAGCCACCAGGTCTGAGACTTGAACCATGGTTGGCCATGTGGGAGTCCAGCGCCTTTAACCACCATGCCACTTGCCAGCCCCAGGATAAATGGTACTTTTAAAAATAAGGGCCAGCAGGTGACATGGTGCTAGTTAAGGTGCTAAATTCCCACATGACCTACCATGGTTAGAGAAATCACAACAGGCAACAGAGCATGAGTGCCCAGAATTCCAAGAGGAGAATGGAGGAAAAGGGATTACAGCATAGTCATCCCCGTTGGGGGCTGATTTCTCACTTTCCCTCTCTCTCTCTCTTCAGTAAGTGCACACACATTATGGCAAAAAAAAAAAACCTAAAATAAATATTGAGTTTTGGAAAAGTCATGTCGTATTTTTCTATGCAAAAAGGCATCGAAACTTTTCCAACCACCCAATAAATAAATAAAGATAGCAACATTCTATGCTACTATCAGAAGCTGGACAGGCTTCTTCATAAAAAAGGTGAAAGGAAGATCCCTAAAAAATAGGCTTATTTCTCCTTCAAAAAAAAGTACATTAAAACAAGACGGGAATATGAGCCACCGAAATAGTGCTCCATACCACACTGTACCTATTTTCTATTAGAGGGTACCTTAGAACACTGGGGTAGGCCCCCCCCCAGGTGGTACACGTGGTAGTGCACTGAGCCACGTTCTAGAAGCAACATGGTGCATGGCAGGAGCAGATCCCCAGTTGGCTCGGTAATATGCTGGGTGTGTGCCAGCAGCCAAGATCCTGAACTAGAGAGTTGGGGAAGGGGAATTGCAATGTGATGAGACCCTGTCAAGGGTGCTTTCAATCTCTCTCTCTCAGTCTCATGAGTATGCACACTCTTTATCATGAATAAAATAAACTTTAAACAACAACAAAACTACAGAGAATATTCATATTTATGAACCACACAGGAATCTCATCGTGAGCCTATAAAGTAGGCGGGCCATAATTACTAATTGAGAAAACTGAAATTATGAATGACAGCATGACTTGCTCTAACATAGAATGAGTAGGTGGTAGAGCCCAAAATAAAAATGTAGGTTTCCCAATTCTTACTCTTGTAAGTATATACACGTAACACATCCTCAAACAGAGCTTTGGCTCAGTCCTTCTACATCCAGTATAATTAACAAATGAACGGTTATTCTCCCTCAAGCCAAGTTACCTACCCCCACTGACCACTGACGACCAGGTTCCCCCCGCGGGGCTGGTCCTTGCCACAGGAGGAGGAGCTGCTTCACTTGGTGGATTGTGGGATACAAATTCTAGGCCACTGGATATGGAGCCCCTCCCAGCAGAAACTCTGTGATTTCGAGGGTGTCGCTGGGCCTTTGGGGACATCCTCGGAGGCCCTAAGAAAGCAACAGGGAACACCACATGAATGCCACAAAGCCCATTAGCACTACTTTTCTGGTAAACACACACATTTTCTTTCTCATTCTCTCACTCTCATTTCTCATTAGTTAAAAAAAGGAAAAAAAAATGTCGGATATATTTTTAGTCGTATTAAACATCAGCTTTTTCAGAATTATTTTGTGAAATGCCAAAATGTTTTAGAAATAAAATTTATTTTACCTCCCTTTGTTTTTAAGGAAAGGGAGAGAGGAGGTTGGTGGTAAGAAATTAAACGATATGATGTCAAGGCTCCAGAAAGAACTTTACCAGTTTGTTTATTCTATATACCCATTATTTGTAGGCATATACAAATTTAAAAAAATAGAAGCTATGCCTTAATGATGGAATAATTTTTACTCTACCATAGACTTTCACCTTTTCCCCCCAAATTGTCTTTTACTTAAATTAGAATTAAATTAAAATTAGAATAAAATTTAAATAAAAGAATCTTAATCACTACATATCCCTGTACTGTTAAAATATATGTATTGGGTCATCAGAAAAGTCATGATGCAATTTTTCATAGAAAAAGACATCATGACTTTTCTAATAACCTAACACATACCCTTCTTAAATGTCTCCAAAATCTTAGTTTATCTGCTTCTTCTTTTGCCACAATCATTTATCTTACAATTCGTGGCTTAAAACGGTCCTGACTGGAAACTGTAAGCAGTTTTTCAACAAGCTGGAAGCTAAACATTCTACTGTTGGTGCATGACCTTGGAGACCATGAAAACGGACATTTGGGGCGTCAGAATTCCACATCATCTGTTCTGCCACCCCCTCAGGAATTTCTTCCTAAAGCAGTCTCCTGTACTCCACCCTGCTCCAAACTCTTTTTAGAACATCAAATTAATGTGTGTCCCCAGTAGAAATTTAATAGCAGACATGATCTTTTAAAAGAGGGTTAGTGTTATAGATTGTAATTTTTCAAATGCAGATACCCAGCATCCCCAAATAACGCAGGTCTATTTCTGTGTGAGTAGTCCACGAACGGTCTTTCCATCTTAATGTGGTAAAGATGTTGATAACTATTAACAGCCATGTTTCATCTAATACATTTAATGATATAAACATCACTTATTCAAACAATGGGCTGAAATGAGTATTTCAACAGAATTTCACTCTGCATTTAGTGGTCACTATCAAAGGTACTTTTGAATAAATAAGTCATCTCAAAATTAGAGAAACTTGCTGTTCAAGGCTAGACACCAGTCAAGGTCACACGACCTTCCTAACTAATGGGCAACAATTCACTTAAAAGTAGCCAACACAGTTTTCTTCAGGGAAGCAGGTTATGCAGAAAATCTTATTACTCTAGTATAAGGTATATCAACTATGATTTTTAATGAACAAATCAGATTAAAATTTAAACAAATATTCTGAACTAATATCAAAAGGACATTGTAATTTAGAAAAAAAATATTTTAAATTTATATACTACATTTAAATTAAAATACTGACTTTCTACAACTTATCCATATATTTGGTATACGACAGTCATGGATTAAGCATAAAGTACTAAATAAGAATTACAGATTTTTATTCTTTTTGACAGGGTCAAATAAAATACCTTAAGATTCAAATTCATTCCTGGTTTTTATCAATGACATTATCTTTGATAAAAGACTTCTCAGACTGAAGCAGCCATTCAGTATAGCATTGAAAAGTTAACTTTTTTATATTACTCAATCACATTTAGAATTCATCATTCTAAAAAGCAAGACTCTATTGTAACATATGAGTAGACACACAGGCTGTCATTCTCAAAAAGGACCCCTACAACACCATTCCTGCCTGTGGCCGACAGCAAGAGTCACCAGTACCTTGGACATGGAGCTGTAAAGTTAGTGGTTGACACCAAGTCCAAGACTGGGGGAAGAAGGTTCACCTGTTTACCACTACCCAGTGCATACGGCATCACTGAGGCAGGGACAGTCCTGAGGCAGACCTCGCCGGGGCTGTAAAGGAGCATCGTTACCAAGCAGAGATAAAACCTCTTTTCGTACAATTCAGGATAGTTCAAAGCTTCACATAGCATGTATCAAATTTCTAATGAACAAAAGGTTAATAGAAATAGTTTTAATAAACTAAAGTTAAAACACGGAAATTATAGGTTATTAAATAATGAAGAGGAAACTATTTGTAATTATAAACTCACATAGGAGTTAAACAAAGACAAACAAAAACATGAACAAATTGTGGTATTGTACCTTCTGAAGACATGCGTTTAGGCATAGTAGAGACAGGAGCTGGAGAACCATGAGCAGAGGGGTGAGACGGGGGTCTGGATGGCCGCGAGGGGGGCCTGGAGGGCGGCCGTGTAGGGGTGGCTGCCCGAGGTGGAAGAGAGTTGGGACCTGACTGGTAGCGAGAAGGTGGGCGAGAGGAAGGAGATGGGCAAGGCGATGGCCAGGGAACACCTGACAGAACAAATGATATGAAGGAAAGTATAAAAACTAAAGAAAAAAATGAGGGAAAAAAGTAAACAGAAAAAAAAGTAAAATGACAAAAATGATT
Organism: Tupaia belangeri chinensis; assembly: GCF_000334495.1. Taxonomy (NCBI): domain Eukaryota; kingdom Metazoa; phylum Chordata; class Mammalia; order Scandentia; family Tupaiidae; genus Tupaia; species Tupaia belangeri. The sequence continues at coordinate 8,163,656 of NW_006159701.1, read as the reverse complement.
TCTTGCACATTTTAACCCTTTGAGGACAGTCATTTGATTTGTGATAAATTTTAGCATAACTTAACTGACATAAATTCACATTTTACTTTAACCTCCTTAAAATTAAGTCTGTTTAAATGAATACACGTTCCCAAAGGGTTAATTAGGATCTACACATACTACTGAAGAAGACAGTTAAGACTACACCTAGTAATCCTGCTTCTCTAACTGCTCCTCAGTAATCAGTTGTTACAAGGAGTATAGCATATACCAGATAACTTCTCACAACAAATCACAATAATTCCTACTCAGGAGCAAGATTATTTACAATATTAGTTTTAGCTTTGAAACATAAAGAAAATAAGCAGCAATTATATTTAAGTTAAAATGCTGGTTCTTTACAATCATCTCTAATTGTCAACAGGTTTATACTTGAAGCAAAGATCAGTTTGAAATCTCATTAAGCAAGTCCCATTTAAGTAAAATATAACAATATTTCTACTATTTTCTACAGTAACAGGAGTTACAAAAATTAATATTCATTGCTCTTTCAAAACAAAACAAAAAAACAAATCTTAATCTCACTGAAACAGAAAAAGAAGGGGACCTTCTAAGTAACTTATGCAGTTAAAACTTATCTTAGAGACTGCTTAATAAAGAACGCAGCTACAGAGCAGTCATCACCAAACAAGCTGGCATGGATGAACAAGCACAGGTCAAACTACAGCTGACATCTGCTACATATGCCACTTACCTTAATCTCGGGAGACAGTCCAGGCCTCCTCCCCACAGGGTTCCACACACTTGAGTATCAAACATTTCCCAGCCCCTTTCTGCTTTTTACTTTGAAATTCTGTTTATGAACAGCTACAAATCTTTACTCAGTGAGCAAAGACATTTCACCCCCAATACGAAGTACATACAGAAAATACTCAAGAGTGTTCATTTGGAGAGGAATTCTGGAGAAAAGACTCAATGGGAACAAATGAAATTGGAAACTCGGTGTTCTCTATTTTATTTTTCTATGGTAACTTTCCAAACTGAAGTACAAATATCCGAATGCGCCCTCTTGCCCCCAAGTTAGCAGCTCATCCCCATATCTGCTTACCACCTCCAGTTCTGCTGCTGTTCAGCATCCCTGCCTTATATAAAAGGGCCATTATGAACTATAGTCAACCTAGATTTAGAGGTAGAATAGAAAATGTCTACCTACTAAAGACTCAAGTATCTTTTACTTAAGTTGCTAAACTACAACATTCACATTTGACTAAGGGTTGATTTTTTTTTTTTTTTAATTTGACCAGAGAGACAGAGAAAGGGAGAAAGCAAGCTGCCAGGTCTGGGACTTGAACTATGGTTGGCCATGTGCGAATCCAGTGCCTTTAACTACCACATCACCTGCCAGACCCAACTTTTTGTTTGTTTGTTTTTAAGCACATTTCTCCTATTACTTTCTTCTTCTTCTTCTTTTTTTTTTTTGAGAGGTTTTTGCTATAGGGCACGTGTGCTTGCCAGATAGAGAGAGAGAGATAGAGAGATAGAAAGCAGGAAATCACCCCCCAGGGGGGATGGCCACGCCACAATCCCTTCTCCTCCATTCTCCTCTTGGGATCTTGGGCACGCACGCCCGGCGTGAGTTTAAGCCACCGGGTCCGGGATGCGAACTGCGGTCAACTACATGGGAGTCCAGCGACATAGCCATTACGTTAACTGCTGGTCTCTCTTCTCTTTTTTCGTTAGAGAGTTTTGTAATAGGGCATGTGTGCTTGCCAAAGAGACAGAAAGTGAGAAATCGCCCTCTGGGGGGAATGGCCACGCCACAATTCTTTTTCTCCTCCATTCTTCTCTTGGGATTTTGGGCACACGTGCATGCACACCCAGTGTGAGTTTAAGTCACCGGGTCTGGGACTGAAACCGTGGTCAACTCAGTGGGAGTCCAGCATGGTAGCCATTACGCCATCTGCTGGTCCCTCTATCACTTTCTTCACTGACGCTTGGTTATGTCTTGAATTCTAAGTTACTTTGAATCTTGAAAAAAAAAAAAAAAGCATATAAATATGAATAAGAATATGTAAAAAACTGAATATAAATTGTATATAAACCGAATATAAATATGTAAACAATTAGGGAAAATAGGTATTAACTGCTGTTTCATATAGATTAGAATTTCCATATAAATAACACCTAAGTAATTTTATTACCTAATGTTTTTATAATTGAGAATTTACCCAAAGTTTCCAATTTCTTTATATGTGGAGTGTGTTTTTAGCCAACTAAATGTCTGGGTTAAATTTGGCACTTTATTTTAGTGCATGATGAGTATTTCATCATGCTAAATACTGTATATGCCAATGACTTACTAATGTGATATCCACAAAAGCAAATTTTAAGTAATTTCAGGTGAAAACCACTCCACAAAAATCATTAAAGGTGTGCACATTCTTAACAATCATGCAAATTTAGCATTTAGAAAACTGTGTATTTGATCACTGTCACTGACAAATTTGGTCAAAATACTTGCCTCCATTGACTACTCTTTGGTCTGAAGCAGAACTCGGGTTGAAATCTGAAGTGTGAGAAGTGGATCTTGATGGCATGGAGCCCGATCCAGGCTGGCCCACACGTGGCGAATTCTGTCTCCCACTTCCCCAGGATATCACTTCTCTATTTCTTTGTCCAGGAGGAATATATTTATTTTCCCTGAAAATGAGAGATACTCTAAATCATTTTATCCTAAAAGATACTAGTGCAGAGAAACATATCTAAAATTAGTCATCTAGGCAGAAGAGAAAGCGTATTACAGAAAGGTTCACCACTAGGCCACACTGCCTTTCTCCTGCCGCTCCAGTTCTTCCACACTGCACTGAGTTCCAGCCTCTGGCCTTTCCCTTCCCTCAGGTTCTCCTCCTTAGCACAAGGTCTAACAGATGTGTTGATTCCCATCCTTCCTGATCTCATGACGACTGATCCTACTGACTATGGGCTATCTTAAACTTGGTGTGTCTTTGACCTTCTCAACTTTATTTTTCCTGAGATTTCTTCACTCTCTGGCTATTTGGTGGTTTTCGTAGTTTCAAATCCACATTGGTAATCCCACAGTCCCACCATCTCCCATTGGACAAGTCGATTCAAATCATCACTCTAAGCTGTGAGAGCCTTGCAGACACGATGGAACATTTGCTCTACTAGATATGTAGCAGGTACTTGTCACACATGCATATAAATGAAGCAAAGGCTCACGAGCCCCTCATATGACATAAATGGCACAAATGGCATCATTGTTTCTCTCTTTAAATTTGTCCCATGTTTCCCATTTCCATCAATTTGCTTAGTTATCAGATCAATCTCAGAGTCACACTTGGTTTTTCTAATGTTTCTATCATCAGCCCTGGTCTAGCCAGTTACCAAGTTCTCACAGCTGAACTACAGCATGTCAGCACACTAACTTGGTCTCCTGTTTCAGCCAGTCCTCAATACTCCAGAGTGTTTGCCCCTCCCTGCCTACAGGGCACTCTTGAGCATAATACACAAAGTCCTGCAACTACCTCAGTTCCTATCAGCAACTGCCATGCACCCCCAACACCAACCCTGTGTTCCAGACACATGAAATAATCAGCCTTTTCCTGAGCCAGCCAGGTCCTCTCACAAGTCTACGTTTTTGCACATGCCTTTTTACCAGGTAAGAAATTCTTCTCCCATAATCCTCTATGAATGGCAGACAGACCTTAGTATCCTGTCACAAGATGTCCCTTCCTCAGTGAGGAATTCTGACTCCACAAGTTATGCTAGTTCTTCCTCACTCAGATTGCTCCCTGCACTTTGAACACACCTTTAATCTAGATCAAGTCATACTGCACTGTTGCAATACTGTGTGTAACTCCCTCCCCCCAGGCCTAGTCATTATTCTTCAAAGAGCTCTTTGAGACCTTGGCTTGCTCATCACTGAATATCCAACTTGGCTCCACAGAGCTGACACTCAAAAAAATATTCTCCAAGTTTACCATGATCTTTTCTCTAAAAGACTTCTAAACCAATTCCATCTGCATTTTCTACCTAGGCTACATCAAAGAAAGAGGAAATATAGTAATAATACCCCTTCTCACACAGACCTTGAGTTGTGTATCCAAAATACTGCATCATGATTTCCTTTAAATACCTAGTGTTTATGCTGTGCCCCTCACGTTCACTGGAATTTCTCTGAACAGCTGTGTATTTTTCTTCCTCGCTCCTATCATCATTTTCCAGGGCCACACGAGCTTTGTACTGGGCACTTGATTCAATTTCTTCTGCTAACTGGTTTGCCCTTGCTTCCCGTTTTAAAAATTCTTCTGAGTTATCCCTTTCTAAGGGTACTCTGAAACATGAGAAAAAGAAAATCAAAGTGAGTATTATAAAGTTCTAGGTTTTTATTTCGGTCACAATAAACCATTAAGAAAGTTTAGCATTTGGAATACTGGTTAAAAATGTAAGAGTTACAGTGATCAGTTTATTTATAAGTCAAAATTTTTATTTTATTTTTTCTGTTCCCTTGTTCCTGGGGAAACATATTTCGAACACTGGTTAAAGTGTTTACCATAATCTCCAATATAAATTTTTTAAAAGCAAAAGAAAAAATTTACTTAAAGAATAAAGACGGCACAGGGAAACCACATTTATTCTGTTTTAGTGGGATTTTATCAGCCTAGATAGTAATAGAATAATTCTTTCACAGTTATTTAAGATAAAAACCAAAGAAACATTTATTCAACATTATAATTTAAGTGGATGAAAATCAAAGACAAGTACACTAAAATAAAAGCAAATTTTAACTTACGTGTATGAAGATAAACTGCTATCATATGTAGACACTACACCATAATTTTCTTCATTATATCGAAACATATCATTGGGATCCCATCCATTAGACTAGAAAAAAAATGAAGCTCATTTTTCAAAATGATAAAGTATTTGTCTTCTTTAATTCAGTTATAATTAATATCTACACTAACACTATCTAGCAAATTATACTAGCAAAATCCAGCAAATTAAAAATGTTCTTTAAAATGTTAAGACCTGGGGCCAGCAGGTGGTATGGTGGTTAAGGTGCTGGACTCCCACATGACTGATGGCAGTTCAAGTCCCAGACCTGGTGGCTTGCTTTCTCACTTTCCCTTTCTCTCTCTCTCATCAAATTAAAATAATTAACAATAACAGATAACATTTTTTTTTTTTGGAGCGGTTTTTGCTAGGGCATGTGCGCTCACCAGAAAGAGACAGAGAGACAGAAAGTGAGAAATCATCCCTCAGGGGGGATGGCCACGCCACAATCCCTTCTCCTCCACTCTCCTCTCAGGATCTTGGGCACTGACACACATATGCACCCAGCCTGAGTTTAAACCGCTGGGTCCGGGATTCGAAGTGCGGTCGACTACATGGGAGTCCAGCGACATAGCCATTATGCCAACTGCTAGTCCCACAAATATTTTTTTTTTAAAAAAGGGGGCTAGCAGGTGGTATGGAGGCTGAAGGTGCTTGACTCCCATACGGCTGACCACAGCTCATATCTCAGACCTGGTGGCTTGCTTTCTCACTCCCCCCCACACTCTGTCCCTCTCTGATCAAATTAGAATAAATGAATAAATAAAGTTAAATAATTCTTTTAAAAAATCAAAATGTTTGACCATTTTGGTGACCTAATAAAATATGAGCTTTCAGGTCTGGATGAGAGCGAGTGAGCCTAGGATAGAGTGAGAAAGTGCTCCCCGGGGAACGTCTGTGCCGCAGTCTCTCCATCGCCCTCCTGGGATCTGGGCGCACACATGCCCCTCATGTGTTTTTCAAATCTCTGGTTAGTCATGTGGGATCCAGCTACCTTAACTACCATGCCACTGGCTGGCCCACAAAGCACATGTGTATTTTAGATTTTGATAAATATTGCTAGATTCTTTCTAGAAAGCCTTTATTTAATGCACTTCACTACTAGTGTAAAAAGAATGCCTGTCTCCTCATACTCTGTACACAGGTGACGTGGAGCACAGACCTGCGAACCAGCCTATCCGGTTCTATGTGACACTGCTGGATGACTGACAATGGCAAGTTGCCTATGTGTCTCCAGTTTCACAACTGGAAAAGAAGTCAAAGCAGGACATTTTAGCTTTTTGTCTAAGAAAGAGAAGATACTAATTATCAAGTTCTTACTATTGCCTTAAACGTCAAACACAGATTTCTCAAGAATTCTCTCTTCTACTCAATGGAAGATTTTTTTGTCCAACTCAGATTTTTCTACCTTAACATAAATTTTTGGCAAGAGACTGATTTATATCTCTATGCGTGCTATCCTAAAGGTAGAGTATTAAGGCATTTGATTTTGAGATGACATGTTATGGAAAAATAAACATACTACACAAGCAGAGGCATTTTGGAAATAGCCAAGTTTTGAACAGAATGATCCCAATATAAGAGCAAGAAATTTACATCATGTTTTAATTCTGATTAACCACATTATTTATCTTAACAATTAGTACTTTCTCTCCTTCAAACAGGAAGCTTAAAATGTCCTACTTCAGCCTCATCTCTAGGTAAAGCTGGCAGAAGGAAGGCACCTCATTCCTTTGGCCCTTACTGTGCAGGACATTCAAAGCAAAACATGCTGGCACTTCTCATAGCTTCTCCTTTAAGTTTATAAATCACTAATTATGACTTACTGTAATCACAAAGAGGTAATTCCTGAGCACTCATCAGAATAGACAGCATTCCCACTTAACCCTTCTAAATAAGGCAACAAAGAAATATTCCCTGTCAACTGTGAGAAAGTCTCTACACAACAAAACTGCTGCTCTAAATATATCTGCTACAACAAAACATACTAAAATAAAGCCAAGTGGTAGGCTGTCATATGCATGCCACACTGACCAGAGTCTGACCCTAACTAGTCATGAAGATTGTACTCACTACGTCATTCTCCAAAGCCTCCAGTTCCTCGCTGGTAGGAAGTTCCCCTGCGTCCCAGGGCTCCAGGTCCTTCTCTTTGTGTTCACCGTTGACTTTAGCACTGATAGCAGAGTCAGTAAAGGCATCTGCAAAGAACAGTTGGGGTTGAAAGCTCATACAGCAGGACAATTGGCTACACTAAGACACACATGAATTATCAACAATCAAAGATGTATGCTGGGGCCAGCAAGTGGCATGGTGGTTAAGGCACTGGACTCCCACATAGCCAATCACAGTTCAAGCCTTCGAGCCAGCAGCTTGAAAATCACACAGTGCGTGTGCATGCATGGCCAAAAATCCTGAGAGGAGAATGGAGGAGGGATTGTGATGTGACCATTCCCCTAGAGGGGAGGGTGATCTCTCCCTTTCCCTTTGTCTCTCTCTAGCCAGCGCATGCACCCTGTAACAAAAAACTAAAAAAAATTATGAAAAGTAAATTTATGATATAGAAAAAATAACACTAACAGTATACTTACAAATCTAATTCAGTAAATGGCATAAAAGTTGATTATTAATAAAGAAATATGAAACATGTTAAACTACTCATACAATTCATTAAAGATAATTACTTCGCTTCCTAAATTACCCAGAAAACTGTTCATCTAAAACAAGATGGTCTTTGCTTAGTGGACCCACTAATTTACATCTTCAGAGGACTTGCAGCAGAATACTTTGTAACTTTCCAAATTCCTGTGTCTAAAGCAGAGGTCACTGACCTTCCGCACTCTCCTGTTAGTAACAGCAGCCGGTCTGGGCAACTTTATTTTTCCTGAGATTTCTTCACTCTCTGGCTATTTGGTGGTTTTCGTAGTTTCAAATCCACATTGGTAATCCCACAGTCCCACCATCTCCCATTGGACAAGTCGATTCAAATCATCACTCTAAGCTGTGAGAGCCTTGCAGACACGATGGAACATTTGCTCTACTAGATATGTAGCAGGTACTTGTCACACATGCATATAAATGAAGCAAAGGCTCACGAGCCCCTCATATGACATAAATGGCACAAATGGCATCATTGTTTCTCTCTTTAAATTTGTCCCATGTTTCCCATTTCCATCAATTTGCTTAGTTATCAGATCAATCTCAGAGTCACACTTGGTTTTTCTAATGTTTCTATCATCAGCCCTGGTCTAGCCAGTTACCAAGTTCTCACAGCTGAACTACAGCATGTCAGCACACTAACTTGGTCTCCTGTTTCAGCCAGTCCTCAATACTCCAGAGTGTTTGCCCCTCCCTGCCTACAGGGCACTCTTGAGCATAATACACAAAGTCCTGCAACTACCTCAGTTCCTATCAGCAACTGCCATGCACCCCCAACACCAACCCTGTGTTCCAGACACATGAAATAATCAGCCTTTTCCTGAGCCAGCCAGGTCCTCTCACAAGTCTACGTTTTTGCACATGCCTTTTTACCAGGTAAGAAATTCTTCTCCCATAATCCTCTATGAATGGCAGACAGACCTTAGTATCCTGTCACAAGATGTCCCTTCCTCAGTGAGGAATTCTGACTCCACAAGTTATGCTAGTTCTTCCTCACTCAGATTGCTCCCTGCACTTTGAACACACCTTTAATCTAGATCAAGTCATACTGCACTGTTGCAATACTGTGTGTAACTCCCTCCCCCCAGGCCTAGTCATTATTCTTCAAAGAGCTCTTTGAGACCTTGGCTTGCTCATCACTGAATATCCAACTTGGCTCCACAGAGCTGACACTCAAAAAAATATTCTCCAAGTTTACCATGATCTTTTCTCTAAAAGACTTCTAAACCAATTCCATCTGCATTTTCTACCTAGGCTACATCAAAGAAAGAGGAAATATAGTAATAATACCCCTTCTCACACAGACCTTGAGTTGTGTATCCAAAATACTGCATCATGATTTCCTTTAAATACCTAGTGTTTATGCTGTGCCCCTCACGTTCACTGGAATTTCTCTGAACAGCTGTGTATTTTTCTTCCTCGCTCCTATCATCATTTTCCAGGGCCACACGAGCTTTGTACTGGGCACTTGATTCAATTTCTTCTGCTAACTGGTTTGCCCTTGCTTCCCGTTTTAAAAATTCTTCTGAGTTATCCCTTTCTAAGGGTACTCTGAAACATGAGAAAAAGAAAATCAAAGTGAGTATTATAAAGTTCTAGGTTTTTATTTCGGTCACAATAAACCATTAAGAAAGTTTAGCATTTGGAATACTGGTTAAAAATGTAAGAGTTACAGTGATCAGTTTATTTATAAGTCAAAATTTTTATTTTATTTTTTCTGTTCCCTTGTTCCTGGGGAAACATATTTCGAACACTGGTTAAAGTGTTTACCATAATCTCCAATATAAATTTTTTAAAAGCAAAAGAAAAAATTTACTTAAAGAATAAAGACGGCACAGGGAAACCACATTTATTCTGTTTTAGTGGGATTTTATCAGCCTAGATAGTAATAGAATAATTCTTTCACAGTTATTTAAGATAAAAACCAAAGAAACATTTATTCAACATTATAATTTAAGTGGATGAAAATCAAAGACAAGTACACTAAAATAAAAGCAAATTTTAACTTACGTGTATGAAGATAAACTGCTATCATATGTAGACACTACACCATAATTTTCTTCATTATATCGAAACATATCATTGGGATCCCATCCATTAGACTAGAAAAAAAATGAAGCTCATTTTTCAAAATGATAAAGTATTTGTCTTCTTTAATTCAGTTATAATTAATATCTACACTAACACTATCTAGCAAATTATACTAGCAAAATCCAGCAAATTAAAAATGTTCTTTAAAATGTTAAGACCTGGGGCCAGCAGGTGGTATGGTGGTTAAGGTGCTGGACTCCCACATGACTGCTGGCAGTTCAAGTCCCAGACCTGGTGGCTTGCTTTCGTCATTTTCTTCTCTCTGTCTCTCTCTCTCTCTCTGGTCAAATTAAAAAATAACAACAAATGGAATTAAATAAATAATTACTTCTTTAAAAAATAATCGTATGGGGCAGCAGGTGGCATGGAGAATAAGGCACTGAACCTTGCAGGGTGAACTACACAGTTCAAGTCCCGGACCCGGCGGCCTGAAAACTCATGCTGGGTGCATGTGCGTCCGTGCCCAAAATCCCGAGAGGAGAACGGAGTAGAAGGGATTGTGGGGTGGCCATCCCCCCTGAGAAGGTGCTTTCTCACTTTCTTTCTGTCTCTCTCCAGTGAGCACATGTATCCTATTTTTAAAAAAAGGTGAAAAAAAAAAGGTGATGTAGACTTGGACTGGAGGGGAAAAGGCAGGTGTGGTTAAAGAGAACAGTAGGATATCTCAGACCTGGTGGCTTGCTTTCTCACTCCCCCCCACACTCTGTCCCTCTCTGATCAAATTAAAATAAATGAATAAATAAAGTTAAATAATTCTTTTAAAAAATCAAAATGTTTGACCATTTTGGTGACCTAATAAAATATGAGCTTTCAGGTCTGGATGAGAGCGAGTGAGCCTAGGATAGAGTGAGAAAGTGCTCCCCGGGGAACGTCTGTGCCGCAGTCTCTCCATCGCCCTCCTGGGATCTGGGCGCACACATGCCCCTCATGTGTTTTTCAAATCTCTGGTTAGTCATGTGGGATCCAGCTACCTTAACTACCATGCCACTGGCTGGCCCACAAAGCACATGTGTATTTTAGATTTTGATAAATATTGCTAGATTCTTTCTAGAAAGCCTTTATTTAATGCACTTCACTACTAGTGTAAAAAGAATGCCTGTCTCCTCATACTCTGTACACAGGTGACGTGGAGCACAGACCTGCGAACCAGCCTATCCGGTTCTATGTGACACTGCTGGATGACTGACAATGGCAAGTTGCCTATGTGTCTCCAGTTTCACAACTGGAAAAGAAGTCAAAGCAGGACATTTTAGCTTTTTGTCTAAGAAAGAGAAGATACTAATTATCAAGTTCTTACTATTGCCTTAAACGTCAAACACAGATTTCTCAAGAATTCTCTCTTCTACTCAATGGAAGATTTTTTTGTCCAACTCAGATTTTTCTACCTTAACATAAATTTTTGGCAAGAGACTGATTTATATCTCTATGCGTGCTATCCTAAAGGTAGAGTATTAAGGCATTTGATTTTGAGATGACATGTTATGGAAAAATAAACATACTACACAAGCAGAGGCATTTTGGAAATAGCCAAGTTTTGAACAGAATGATCCCAATATAAGAGCAAGAAATTTACATCATGTTTTAATTCTGATTAACCACATTATTTATCTTAACAATTAGTACTTTCTCTCCTTCAAACAGGAAGCTTAAAATGTCCTACTTCAGCCTCATCTCTAGGTAAAGCTGGCAGAAGGAAGGCACCTCATTCCTTTGGCCCTTACTGTGCAGGACATTCAAAGCAAAACATGCTGGCACTTCTCATAGCTTCTCCTTTAAGTTTATAAATCACTAATTATGACTTACTGTAATCACAAAGAGGTAATTCCTGAGCACTCATCAGAATAGACAGCATTCCCACTTAACCCTTCTAAATAAGGCAACAAAGAAATATTCCCTGTCAACTGTGAGAAAGTCTCTACACAACAAAACTGCTGCTCTAAATATATCTGCTACAACAAAACATACTAAAATAAAGCCAAGTGGTAGGCTGTCATATGCATGCCACACTGACCAGAGTCTGACCCTAACTAGTCATGAAGATTGTACTCACTACGTCATTCTCCAAAGCCTCCAGTTCCTCGCTGGTAGGAAGTTCCCCTGCGTCCCAGGGCTCCAGGTCCTTCTCTTTGTGTTCACCGTTGACTTTAGCACTGATAGCAGAGTCAGTAAAGGCATCTGCAAAGAACAGTTGGGGTTGAAAGCTCATACAGCAGGACAATTGGCTACACTAAGACACACATGAATTATCAACAATCAAAGATGTATGCTGGGGCCAGCAAGTGGCATGGTGGTTAAGGCACTGGACTCCCACATAGCCAATCACAGTTCAAGCCTTCGAGCCAGCAGCTTGAAAATCACACAGTGCGTGTGCATGCATGGCCAAAAATCCTGAGAGGAGAATGGAGGAGGGATTGTGATGTGACCATTCCCCTAGAGGGGAGGGTGATCTCTCCCTTTCCCTTTGTCTCTCTCTAGCCAGCGCATGCACCCTGTAACAAAAAACTAAAAAAAATTATGAAAAGTAAATTTATGATATAGAAAAAATAACACTAACAGTATACTTACAAATCTAATTCAGTAAATGGCATAAAAGTTGATTATTAATAAAGAAATATGAAACATGTTAAACTACTCATACAATTCATTAAAGATAATTACTTCGCTTCCTAAATTACCCAGAAAACTGTTCATCTAAAACAAGATGGTCTTTGCTTAGTGGACCCACTAATTTACATCTTCAGAGGACTTGCAGCAGAATACTTTGTAACTTTCCAAATTCCTGTGTCTAAAGCAGAGGTCACTGACCTTCCGCACTCTCCTGTTAGTAACAGCAGCCGTTCTGGGCAGCCCGCCCCATCACAGACTACTTCCTCCTATGAGCTCTGTTCAGGTTAAGCCCCTACAGGATGACCTGTCCCCAGGAAGTTCAGGTGACAATCTTCCTGAACATGTGTGAACACACTCTGATTCACCAGGTCCTCCCCTCTCCTACTCACGTTACTGAGGAGCACCAGTTTGTGAGCATGGCGTGCCATCCATGTGTCCAGCCCAACAATGCAGGCCGGAAGTCACTTCTGTCCACCTGAGAGTTAGTACCCAGCTAAAAAGGTCCATTCAGGCAATGACAATGTTGGGAAATGCTTTGTAGATAATAGGCTTGTGTTTAAACGGCTAGACACACAGGGTGGCACCTGCCACCAGCTAAAACCTGGCCCTACTGGAGAGTACATGCTCCTCCCATCATGCCCTCTACCTTTATGGAAGATGTCTTGGAGAGATGAAAAGAACTGATAGCCTAAGCACACAACTCTCCTTCAAAAGATACAATTCCACAGGGATTTTTGATTTGGCACTGTTTCTATAACTGCCACTGTGCCTTCCTAGTGAATAAGGTGATGCCAAAATCTGAAAAATAATAAATAAATAAAAAAAAAACATTGGGGCCAGCAGGTGGCATGGGGGTTAAAGGTGCTGGATTCTCACATGGCTGACTGCATTTGAGTCCCAGATCCTGATGGCTTGCTCTCTCGTTTTCCCTGGTCAAATTAAATAACAACAACAACAACAATAGTAACAAATAGAATTAAATAAATAAATAATTCTTAAAAATTAAAAAAAAAAGTTGATCAAGACTAGCAGATGGCGTAATGGCCTACGTTGCTGGACTTCCACGTGGTTGACTGTGGTTTGAGTCCCAGAACAAATGGCTTAAAACTCATGCCAGGCACATGTGCGTGCGTGCGGGGCCCAAAATTTTGAGAGGAGAATGGAGAAGGGACTATGGTGTCACCATCCCCCATGGGGGAGTGATTTCTTACTTTCTCTCTTACTGTCTCTCCCTCCCTCCCCACCAGGCGTGAGGGGGAGTGGGTGTGTGTTCACATTCGCATGCACATGTAGGGAATAAGAGCTTCATTGTACTATGCACTTAGCTTGGCAGTTCCACCAGCAGGTCGCCATGAGGGTGGAAAGGAGTACCTGCTAGAAGACTGCCTTTTAGAAAGTTAATCTTGAGGAACTCCTAAGAGATTCTAAGGGACTGATGCTGTCCTCCCAACACTTCGTGTTCAGCTGGAAGCCACTGAAGACCCTAAGAACTTAGCTTTATTTGACACTCACCTAAATCAAGCCTTATTCTACATCATGTTAAAGTCATGTGAATTTGATTGGGGCCAGCAGATGGCATAGTGGTTATATTGTTGGACTTCCACAAGGCTGACTGTGGTTCAAGTCCTGGACCTGGTGGCTCTAAACTCATGCTTGGCACATGTGGATTCATGTCCATGACCCCAGGAGGAGAATGGAGAAGGGACTGCGGCATGGCCATCTCCCCTGGGGGGTGATTTCTAACTTTGTCTCTCTCTCTCTCTCTCTTTCTCTCCCTCTCTCCCTCCCTCCCCACCAAGCAACATGCCCTAAGGCAGAAACTTCTTAAATGATAGTAATAATTTGTTCTGGTCCATGCACTAGATGCTGTAGCTCAGGAGGCTGAGCCCACCCATATGGGGGGCCTGGACCTGATTTCCAGACCACCTTTAAAATGAGATGTAGGGTGGGACCAGCAGATTGCATAATGGTTATGTCGCTGGACTTCTAGGTAGTTGACTGAGGTTGGAGTTTCGGACCGGGCAGCTTAAAAACTTATGCTAGGCATGTGTGTGTGCTCAAAATCCCAAAAGGAGACTGTAGGAGAAGGGACTGTAGTGTGGCCATGCCCCCTGGGGGGTGATTTCTTTGCTGTCTGTCTCTCAGGCAAGCGCATGCACCCTATAGCAAAAAATCTCTCTTAAAAAAAATGAGGCATGGGTGGGAGGGGATTAGCAGATAATGTGATGGTTACATTGTGGGGAGAATAGCAGATAGTGTAATAGTTACATTGTTCAGGGAGAATAGCAGATACTGTATTGGTTACATTGTAGGGGGAGTGGGAGCGATAGCAGATAGTGTAATAGTTACACTGTTGGCCATGCCGCCAACTACCCTTAGAGTCCCAGACCCAATGTCTTAAAACTTATGCCAGGCACGTGTGTGCCCACAATTTTGAGAAGAGAATGGATGAGAAGGACTGCAGCGTGGCCATCCCTCCTGGGGGGTGATTTCTTGATTTCTGTCTCTCTGTTGAGTGCACGCACCCTATAGCAAAAATCTTTCCCAAAATAAAAAAATATGGGGGGAGGGCAGGCCTACAGATAGCATGGAGGTTAAGGTGGCTGGATCCCACATGGCCAACAGAATGGTTTTGAGTGTGAAAAATACACTAGGCACTCGAGTGTGTGCCCAAAATCCCAAGAGAAGAATGGAACCGAAGGGACTGTGGCATGGCCATCTGCCTTCGAGGTGATTTCTCTTTCTCTTTTTTTTTTCTTCTCTCTTTCTCTGTCTCTTTCCGCCCGTCTCCATCTCCAGCAAGCACACACATCCTGTAGCAAAAAGTTTAAAAAAAAAAAGCGAAAGAAAAGAAACGAGGCATGGTGATGCATGCCTGTCATCTGTGATCTCTGCTGCTCAGAAGGCAAAGGCAGAAGAATTGAGACATAGTAAGAACGTGTCTTGAAAAACAAAACAAAAAAAAAAACGGGCCAGCAGGTGACGTAGTGGGTTAAGGTGCTAGAGTCCCACATGGCCGACCATGGTTGGGGGAGTGGGTGTGTGTTCACATTCGCATGCACATGTAGGGAATAAGAGCTTCATTGTACTATGCACTTAGCTTGGCAGTTCCACCAGCAGGTCGCCATGAGGGTGGAAAGGAGTACCTGCTAGAAGACTGCCTTTTAGAAAGTTAATCTTGAGGAACTCCTAAGAGATTCTAAGGGACTGATGCTGTCCTCCCAACACTTCGTGTTCAGCTGGAAGCCACTGAAGACCCTAAGAACTTAGCTTTATTTGACACTCACCTAAATCAAGCCTTATTCTACATCATGTTAAAGTCATGTGAATTTGATTGGGGCCAGCAGATGGCATAGTGGTTATATTGTTGGACTTCCACAAGGCTGACTGTGGTTCAAGTCCTGGACCTGGTGGCTCTAAACTCATGCTTGGCACATGTGGATTCATGTCCATGACCCCAGGAGGAGAATGGAGAAGGGACTGCGGCATGGCCATCTCCCCTGGGGGGTGATTTCTAACTTTGTCTCTCTCTCTCTCTCTCTTTCTCTCCCTCTCTCCCTCCCTCCCCACCAAGCAACATGCCCTAAGGCAGAAACTTCTTAAATGATAGTAATAATTTGTTCTGGTCCATGCACTAGATGCTGTAGCTCAGGAGGCTGAGCCCACCCATATGGGGGGCCTGGACCTGATTTCCAGACCACCTTTAAAATGAGATGTAGGGTGGGACCAGCAGATTGCATAATGGTTATGTCGCTGGACTTCTAGGTAGTTGACTGAGGTTGGAGTTTCGGACCGGGCAGCTTAAAAACTTATGCTAGGCATGTGTGTGTGCTCAAAATCCCAAAAGGAGACTGTAGGAGAAGGGACTGTAGTGTGGCCATGCCCCCTGGGGGGTGATTTCTTTGCTGTCTGTCTCTCAGGCAAGCGCATGCACCCTATAGCAAAAAATCTCTCTTAAAAAAAATGAGGCATGGGTGGGAGGGGATTAGCAGATAATGTGATGGTTACATTGTGGGGAGAATAGCAGATAGTGTAATAGTTACATTGTTCAGGGAGAATAGCAGATACTGTATTGGTTACATTGTAGGGGGAGTGGGAGCGATAGCAGATAGTGTAATAGTTACACTGTTGGCCATGCCGCCAACTACCCTTAGAGTCCCAGACCCAATGTCTTAAAACTTATGCCAGGCACGTGTGTGCCCACAATTTTGAGAAGAGAATGGATGAGAAGGACTGCAGCGTGGCCATCCCTCCTGGGGGGTGATTTCTTGATTTCTGTCTCTCTGTTGAGTGCACGCACCCTATAGCAAAAATCTTTCCCAAAATAAAAAAATATGGGGGGAGGGCAGGCCTACAGATAGCATGGAGGTTAAGGTGGCTGGATCCCACATGGCCAACAGAATGGTTTTGAGTGTGAAAAATACACTAGGCACTCGAGTGTGTGCCCAAAATCCCAAGAGAAGAATGGAACCGAAGGGACTGTGGCATGGCCATCTGCCTTCGAGGTGATTTCTCTTTCTCTTTTTTTTTTCTTCTCTCTTTCTCTGTCTCTTTCCGCCCGTCTCCATCTCCAGCAAGCACACACATCCTGTAGCAAAAAGTTTAAAAAAAAAAAGCGAAAGAAAAGAAACGAGGCATGGTGATGCATGCCTGTCATCTGTGATCTCTGCTGCTCAGAAGGCAAAGGCAGAAGAATTGAGACATAGTAAGAACGTGTCTTGAAAAACAAAACAAAAAAAAAAACGGGCCAGCAGGTGACGTAGTGGGTTAAGGTGCTAGAGTCCCACATGGCCGACCATGGTTTAATCCCAGACCTGGTTGGTGGCTTAAAACTCATGCAGGGCATGCATGTGTGCATGCCCAAAATCCTAAGAAGAGAATGGAGGAGAAGGGACTGTGGTGTGGCCATCCCTCAGGGGATGATTTCTCACTTTCTCCCCCTCTGTCTTAATGACTCCAGTGAGCAAACATACCCTACAGTACAAATCTCCCTCAAAAAAGATGAAAACAAAAAAACACAAATACTAATTAATTCACCTATGTGTACTTTTAAGAATGTGAAATGTTCTAAGAAAACATCAAATAATAATTTATATTAGGATCCTAAAATTTCTTTCATTCTTATAAAACTAAAAATAGAAAACTAGAAGAAAACTCTAAGTCAGTCAATGTTATCTTCTGTAAGAAGCAACAGGATTATTAATTTATATATAAGATCCTGTTAATGTTTTAATCACATTAGTTTTTGAAAAGTATACACTTAAGTGAATGGAACATTTAAAAAGAAATCCAGCGTTAAAATCCAGCATAAGTCTTTTCATTTAAGAAAGTAAAACTCAAAGTAACTAGATATTTTGATGTAACCACATAAGTGGACTTTTTTCTTATTTCAAGTATGAACAGAAGTATTTAAAAGACTGAGAACTGAGCCAGGCTGTCCTCATATCAAAAGATCCAGGGGCCAGCAGGTGGCGTGGTAGTTAAGGACACTGGACTCCCATATGGACACCTGCAGTTTAAATCCCACACCTGGTGGCTTGCTATCACACTTTCTCTCTTGTGCTCTCTCTCTCTCTCTCTTGCTCTGTCCCTCACTGGTCAAATCAAAATAAGTAAATGAAGTTAGATAAAATAATTTTTAAAAATTAAAAGATCTAAATACACATGAAAATTTAAATGTTTTATGGTATTGTTCTAAATATAATCAAAAGAGGATCCCCAAATGGAAGGTGATATGAAAAAGGAAACAAGAGGGACCAGCAGTTGGCATAATGGCTATGTCACTGGACCCCATGTAGTTTACCACGGTTCAAATCCTGGACCCAATGGCTTAAACTCACACTGGGCATGTGTGCGTGCATTCCCAAGATCTCCTCAAGAGGAGAATGGAGGAGAAGGGATTGCAGTGTGGCCATCCCCCCAGGGGGTGATTTCTCACTTTCTGTCTCTCTGTCTTTCTTTCTGGCAAGCTCACGTGCCCTATTTAAAAAAAAACCTCCAAAAAAAGAAAAAGCAAACAAGTACCTAAAACTACACCAAGCCAGGCTTCACTCTGCTGACCACAATTCAGGCTATGCTAAGAGACCATTATTAAGTAACCTATTTTTTTCAATGCTACATTTTTTTTATTTTAAATATTCTGTTTACAATATCAACCTTTTAAAGGACTTAACTCTTCAGGTTGAAACTAAGTGATAGTTATTTTGTCAAGGCAGAATTGGGGTAAGTAAAAACACAGAAGTTTGTTTCTATAAGGAATGATAGTTCTTGATATTACCATTTTCCTAAGTTTCTTTTTAAAGGTAAGTACAGGTTTATTTTTTTTTTACAGAGAGAGAGTCCACACAAATGAGGCTAGAGTGGTATGATCTGGCTGGGCCCTAAGCACTACATTTCAGGCCCACAGTGTATCATTAGCCACATGAAAATAATTAAAGAATACCCATTCTATTGACTTACAAGGGGGACTTCAAACAGTACATGGAAAAACGGAACTAGAGTATGGACTTATTTTGGTGCAAAAAAGAAAAAGAAACCCATGACTATAGTTTTTTCATAATATGTATTTTCCATGAATTTTCTGAAGGCTCGGCATAGTCTGTAACTATAAAGTGATAAGCATTTATTAACAATCATGTTGGAGTTTTTAAAAACAATTGTTGGTATTAAATAGTACAATGTTTTAACCAGAATTCCTACAAAGTTCAGAAAAACGTCAACTGGTTATAATCTTCTTGGCAACTATGGGAATCTGTGTGCAGATTTTACCAATGTCATAAACCAGAGTATATTCATTTCCCATTACCGTCTATGGTGAGAAACAAAAGCACTGTAAGAGCAAGAAGCAAGAATACAACATGACTGTGAGAAAAGTGTTACCTGTTTCTGAAGGAACTACAGGTATAGAAAGAAAAGGAGGAAAAGAAAAACAATTACCAGATAAGAAAATAAAGATGTTGTTCTTCCTATATCTCATTCCCTGAATTATAAACATCCAATTTACGAAAGCCTCTAGAGAAAACAAAAGAATCAAGATGACCCCCCCTTCACCCCACCTCTGCTGCGCAAACCCTCACAGCAGGCAGGCTCTCCTCGCCCTCCTTCCCTTAGGATTATGGGCAGATGTTTGAAGCTAGCAGTGCCACCTGCTGGTCAAAACGAAATGTCTGAACGGCTGTGTCACCTCTAGCAGGTGTCCCTCATACCCAGGAAGCAGGGTAAATACTCTGCTTCTTAAGTTTTCCTCTTTTACTTCTCAATTGTGTTTCTGTGAATCATTCAAACCTGTCTGAGAATTTTTAAAGAGCCAGCACACTGACTGAATAAATAAATACTGGTGTTATAATCAAACAGAAATCTAGAGGCATAAAAGCTATAAAATAACACAAAACCGGATAAAATAATAATCATTAACAAAAGACTTAACATCAAAACCCTTAAATGTGCTTCCAGAAAAGTCTTCATCAATTCCTCAGCTACCTAGTTCATCTTAATTAAATAGGCGTTTTTTTCAAACACTGAAAACATAATTCGGTTACGGTGTTTTGACCTATTACTACTCTGGCATTTTCCCATCCACCTTTTAAGGCCTCTCGTCATCCATAATCAGTAGTAAGTGGCCAGTCCATACCCATAGAGCATCATGAGTCACAGCAGGTGCCAAGCTGGCCACTAGGGACGTTTACTCATCTTGAGCGTTTACTGAGTGCCCACCACACGCTGCTCACGTCTGGATGAACTGGGACTCATATTTGTCTAAGACGATGCCCACCTTTTCCTGCAGGTTTTCTGAGTGTAGGAGGGTAATCAGGGCATGAATCAAGTTTTTAGGAATGTGATGTGACAAGTGCTAAAATATAATAAAGTTCTGAGGTTACAGCTTTAGAAGTGACAGCTGATGCAGGTCTTCAAGAACTCAGTGGTCTAGTGGTTGAGACAACCCAATTCCAGAGAGCTGAACATGCAGTTTGAGGACCGGACTGGGGGCTTGAGAAACATGCCAAGTGCATGTGTACGAGTGCCCAAAATCACAAAAGGAAGGAGAGATGGAGGAGAGGGGATTGCAACTTCCCCATATGAAGTATCTTCTTCTCTCCGCTTTGCTGACACACACACAATCTCTAGCAAAAATAATATGAAATAAATAAAAGAACACAAGTAGATTCAGGTTAATGTAAATAACAAGAGCTCCAACATATACTAGCATAACATTAAATAAATACACCAAGATTTTCTAAACTATACAGGGAAGTAGGTCTGGAGGTTAGAGGAGAGCTTTTTATTGCATACTCATCTGTACTAATTGAATTCTTACACTATGAGCACATACTGTATAAAATATTATACAGATACTATCAACAAACACAGTACTAGGACCAGCAGATGGCATAATGGTTACGTTGCTGGACTCCCATACAGTCAACTACGGTTTGAGTCCCAGACCCAGTAGCTTAAAACTTATGCCGGGTGTATGTGCATCCATGCCTAAAATGCCAAGAGAAGAATGAACAAGGGACTGGGACCGGCAGTTAGCGTAATGGCTATGTCACTAGACTCCCACGTAGTCGACCCCAGTTCGCGTTCCGGACCTGGTGGCTTAAAACTCACACCAGGCGCGTGTGTGTGCGTGCCCAAGATTCCAAGAGAATGGAGGAGAAGGGATTGCAGCGTGGCCATCCCCCCTGGGGGGTGATTTCTCGCTTTCTGTCTCTTGTCTCTCTCTGTCTGGCGAGAGCACGTGCCCTATAGCAAAAACCTCTCCCCCCCCAAAAAAAAGAATGAACAAGGGACTACAGCATGGCCATCCCCCCTGGGGGGTAATTTCTCACTTTCTGCCTCTCTTTCCAGTGAGCACACCTGCCCTATAGTAAAAAATCTCTCTTAAAAAGAAAAAAGAAAAGAAAAACTTATTGGGGCCAGCAAGTGGCCTAGTGCTTAATGAGCAAGACTCCCACATGGTTGACCACAGTTTGAGTCCTGGGACTGGAGGCTTGAAACTCATGCTGGGTGCATGTGCATGCATGTCCATAATCCTGAGAGGTGAATGGAGGGAGAAGGGATTGTGATGTGGCCATCCCTCCTGCAAGGTGGTTTTCTATTTTCTTTCTCTTCATCCCTCTGTCTCCCCAGGCAGCACACATGTCCTATGGCAAAAATCTCTGGGGGTGGCTTCTCACATTCCTTCCCTCTGTCTCTCTGGTGAGCACAAGCACTCTATAGTAAACACGAAAATAAATAAATAATATAAATTTAATCCATTTCAGATTCTCTATTCTTCACCACCATGACAACTTTTAGTTCTAATACTTTTTGTTTTGTTTTTGTTACAGTGAGCATGTGCTCACCAGAGAGAGCCAGAAGTGAGAAATGGCTCGGCTCCCCTAGAGGGATGGCCCTGCTGCAATCCCGTCTCCTCCATTCTCCTCTCCAGATCATGAGCACATATGCACTCGTGCCCAGAGTGATTCTCAAGTGGCCAAGTCTGGGACTCATACCATGGAGACAGCCATGTGGGATCCAGCACCTTAATTAACCTCTTCACTACCGGCTGGCCCAGTTCTAATACTTTTTAATATCTGATAAGGCAAGTCCTTCTTGACTTCCAAACTTCTTCTGTTAAAACGACCTTATAAACTTTAGAATCAGTTTGTCAATTTCTTTTTGTTCATTTGTTTTATAAATTTTACCAGAGGGCACATGGTGGGGAGAGAGATAAACTGAGAAAGCGCACCTTCCCAAGCCCTGGGCAAGTCACACGACAATCCCTCCTCTATTTCTCCTTTTGGGATCTGGGAAAAGTAGACACACCCCTGGTATGTTTTTCATGCTGCCAGGTCCAGGATTCAATCACAGTCATTGGCCACATGGGATCCCGTCACCTTAACCACCACACTAGGGGCTGGTCCCCATTTTTTCATTTTCTACAAAAAAACAGATCTCTAGAGATTACTTTGAGAATTGACAATGTTAAATGTCTCTCCTCAAAACATGGCATATTTCTCCATTTAGCCAAATCTTTTATGATCTTCAATAGTGTTTTACAGTTTATAGTTTATCCATTTATCCCCACACTTTATTTATTTATTTTTTGGAGAGGTTTTTGCTACAGGGCACGTGCGCTCACCAGAAAGGCAGAGAGAGATAGAGAGACAAAAAGTGAGAAATCATCCACCGGGGGAATGGCCACACTTCAATCCCTTCTCTTCCATTCTTCTCCTTCTCTCGAGATCTTGGGCACACACACACAAGTGCCCGGTGTGAGTTTAAGCCACCGGGTCTGGGACTCGAACCATGGTCGACTAATGGGAGTCCAGTGACATAGCCATTACTCCAACTGCTGGTCCCAACTAAATGCGATTTTGTGATTCACTGCATCAGTACAGTTTTCAAATAAAATACCTGAAATAACTCCAATATTAAATGTCATTAAAAAAAAAAAGAATGTTGATATATAGGAAAATATATCCAACCCCGAACATTTTGGGTTTTTATAGAAGAGTTTACCTGCTTAATTCCTAACAGTCTACATGTATATGCATGTGAGAAGGGGGAGTACCCTACATAGGGCTCAGTCTTGCCACAATCCGCTCTTCTCCAGTCCCCTAGCCCTCGAGGATCCTGGGCAAGCATGCACACTTGTATCAGGGTCAGAGGGCTTGAACCTCAGTTAGTATGTGGCTTCCAGTTCCTTGGCCCAGTCTGCTATTAACTATGCCACAGAGGCTGGGCTGTACTGAACATTTTCTTTCTTTTTCTTTTCCCAAAACTATTTATTTAACTGTATTTATTAATTATTCCATTATTTTAATTTGCTACAGGGCATGTGTGCTCACCAGAGAGAGAAAGCAAGCCACCAGGTCTGGGACTCAAGCTGCGGTCATATGAGAGTCCAGCACCCTAAACACTACGCCATCTGCTGGTCCCATGTACTGAACATTTTCAAAGCTATCACTCTGATCTGTATTTTCTTGGTTTTCTGCAATGAACCTAAGTGGTCTGAGAAGTGAAGTCATAATAAAAACAATATATTAAAATAATAAAATACATAAAGACATAAATTGTGAAAAGCAGCAAAAAATGAGCTACCATAAATACCTAATATTGACTTTTCCAAATCTAGGAAATGCCAATTCATGATTAAAAACACAAAGTATACTATACATGACTGTGAGCTAAATGGCCTGGTTCCCAACAGAGCAGGGAACATTTTTGTTGTGGTGGTGGTCAATACTCCTTCCAGAGTACTACGTAAATTTAACTAAAATTTTATTTTCGTTCTGGCTTATGATCGAAGCCAATTTTAAATTTAAAACAGTGGAATATTTCAATAGTGTTAAGTATAAATAATTGGGTATTCCTAGGCATAAATAAGGTCAACTCTAAAGGTAGCAACTCACCAGAGAGAGAAAGCAAGCCACCAGGTCTGGGACTCAAGCTGCGGTCATATGAGAGTCCAGCACCCTAAACACTACGCCATCTGCTGGTCCCATGTACTGAACATTTTCAAAGCTATCACTCTGATCTGTATTTTCTTGGTTTTCTGCAATGAACCTAAGTGGTCTGAGAAGTGAAGTCATAATAAAAACAATATATTAAAATAATAAAATACATAAAGACATAAATTGTGAAAAGCAGCAAAAAATGAGCTACCATAAATACCTAATATTGACTTTTCCAAATCTAGGAAATGCCAATTCATGATTAAAAACACAAAGTATACTATACATGACTGTGAGCTAAATGGCCTGGTTCCCAACAGAGCAGGGAACATTTTTGTTGTGGTGGTGGTCAATACTCCTTCCAGAGTACTACGTAAATTTAACTAAAATTTTATTTTCGTTCTGGCTTATGATCGAAGCCAATTTTAAATTTAAAACAGTGGAATATTTCAATAGTGTTAAGTATAAATAATTGGGTATTCCTAGGCATAAATAAGGTCAACTCTAAAGGTAGCAACTTAAAAAAGACTTGTTTCCGTGTATGGGCCACTGTAGACTCTTTGAACAAAAACTTGTAAATATACTGAACATCTGAGAAAATAAAAACTGAACACTATGCTTTCCAGAAGCATCTCAAAACAGAGTATCTACTACTATTAGTTCCTGAAAACAAACAAACAAACAAACCAAGCTAATAAGTGAGATCCTTGCTAAGAGAAATGTTTTGAGGCCAAAAGGTGGTGTGGTAGTTAAGGCTAGACTCCCACATGGCCAACCACAGTTCAAGTCCTGAACCTGGAGGCTTGCTTTCTCATTCTCCCTGCCCTGTCTCTTTCTCTCTCTGGTCAAATTAAAATAATAACAAATAATAAATAAAATAAATAAGTTTTAAAAAGAGAGAAATGTTTTAATTTCTTGATGGCTTAGTTTCTGAAATAACAGTGTAGATCAATCAGGCTTAAAATAAAAACAGCTTTTGGTATTAACTGAATCATGAAAATCAGATGGTAATGACTTACACTTTGCAACAGAATTATATATGACTACAAAACCTGGCAAATAAACAGATTAGAATCCCGTTCTCAACATGTCACTGAACCCTCAGCAGCACTGTAGGCTGTGCTCTCCAAATTTTTGGAGTAAGAGTAGTTCTTGTATGTTCCTCCGTAATGGACACTTGAACCAGCTAAATTCTAATGAAGTAACATGCTTTCAAATTCTCTAAACAGGGCCCAACAGGTGGCGTGGTGATTAAAGGCACTAGGTTCTCACATGGCCGACTACGGTTTGAGTTCCCTTTCTCTGTCTCTCTCTGCTCAAATTAAAAATAATAATAATAACGACAAATCAAAATAAATAAATAATTCTTTAAAAAAAACTCTAAAGATACTCTCACATTCTGAATGCTTTTATAAATATACATGTTTGACTCCATTACTTTTTTTCATCTTCATTGGAAACTAATTTCTATTCATAGTTCTCTGCTTTTCTGCCTTAGTCCTGTGCTTTCATTTCTTTACAGCTGTTTATGCTAATAAACTAAACCAACGTAGGCCAAATAAGACAAAAAATTTGAAGTTGAGTATCATTAGTAATATTATTGTTCATGAAACTGTAGAAAATCCTTTAACAAACTTTTCTGGTTTTCTTTGAGAGACTTTTACTATAGGGCATGTGTGTTTGCCAGAGAGACAAAGATACAGAAAGCAAGAAATCACCCCCCACAGGGAATGGCCACACCATAACCCCTCTCTTCCATTCTCCTCTCTGGATTTCGGGCATACATGCACACATGCCCAGCATGAATTTTAAGCCTCCAGGTCCGGAACTTGAACAGTAGTCAGCCATGTGGGAGTCCAGTACCTTAACTACTATGTCGCCACCTGCTGGCCCAATAAATTATTCTTTAATGGAACACAAATTCTCACTACGCTACTAAAAAATAGTACCAAGTAATCATTCTCTTAAGTTTTAAATATAACAAAAAGGCATTAAGATGTCTATTTTTCTGAAAAAAAAAAAAAAAAGGTGGTATGATCACTGTGAGGGAAGTAGTCCCTGAATATGTCCAATAAACCATGAAGCATATGGGGGAAACCAAAACCTACCTCTTCTTGCATAACTGGAGTCCATATCCTTAAACTGCACCACAACAAAGTCTGAACACTTGAACAAAATACTCTCCATTATTTCTTCACGTTTTGGCCCCGAGTTGGATTCTGTACTTTTCTCATGTGCAGCATCAAGTACCAAATCGCACTAAAGTGAGAAACAAGATTAAGTACTGAAAATAATTATAAAATAAAACCTGACAGAAATTCTTTAGCTCTTTAAAGTGCTACTACTTAAAGCCCTTTGGCGAACATAATCTATCTCAAGAGATCCTGATAACCACACCTTTTTCCCCCAGAAACAGGATTGTTATCCATTCCATAATTCAAAAATCTTTACATCTAAAAGCTGGTCTATGTCTGGTCTGTCTTAAGTTCATTAATAATGACAAAAGAGGGGAACTAATCCACCTCTTATCCCTTTTAGTTCATAACACTTAGAAATGGCTAGGATAGGGACCAGCAGGTGGCACAGTGGTTGGGGCACTGGACTCCCACATGTCCAACTGTAGTTTGAGTCCTGGACCTAGTGGCTTGCTATCTCACTTTCTCTCTCTCTGGTGAGCATGCATGCTCTAAAGAAAAATTTTAAAATAATACTAAATAAAATGGAATAAATCAATAATTTTTTTTTAGTGGCTAGAATAGGGCCAGCAGATGGTGTGGAGGTTAAGGCAGCTGGATTCTACATGGCCAAGTACACGATTCAAGTTCTGGACCTGACGGCCCGACGATCGTGTAGGTCACACATGTGTGCGTGTCCAAAGTTCTGAGAGGAGATGGAGGAGATGGGATTGCTGCAAGGTCATCTTCCTTGGGTGGTGATCTCCCTCTCTCTCTCTCTTTCTCTCTCTCCTCACTGAGCTATAGAGTCCTATAGCCAACCTAAAAGAAAAAAAAAGCTAAATAGTTTAATAAGCACATAAATCAAAATATTTTAACTTTATTTATTATTATTATTTTTAAATTGCTATAGGCCAAGTGTGCTCACTAAGAAAAATAGAGAGAAATCAAGATACCAGGTACAGGCAATGTGGGAATCCAGAACCTCAGTCACCATGCCTCCTGCTAAGCCCACCAAAACATATTTTTAATTATATTAAGTCAGCCTATAAAATAATCAAAATTTGAAACTGAAGAGCAAAGTCATTCAAAGTAGTTTTATTTTATATACATATATATATGTATATACGTGTGTGTGTATGTATGTATGTATGTGTGTGTGTGTGTGTGTGTGTGGAGAGAGACAGAGACAGTGAGAGGGAAAATGAGAAATCACCCTCTTGGGGGTGGGGATGGCCATGCCACAATCCCTTCTCCTACATTCTCCTCTCAGGATCTTGAGCACGCATACACGTACCCAGTGTTGAATTTCAAGCCAGGGGGTCTGGTACTTGAACTGCAGTTGCCCGTGTGGGAGTCCAGCAACATAACTGCTACACCACCTGCTGGTCTCCAAAGTGGTTTTAAAAAATAAGTATAAACTACTGCACATGAAAATGCTCTTACTTTATATGGAAAACTAACATGTAAATTTGATTATGGCAAAAATATATAGCTGATAATTATAAACTGCTAAATCAGAACAAGTAGACACTGTTCAGAAAGTAATAAAAACTAACAGTAATTAATCACTAATATTAACAAAATAGAAAAAAGTAAAAATTACCTTAGGGCTGTATGTCTTAAAAACTCCTTCATATATACCTCCATTTTTCACTTGTACTTCACATTTGGATCCCTAAAAACATAAAATTAATTTATGAAAGAAACAGTCTGCTACCCAGTAACTGGAAATAACTGTTTTCATTTACTTTTATAGTTCACCAGGCTTCATTCACTATTAGGTATTTGCTAACACAATGAAAAACTGCAAAACATTAACAATATATTGAACTCTCAATATTATTCATGAGGCTCTACTCAGACTTTTTTTTTTAAAAGAGATTTTTGTGGGACAGCAGGTGGCATGGTGGTTAAAGGTGCTGGACTTCCACATGGTTGACCATGGTCTGAGTCCTGAAACCAGTGGCTTTCTCTCTCTCTCATGAACACATGTGCTCTGCAGCAAATTAAAAAATAATAATGACAAATAAAACTAAATAAATAATTCTAGAAAAATATTTTTTGGGGAAACCAGCAGTTAGCGTAATGGCTATGTCGCTGGACTCCCATGTAGTCGACCGCGGTTGGCATCCCGGACCTGGTGGCTTAAAACTCACGCGTGTGCGTGTGTGCCCAAGATCCTGAGAGAATGGAGGAGAAGGGATTGCGGCGTGACCATCCCCCGGGGGGAGTGATTTCTCACTTTCTGTCTCTATGTCTCTTGTCTGTCTGGCGAGCGCACACGCCCTATAGCGAAAACCTCTCAAAAAAAATAATAAATTGGGGGAGAACCAGCAGTTAGTGTAATGGCTATGTCGCTGGACTCCCACGTAGTCGACCACGGTTCACATCCCAGACCTAGTGGCTTAAAACTCACGCCAGGCGTGTGTGCGTGCGTGCCCAAGATCCTGAGAGGAGAAGGGAATGCGGCGTGACCATCCCCCCGGGGGGGTGATTTCTCGCTTTCTGTCTCTATGTCTCTCTCTCTGTCTGTCTGGCGAGCACATGCGCCCTATAGCGAAAACCTCTCAAAAAACTATATATAGGGACCAGCAGTTAGCGTAATGGCTATGTCGCTGGACTCACACACAGTCGACCGCGGTTCAAGTCCCGGACCTGGTGGCTTAAACTCACGCAGGGCGCGTGTGCGTGCGGATCTTGGTCTCCAAGATCCTGAGAGGAGAATGGAGGAGAAGGGATTATGGCATGACCATCCCCTGTGGGGGGTGATTTCTTGCTTTCTCTACTTGACGGAGAGACAGAAAGCAAGAAATCATCCCGGGGCGGGGGATGGCCATGTCACAATCCCTTCTCCTCCATTCTCCTCTCAGGGTCTTGGGCATACAAATACATGCCCTCAGTGTAAATTTTTTTTTTTTTTTTTTTTTTTTGGGAGGGGGGGGGCCTCGCAGACAGAGAGATAGAAAGAGAGAAATCACCCCTCAGGGATGATGGCCACACTGCAATCCCTTCTCCATTCTCCTCTCAGGATCTTGGGCACTTATGCACACACACTCGGCATGAATTTAAGCCACCGGGTCCGGGATTTGAACCGCGGTCGACTACATGGGAGTCCAGTGATATAGCCATTACACTAACTGCTGGTGCCCCAAGTCTGAGACTCAAACTGTGGTCATCTACATGGAAGTTCAGCAACGCAACCATTACATCATCTGCTGGTCCCAAATATTTTATATTTTTTGAGAGGGAGATTTTTGCTATAGGGCGCACTCACTGGAGAGACAGAAAGGGAGAAATCACCCCCAGGGGGAATGACCACACCACAATCCCTTCTCCGTTCTTCTCCTGGGATATTGGGCACACACACATACGTGCCCAGCTTGAGTTTCAAGCCACTGGGTCAGGAACTCGAACCACAGTCAAGGAAGTGGGAGTCCAGTGATGAAACCATTATACCATGGGTTGGTCCCTCTACTCAGATTTTATAGTATAACTTTAAATACTACAGTTAAGCATTTCATACTCCAGCTATATTAGGTGACAAAATAATGTACAAAAGCTATGAAACTACCAACATTATTTTGTACCCAAAAGGGTTAACAAGAATACTTTTACAATCAACAGAATGGACAGAGAGAGTTCTCTTTTTCCTTAAAATTCTGATTCAATATGACCTAGGAAATGTAAGAGAATCATTCCTCCACGTTTTAACTTCATGGAATGACTTTATTTCACTCCCCAGGCACTTTATCCCCCACATTCTGGTGACTTACAACAACTGATGTAAGTATATGAACCATCCTCATATTTGCATAGATTCCATCAAAAGAAATCTGAAATGAAAACAAAACAAAACACTATTAGAAATTAATATTTATACTTGCATATATATTACAGTTAACATTTATCTTGCTATAAAATGTTTAGTTAGGTTCATAATACCTTATATATATGAAAGAAGATTTGATTTACTATACCCTTTTGCTTCCTTAGAAAACAGAATGTCAGGTTTTCTAAAGTCAAGTCAGTTATACCAACTAACAGTCTTTGACTATACGTGGTACAAAGAAAAAGCAAAAAACCAGCCCTGTGGCCTAGTGGTGAAGAGAGCTGGATCCCACATGGCCAAATGCGCAGTTTGAATCCTAGCCCTGGCAACTTGAGAAAGATGCTGGGAGGGTGTGTATTACATGCCCCAAATCCTGACAGGATGAACCAAAAGAGAAGGGACTGCAATGCTCTCTGGTGAGGTCATGTGTCCTCTGGCAAAAAGAATAATTAAAAAAACTTAGCGTCCATATATGAGAAAAGAACAAAAACCAGAAACAGGAGACAGATCAAAGGTTGCAGGATGCAGGGAAAGTTAACTACTAAATGACATAAGGGATTTTGGGGGTGATGGAACTGTTCTACTACTTGGACTGCACTGTTACATGAGTGAATGCATCTGTCGAAATTCACAGAATTTATACTACAAAGGGTGAAGAGTACTTTAATAAATAAATGAGTGGAGCAGGGGGCTGGCAGGTGGCGTGGTGGCTGAGGCACTGGACTTCCACATGACCGACTGTGGTTCGAGTCCTGGACCTAGCGGCTTGCTTTCTCACTTTCTCTCTCTGTCTCCTTCCCTCCCCCCCTCCCTCTCTGGTCAAATTAAACAAATAAATAAAGTTAAATAAAATTATTTGTTTAAAAATAAATAAATAAAAAATAAATGTGTGGGCAGTGAGGGCATCCATCTTTGTAAAGATCCCTGGCTGCCTTTGCCCTCTCCCAGCACTGCATCAACACAGGGCCTAAAGGTGCGACCAACCCCAGCACTCACCCTCACACCTATGGAAGTACGTGTGTTCTCGAGTCTCATGAAGACCTGTCCAACAAGGCATTCTCAGAAATTAGTGGCAACTTGTTTATTTTCTCCATCACATGGAACTTACACTTTCTGCCCTTCATGTCCAGTTTAATTTTATTGATAAAGATGCAAAACTTAAGACCAGAGGGCCCATTTCAAGGGAGAAAGATGAAGAGTACATATAAATAATACCTTAATTCAAAATAAAAAGCCCAAAGAACTCTGCAAATTCTAGTTCTAATATTTTCAGGGTTACTCATTTTTTTTAATGTTTATTTATTTATTCATTCATTTATTTCAATTTGACCAGAGAGACACAGACAGAGAGAGATAGAGAGAGAGAAAGTGAGAAAGCAAGCACCAGGGCCAGGTCTTGAACTGTGGTCGGCCATGTGGGAGTGTCCAGCGCCTTAACCACCATGCCACCTGCTGGCATCCTCAGGGTTACTCATTTAGATTTCCTTTATTCATTTATAAAAAACAAATAGATGACTAGTTCTTACTTTTATAACAAAAAAATTTACAGGTAATTCTACATTCTATATGATCAACATTAAAAAGCAACACATAAAACTAATATTTTTGTCCTGAACAGTATTAACCTATAAAAATTATGGGCAGCAAAATTCAAGAAAACAAATGTTCTTGGGAACCAGCAGTTAGCGTAATGGCTATGTCGCTGGACTCCCACGTAGTCGACCGC
>NW_006159701.1:8102663-8132051 GCF_000334495.1 Tupaia belangeri chinensis | reverse complement strand
GGGAGGAGAATGGAGGAGAAGGGATTGCGGTGTGACCATCCCCCCTGGGGGGTGATTTCTCGCTTTCTGTCTCTATGTCTCTCTCTATCTGGCGAGTGCACGCGCCCTATAGTGAAAAACCTCTCCCCCCAAAAAAAATGTTCTTTAAAGAATTGTTTTAATTAATTAATTTAATTTTGACCAGATTTATTTATTTATTTATTTATTTAAAATTGACCAGAGAGGGACAAAATAAGAGAGAGCAAGAGAGACAGAAAGTGAGAAAGCAAGCTGTCAGGTCCAGGACACAAACCATGGTTAGCCATGTGAGTCCAGCACCCTTAACCACCACATCACCTGCCAGCCCTGAAAACAAATTTTTTTAAGTCGGCATTTAGCCTATGGTTGGAAGCCATGTTTTAGCTACCAATTTTTATGAACAAACAACATTAAAGTTACTCACCGTAGATTGAGGCAGTCCTTTGTTACTGTTTCGACCTCTGAAAAGATTAAATATTTTTTATTAAATTCAACAGGCTAAACAAGTTTAAAAATTTTCAGATTTAAAATATCTTGTAATTCCATTCAAATAAAGAACAGGCTACCTGCAGTGGAGACTCACCTACTATTCTCTCTACAGGCTATATACGTATGGCCCTACATGAGCTCTGCCAGAGACCCACAGGCAGGGATCATGAAGGTGAAAAAAAGGGAAACAACCTGAACTTTATTGCAAAAAAAAAAAAAAAAGATACTGAAATAAAGTAACCTACTAGAAGAAAAAAGCTAACACTACACACATAAATTAATAATAATCTTTTCTTCAAAATTAATCATTGTTATAAAGAGCTATCTGGGAGGAGATATTTCAAAGCAAAATACAGATTTTATTGTGACAATCAACATACCTAACTGACACCGAGTCAACACCCAGATCCCCTGCCTCCCTGATCCCCTACCTCCCGCTTGTAAAACCAGGTAACGCCAACATGATCACAAATGATGGGAAACAACTGAAACGTAAATCATTCCAAGCACTTTCACTTCTAAATGATATGTGCTTTTCAGGATCTATATAACAAGTACTTTGTCCTGTTGACTCCTTTAAGGATTCAAGATACAGTATACAAGAATTATCTGTCAAGCCATCTCCAGTAACGTGGACCCTATTTTCAAGTGAACTTAATGATATAACACAGGGCTTGTTCCTCTAGAAAAGATTACCACCCTTGAAAATAACAAGCATTAATAAAGTGAAATGTTACATTTCTCATAAACAGTTGCTCTAGAACAGGTCTGAAATCTAATTTTAATGAAACAACAACAGCACTCAAATTAACCCCAAACCTAAAAACATTAAAAAAAAAGCACTATTCAAATTAAAAAAAAAAGGGGGGGGGGGCACGAGCAGTGTGCCAGGTGCTATTCCCAGTGGAGCAAAACTGATCTTATTAGCACTCCAAGGCTCGGTCTCTGATTCTTGTCACCTTCCTCACCTCCTCTCATCCAAACAATAATGACTTGAGATCAAATGACCTCCAAGATTCCTTACACTTGTAACACTGATTCTGCACTTCTCTGTTTCACACGCAGGACAATTACTGCAGTCTACGGAATATGACTAATAATTAAGCACTTAAAGAACTTACTATGAACTTGACACTGCCAAACACTTCCTAGGCTTTATGTCTAATTTACTGCCTCTACCTTATGGGTGAAGAAATGGAATCCTGGCAGTTAAGTATCATGACCAAGGGACCAGCAGTTAGCGTAATGGCTATGTCACTGGACTCCCACATAATCTACAGCAGTTCGTGTCCCAGACCCGGTGGCTTAAAACTCACGCCAGCCGCATGTGCGTGCGTGCCCAAGATCCTGAGAGGAGAAGGGATTAGCGGCGTGGTCAGCCCCCCGGGGGGTGATTTCTCGCTTTCTGTCTCTCTGTCTCTGACTGGTGAGCGCACATGCCCTATAGCAAAAATCTCTCCAAAAAAAAAAAAAAGAAAAAAAGTATCATGACCCAAATCATCTAGTTTATAAAGCAGCCAGTGTTTTAAATGAGGTGCCTCTGATTGAACATCCTGAGCTTTTCATTTCTAGATCCCACCACCTTTTCTTAAACAGTCAGAGGGGTATTTACGCTTGCCAGAGAGAAACAGAGAGACAGAAAGGGAGAGGAAAAAAGTACACTCCCTTCCATGGCGCAAGTTCACAATACTGTCTCCATTTCTCCGATTTGTCAGGATTTTGGCCATACACACCCACAAACGCACCTGGTGTTTTTCAAGCAGCTGGGGCTAGAATACGAACGATTCGATCCAGCCATGTAGGATACAGCTCCTTTAACTACTAGGCTATGAGGCCATCCCTATCCTGCCTCTCTGAAACTGTATCACAAGGAATAAACTACCTTCATACCTTCACCTTCAGAATTAAACTGAACTGAATTTCTATACTTTTTCAAACATCATTTGAACTTTAACTTTTTTCTATCTGCTATTCTGTATCAAAGGCTGAAATGGCTGTCTTGTTTAGGATTAATCTATCCTGGTGTTTGCTGAAATGCCACAATTACAATATCATGAACAAATGCTATTAAGTATCCTTTAACGCCTGTGGTCTTCTCACAAAGCTATTTAAAGACTTTAATACCTTTATACTGCAGAAGTTTTGCTATCCTTTTCTACTGATTATACAGTTACATCTTTGACAAATAAAGAACAATTGTATGGCAATCCAGTTTACTTAGTAGAACAAACTGTTCAACAGGGAAAATAACACAGGACTCACAATGGTATTAAGTGGTACAAAGTATAGAATCTGATTTCCACTGATGTACCAGGTGACTGAACACCCGACAGGAATGTTAACATATCAAAGCAGAATTTTCTAATACTGACAACAGCCTAAATTCTTCGTGTTTTTCTTTTTGGATCCCCTTAGTTTATGACTTAATTTTTTTTTTAAAGAGAGACGTTTTTGCTATAGGGCACATTCACTCAGAAAGACAGAGAGAGACAGACACAGAAAGTGAGAAATCACCCCAAAAGGGGATAGCTATGCCATAATTCCTTCTTCTCCACTCTCCTCCTGGAATTTTGGGCACATAAGCACACGCACCTGGGCATAAGTTTCGAGCTACTGGGTCCAGGACTTGAGCTATGGGTCAGCCATGTGGGAGTCCAGCACCTTAACCATCATACCACCCACTGGCCCCCCAACTCAGTTTTCTTAAAAAAAAAAAAAAAAATTTTTTTTAAGCTTTGCTATATAGCACGTGTGTGTGCCAAGGTAAGAGGGAGGGGGAGTGAGAAATTACCCCCTTGGGGGAATGCCCACACCACTATCCTTTCTCTAGTCTCCTCTTAGGATTTTGGGAATGTAAGCACATGCACCCAAAGTGATTTTTCAAGCCACTGGGTCAAGGGCTTGAACCATGCAGTCGGTCATGGGGAAATCTAGTGCCTTAACCTTCACAACTGCTGGTCCGTGCCTTAATTTTTTTCATTAGTATTTTAAACCCAATCATTCTACTGTTTCATACAGTAACAAAAACTAAATTTAAAAAAAAAAATCCAAAAGCATACTTCAGTCCTAAATATCTGAGGACTTTAGAAAGTCCATGGAAAATGGAATTAAAGTACAAATTTATTTTGTACAAAAAAATTAAAATCCAGTAGCATGGCAGTTAACACAGCTGGATCCCACACAGCCAACTATGCAGTGGGAATCCCAGATCTGGTAGCTTGAAAAACATGCTGGGTATATTTGCGTGTATAACCAAAATTGCAATAGAACGAAGGAGAAAGAATTCTGGTGTGGCCATCCCCCGTCAGGGGCGATTTCTCACTTTCTTTTGATGGCAAAATTAAAAAAAAAAAAAAAAGAAACTGATAAATTAAACACGAAAGCAATCCCCAGGGGTGACAGCCACACACTACCCCTTTCCCTCCATTCCTGTCTGGGATTCTGGGCACATTCCCACATGTATCCCGGGTGTCTCCACCTGCAGGGTATGGGACTTGAACTGCGCTGCTGGCCACGTGGAAGCCAGTTGCACTAACCACCGTGTGACCTGGTTGGCCCAACTTTATGAATTTTTTAAATATTCCGTTTTTCAGGGTCAGCTTGGGGCATGGTGGTTAAGGCAGCTGGACCCCACTTAGCTGAGTGCATAGTTTGACTCTGGGACCTGGCAGCTGCAGAAACACACTGGAGGCGTATGCATGCATGCCTGAAATCCAAAGAGCAGACGAGGTGGGACTGCAGTGACTATTCCTCACAGAAGGATGCTTTCTCACCCCCTCCCCCCCCTCTCTCTCTCTCTCTCTCGACTGCAGTGACTATTCCTCACAGAGGGATGCTTTCTCACTTTCCCTCTCTCTCTCTCTCATTCTCTTTCTTCAGCATGTGCACGTGTTCTCTGAAAAAGCTGAAAAGAGAAGAGAGAAAAATATTCTGTTCTTCAAAAGACACTGTTAGAGGGAACCAGCAGTTAGCGTAATGGCTATGTCGCTGGACTCCCACGTAGTCGACTGCGGTTCGTGTCCCGGACCCGGTGGCTTAAAACTCACGCCGGGCACGTGTGCGTGCGTGCCCAAGATCCCGAGAGGAGAATGGAGGAGAAGGGATTGCGGCGTGACCATCCCCCCGGGGGGGTGATTTCTCACTTTCTGTCTCTATGTCTCTCTCTGTCTGTCTGGCGAGCGCACGCGCCCTATAGCAAAAACCTCTCCAAAAAAAAAAGACACTGTTAGAGACAATGAAAAGACAATCCAAACACAGGGAGAAAACAGTTGCAAAATATACATTTGATAATGGACTTATATCCAGAATATATAGAGAACTCTATATATTGTGTATGTATGTATGTGTGTGTGTGTGTGTGTGTGTGTATACTTGTAACAAGATAAGCAGCCCAGTAAATGGGCAAAAGATTTAAAAGGTACTTAAAAGTCTGACAATAACCCCTGCTAGTGAGGCTGCCCAGCAACTGAAACTCATACACTGCTAGTGGGAATGCAAAATGGTGCAGCCATTGTTGGGCAATATCTTATAAAGCTAAGCGTACAATTTAGCAGTCCTACTCCAAAGTTATCTGAGAACAATTAAAATGAATGTCTAGGCTGGTTTGTTCATGACAGTCTAAAACTTGTAACAACTCAAATATCCACTAACCCCTGAACAAGTAACAAATTGTTTACTGTGGTCTTTAACAATGGAATTGACTCAGCAATAAAGTTACAAATTACTGATACATGCTAGGCACAACAAGGATGAATTTCAAAAGCACTTTAGTCAGACACACAGCTATGAATATATGACTCATAATACATGACTCAATTTAAATAATTCTGGAAAGGCAAATCTATAGAAACAAAAATCAGATCAATGACAGACTGAGAATAAAAAAAGGAAATTAACAAAGACACAAAAAGAGAACATTAAGGGGTGATATCTTAATTGTAGTAGCAGTCACACACACACACACACACACATCAAAACTCACAGAACTATATGCTAAATACTAAATTTACTATAAGTAAAATATATCTTGATAAACCCTATACTTTCCAAAATAAAGGCAGATCTTAAGAAACCCCGGAAACGCATACCTAAAAAGGTTGATTTGGTGGGACCATACCTAACCCAGGATACTGGTTCTCTGGAGCACAATGATTTAAAACACAGGGCCAAGGCTGAATGATGGTGCAGTGGTTAAGATGCCAAGTTCTGTAAGACCGACCCCCGGGGGGGAAATGGCCGATTCAAGTCTGACAACCTGAGTAAACGGGGCATGTGTGTGTCCATGATCCAGGGTCTGACAACCTCCCTGAGTATACAGGGCATGTGTGTGTCCATGATCCAGGGCCTGACAACCTCCCTGAGTATACGGGGCATGTGTGTGTCTATGATCCAGGGTCTGACAACCTCCCTGAGTATACGGGGGCATGTGTGTGCCCATGATCTAGACTAGCTGAGGGTCGATCACAGTGCCAAGACCCTGTTAGGAGTGCTGTATCTGTCTTCCTCTCTCTCACTCATGAAATACATTTAAAAATTAAAATAAATAAAAATATTCTAATTCCACAAGAGAAAAACAATCTGGAATTGGGGCCAGCTGGTGGTATATGGCTAAGGCAGCTAGATCTACATGGCCCACTTAATTCAGGTCCCAGACTCGGTGGCTTGAAAAATACTGCAGCAGTGTGTGTGCATGTTCAAAATCCCCAAAGGAGAATGGAGGAAAAAAGGGCTTAGTATGGTCAGTCTCAGGGGTGGGGAGGGGTATATTTTTTCACCTTTTTTCTTTCTCTCCAGTGAGCACATATGCCCTATGGCAAAAGAGAGAATTAAAGAAAAAAAAAAAAAAGTCGGAAATATATATATATATTTATATTTTTTTTTCCCCCTTAGTGAGATTTTGGCTATCATGGGGACTCACCAGAGAGACACAAAGCGAGAAATCATACCCTAGGGGGAGATGGCCACACTGTAATCCCTTCTCCATTCTCCTCTCAGGATTTTGGGCACACACACAAGCACTCAGTGTGAGTTTTAAGCTGCTGGGTCTGGGACTTGAACCACAGTTGACTATGTGGGAGTCCAGCTATGTAACCTTTACACCATCTGCTGAACTTTAACCACCTGGAATCTATATTAAAAAGCAAACGAGGTGGGACCAGCAGTTGGCGTAATGGCTATGTCGCTGGACTCCCATGTAGTTGACCACGGTTCGAGTCCTGGACCTGGCAGCTTAAACTCATGCCGGGCACGTGTACATACATGCCCAAGATCCCAAGGAGGAAAATGGAGAAGGGATTGTGGTGTGGCCATCCCCCCTGGGGGTAATTTCTCACTTTGTGTCTGTCTCTCTTTCTGGCGAGAGCACGCACCCTATAGAAAAAAACTCTCCAAAAAGAAAAAAAGGCAAACGAGGCAATAAAAAAAGGCAAGCAAATAAGGCATACTAAAACTTGAGCAAAGGACTATCCACAATTTTTCGAACAATTCTGGTTCAAATCCTAGCTCAGTTACTGTTACCCCAAAAAAGGTCACTTAATTAATATGGTCTCAGTTTGCTTATCTGAACAGAAACAGTAGGGAATCCCACCAGATTGTTGTGAGGATCAAACTAGGTAATACAGGCAAGATAGGCCCCACCCTCTGGTGTGGTTGGAGGTTACAGATCAGCAGTACTGGAAGCCACATGCCAACTCAGGCTGGCATGTTTTAAACATGCTTGGGGGTGACCAGCAGATGGCCGAATGGTTACATCGCTGCACTCCCATGTAGTCGACCGTGGTTCAAGTCGTGGACCTAGTGGGCTTAAAACTCACACCAGGTGTGTGCATGTCCAAAATCCCAAGAGAAGAAAGGAGAAGGGTCTGTGGTGCAGTAGTCCTCCCTTGGGGATGATTTCTCGCTTTCTGTCTCTCTGGCAAGCACACGTCCCCTATAGCAAAAATCTCTTTTTAAAAAAGAAAAA
The DNA here is from genome assembly GCF_000334495.1 of Tupaia belangeri chinensis. NCBI lineage: Eukaryota > Metazoa > Chordata > Mammalia > Scandentia > Tupaiidae > Tupaia > Tupaia belangeri. The sequence goes on along the minus strand of NW_006159701.1, from coordinate 8,124,583 downwards.
AAACAACAAAGAAACACCAGGGGGCTGGAGTATGCATATGCCTAAGACCTTGATGATCTGGAAGGCCAAAGGCAGGGCATCACTGGGTGACCAGACGCTTTTGAGGGTGCTTCTCCCTCCCGCCCATACATGCAAGCATTATCATGAATAAAAAATAAACTTAATATCAAGATACATATATATATATTTATTTGCTCAAAGCTTATTAAATTGTACACTTTTCTAAAATGTATTTCCTCTATGAAAGAGAGAGAGCATTTACTAGCGCCTACAACAGCCCCAATGCCACCTCCATCCCCAGCTTCAGCCAGCCACAGATCTTGGGCATGCATTTGTCACATATTCAAGCAGGTCTCCAAAAAGGAACCCAGAATTTTCCCCTTCACTGTAAGCAAAATATACCTTGATAAATCTGCCACTCCCTAAAATAAAGTCAGATCTAAAGAAACCCCTGAAAATTTGTGGGCCAGCCTCTTAGCTCACTGCATTTTACTGCTGTGCCACCACCAGGCCCACTAAACGGCAGACTTCACAACGTGGAACTTACTGTACATCAATTTTATCACAAGAAGGTTCCTGGTTCAAGTCCTCCCTGAGTACACTGGGCACCCTCTTGCTCATGATCTGGTGCTGGGGTAGACCATGGGATTAATGACCCAGTTGGGGATGCTGTTACTGTCTCTCACTTCTAAAAGAAATAAACTTATTTTAATTATGAGAAGGTGTGTGCACTCACCAGAGAGAAAGAGAGAACGCAGCACCTCAACCCCTCCTCCCCCTCTCCACCCTAACACAATCTTGCACATACAAGCACACGTCTAGAGTGTTTCTCAAGCACCAACACCAGGATTCAAACCATCAGCCATGTGAAGATCCAGCTCTCTTTACAGTAGCCTACACGATCAGCCCAATAAATTAACTTAGAAAAACAGGAGTTTGGTAGAAGCAAGCACTATTTGTAGCTTTTAATTTTACATTTAACAAAAATTTACTGAAGGAGCAAGATGGACAAAGCCCTACCCTCATGCAGATTACACTTCTGAGACCCTGACTAAGAGAGAATTTTAAAAGGTGCATTTTCACACGTAGATCTCTATTCATCCACTACTATTTACACAAACAATCCAAAGACATTCAGATAACTGAAACACATTTAATGACCGAAGAATAAAATTCCCTTTCGGTGCTGTTTCCAATTTCTGGGAAAAATAAAGCATGCCATTTCTACTGGCACTGCCCCTGCACAATACAATCACAGCACCGCTCAGCCCTTCATTTCCACCGCTGTGTGCACTTGTCACCTTTTCCAGCACTGTTCTGCTCGATATGTCATCCACCAGTTTCTAGCACTATTTCAAAAGACCTGGGTAATGGATTTACACAAAGTATTTCATTGAGCTTTCCAGGATCAGATTACTTGTATATATGTGACTGATTTTCTTTGGTACAGTAAGAGTACTACCTAACTCGGAGTTGGCAGGTAGTGGGTGGTTAAGGGGGGCAGACTCCCACAGGGCTGACCACAGTTCAAGTCTGGCAGACTCCCACAGAGCTGACCACAGTTCAAGTCCCGGACCTGGCGGCATGCTTTCTCACTTTCTGTTTCTGTCTGGTATGTAGGTAGGTAGGTAGGTAGAAAGGAAGAAAGAAAAAATAACTCTTAAAAAAAAAAAAAGAGTATTCTCTAACTCCAACCCCCTTTGAACAAGGCTTTAAGAATGCTCTCCTTCCTCTAGACATTCATATTGTTGGCTTCTTTTTGTTACTTAGATATGAACTTAATGATACCTTCCCAGAAGGGCCATCCCTGACCACTCCACCTACGGTAGCTCCCAAACATTATTGAATCACCCTATTTTAACACTGAAATAACCAATAGTTAGTACATCATAGTACTTAATATCTGAGACTGTCTTTATTTTGTGTCCATCTAATTCCTGTCTGCCTCTGCTCACCACACCCATGACACCAGAATATACACCCTATGAAGGAAAGGCCTAGCAAGCATAGTAGTTAAGGCACTGGACTCTCACATGGTCAAATGTAGTTTATGTCCTGGACCCAGTAGACTGAAACACACCAGGTGCATATACTTGTGTGCACAAAATCCAGAGAGAAGAATGAAGGGATTGTGGCATGGTCATCCCTCCATGGGGATGGGGGTGATCCCTCACTTTCTATCTCTGTCTCTGTCTTTCTGGCAAGCGCATGCACCCCATAGCAAAAATCTCTCCAAAAAAAACAACTCCACAAGGGCAAACACTTTTATCTGTCTCATTCAGCCCTGTGCACTCAGGACTTACGGACAGAGTTTGGCACACAGTAAATAAACTGTTGAATAAATTATGTACTATAGTTTATGTGAGTTATGACAATACTGACAAGTTCAGCATCTCTTTTTAGTGGAGAAATACTATAGCAGTCAAGAAAAAGAACCTTTAAAAAAAGAATTACTTAATTTTATTTATTCATTCATTTATTTTTTAATTTGACCAGAGACAGAGAGAAAGTGAGAAAGTGAGCTACCAGGTCTGGGACTTGAACTGTGGTCACCCATGTGAGAGTGTCTAGCGCCTTAACTACCCACACTACCTGTTGGTCCCTCTTTTCTTTTTCTTTTTTTAATAGAGAGAGATTTTGCTATAGAGTATGCATTCACTAGAGAGATAGAGACTAGAGACAGACAGTGAGAAATCATCCCAAGGGGGATGGCCACACCACAATCCCTTCTCCTCCATTCTCCTCTCGGGATCTTGGGCACACACGCGAACACACCCGGAGTGAGTTTTAAGCCAGTGGGTCCAGGACTCGAACCACAGTCAACTATGTGGGAGTCTGGCAACATAACCATTACACCATCTGCTGGTCCCATGAAAAGAACAATAAACTAAAATCTAGAAATCTAATCCCTGCTCTTACAGTTAACTCAGGTGAGTCAATGGGTTCTTCACATTTCAGGATTATTATTATTATTAGGAGAGAGGGAAATTCTATAACTAACACTAAGTGAATACTTTTTCACTGAAAAGATGAGTCCAAACAAGGTGGCAGTGGGGAATGGGCCATTGCAACCCAAGCATACAGTAAAGATAGAGGGGCTTTTGTCAAACTGAGGTAGGGTGGCAACTAAACTGACAAAGAACAACTGCCAGATTAATCCAGTCACATAATCATCCAGAACCACTGCTTTGAAACAACGATCATCCACACAAGCACTAAGTTCAATTCTCAGGCAAACTGCTAGGGTTTGCATTCTGATCCTGTGACTTCCAAGTTCTGTGACTTTAACCCCACAACTTCGGTTCTCTCTGTTTCTGTTTCAATTTCAATAAATACAAAATAAAGATTAAAACTGTAGCTTCACAGGCCAGCAGGTGGCATAGTGGTTAAGGCTCTGGATTCCCACATGGTCAACCACTGACTGTTCAAGTTCTAGACCTGGTGGCGTGCTCTCTCTTTCTCTCTCTGTTGAGCACACATGCCCTATAACAAACTTAAATAATAAGTGAAACAAATTTTTAAAATTAAAAAAAATTGTAGCCTCACTCAAAACATATCTCATAAGGTTATAAAATTAAATATTCCAGGGATCAGCAGTTAGTGTAATGGCTATGTCACTAAACTCCCATGCAGTCAACTGCAGTTTTGAGTCCCAAACCCAGTGGTTTAAACTCACGCCAGGCATGTGTGCATGCATACCCAAGATCCCGAGAGAACGAAGGAGAAGGGATTGCGGCGTAGCCATCCCCCTGGATGTGTGTGTGTGTGTGATTTCTCGCTTTCTGTCTGTCTCTGTCTTCCTGGCGAGCGCACGTGCCCTATAGCAAAAACCTCTCAAAAAAAAAAATTAATTAAATATTCTATACAGATAGATAGCTTGGCCTAAAACAATGCCTGGACGTTATCAGATTTTTCTCCTCCTATTCCAACACACACTAGAGTAGTTAAAAAAACAAACAGTTTTACTTAAGGGAAGGGTTAAGGGGCTTAGTCAAGAAGCCATGTGCACTTGGATCTGACCCCAATACACCAAAAACTCCACAAGACTCAGGTAAAGGGAGTCTTAGGCTCTAGTTCAATGCTGTCCAACAGAACATTATGAAATGATAAATGTCCTACAGAGGCCAGGTGGTGGCACAACTGGACCCAGAGGGGAGAAGTCCTGGGTGGGCACCCTCAATTGCATGTACACACTGCCCTGTGATCTGGGCAGGCTGAGACTGGGCTGATGACCATATGAGGACCCTGCTGGGGCTGCCCCTGTTTCTTCTTGTGGACAAAATAAATAAACTAAAAAGTGGGGGTGGGGGGGGCAGGGAGTCCTGCACTGCCCAATGTGGCAGCCACTGGGCACTGGTGGTAGATGGGCATTTGAAATATGGCTAATGTGACTGAGGAACTGCAATTTTGTTTTTTAAAGAATTATTTTATTGAAGTTTATTTTATGTATGTATATATGTATGTATTTTACTTTGACCAGAGAGGGACAGAGTGAGAGAATAAGAGAGAGAGAGAGAGAGAGAGAGAGAGAGAAAGTGAGAAAGGTGCCAGGTCCAGGACTCGAACCACCATCCAGTGGCCCATGTGGGAGTCCAACGCCCTTTACCACACCAACTACTGGCCCCAAGAGGAATCACAATTTTTAAGTTTTAGTTATCTTGGGCCAGCCTGTGGTGTGGTAGTTAAAGTAGCTGGATCCCATGTGGCTAATTGTACAGTTCAAGTCCTGGGCCTGGAGGCTTGAAAAACATGTCAGATATGTGTATGTGCATATCCAAAATCCTGAAAAGGTGAGTGATGGAGAAGGGATTGTGATGTGACCATATTCGATGATTGGGGCTTTCTTATCCCTTGCTCCACCCACTGTTTTTTTTTTTTTTTTTCCACCCCCCTTTTGCTCTCTCTGGTGAGTGCACACAACTTCTGGAATTTTTTTTTTTTTAGAGGTTTTTGCTATATGGTGCATGCGCACGCCAGGAAGACAGAGAGAGACAGAGAGACAGAAAGTGAGAAATCACTCCCCGGGGGGATGGTCACGCCACAATCCCTTCTTCCCTTCTCCTCCATTCTCCTCTCGAGATCTTGGGCGCGCATGCACACGTGCCCGGCATGAGTTTAAGCCACCAGGTCTGGGACTCAAACCACGGTTGACTAGATGGAGTCCAGCGACAAAGCCATTACACTAACTGCTGGTCCCTGGAATTTTTTTTAAGTTATCTTAATTTTAAACTGAAATAGCCTTATGTGGATAGCAGTTACCATACTGGACCGTGTCATTCCAGTTCTTTCTGGAGCTCCTCGATAGGAAGCTCCCCATCTCCACGGCATTCAATTCCCTCTGACTTAAGCACAAGAATGCTCCTTTCCAGTAAACTCGGGTCTCTGCCAGTGGCTTACCCAATCATTGGCCATTAATTCATCCCTTTCTGGGAACCTCAAAACAATTTTAATCCTCTGCAAGAGACTATAATTGATAATGGAAGAGAGGGGAATAGAGAGGAAACAAGACTGGCCATTTACGGGTAACGACTAAAGCTAAGTGACAGGGTTCATTACACTGTTCTACTTCTCTGTATGGTGGAACTTTAAGCTATTATTTTTTAATTTCATGAGCGAAAAAAAGGATGAGCATCCTCTAAAGGGTCTCAAGCCAGCTTCTCCCACCTATGCCGACCTTCCCAGTCAGTCAAGACCACAGGCACTTATGGGTGGGTGCCCACTGGGGAAATGGCCATGATCCAATCCCTTCTCCATTCTCCTGAGATTTTGGGTACATATACACACACCTGGCATGTGTATCCCACATGGCTGACGGAATGGTTCAAATCCTGGCCCTGGTAGATTAAAAAACACACTTGAGAACACGTGCTTATGTTTTTTAAGCCTCTGGGTCTGGGACTCAAACTACACAGGCAGCCCTATGGGAACCAGTCACCTTGACGACCTGGCTGGCCCTCTCACTGCCCGTCCAAAGCATTCATTACTCCTCCTCAGTGCTACCAGTCAGTTTACAGTGTCTTTCCTGCCTGCCCGAACTATACCAGGTAACTTGGAAGGAGAGCTGATGTTTCATTCATCTCTGTTAATTGTCCCAGTTGGACAGTTTCAGACTTTTTCAGAATTAATAAAAAGTATACGGGGGCCACCAGACAGTGTGGTGGCTAAGTTGCTGGAGTCCCACATGGCCGAACCCAGTCTGAGTTCCAGACTGGGCAGCTCGCTCATTTGCCTGTGTGCACACTCTCTCTCTCTCTATTGCTCTCTGGTGAGCACATGTAACCTATAAACAAATTAAAAATAAAATACATGAAATTAATTTTTTAAACTAAAAAATATAGGGACCAGCAGTTGGCATAATGGCTATGTCACTGGACCCCCATGCAGTCAACTGCAGTTCGAGTCCCGGACATGGTGGCTTAAACTCATGCCAGATGCATGTGTATATGTGCCCAAGATCCCGAGAGGAGTATGGAGGAGAAGGGACTGCGGCATGGCCATCTTCCCGGGGGGGGGGGTGATTTTTCGTGCCGCTTCCCGGGGGGGGGGGTGATTTTTCGCTTTCTGTCTTTCTGTCTCTCTCTTTCTGGCAAGCACATACGCCCTATAGCAAAAACCTCTCAAAAAATAAAAATAAAAATAAAAAATAAAAAATATACAAGCTCAAAAAAATGCTAAGCTGCACCCACTTACATTACACTACCCCAAACCCACACACACTCCTGAGCCTTAGCTTGCTCATGTAGTTGTTACTGGTTTCCAAACAAGCTAATAACAGCAGTTAGAAGTTATTGAGCACTTACATGTCAGCAGTTAATTTAAGCATTTTCCATATACAATTCATTTGTTCCTCACCATCCTCCTTTTATAAGAGAAGTACTTTAAGCACTAGTAAAATAATTGTCCTATGTCACAAAGTAAGAAAGGAGCTAGGTGAACCAGCAGATGGCATAATGGTTACATTGCTGGAATCTCACACAGTCGACTGCGATTTGAGTCCCGAACCCAGCGGCTTAAAACTCATGCTAGGTGCATGTGCATGTGTGCCCAAAATCCCAAGAGGAGAATGGAGAAGGGACTGCAGCATGGCTATCCCCCATGGGGGATGATTTCTCACAGAAGTCTGTCTCTCCAGCAAGCACACGCATCCTACAGCAAAAATCTCTCTTTAAAAAAAAAAAAAAAAAAGAGCTGGGATGCTAAGTGCCAGTTGTGTTACTCTGGACAAGTTATCTGAAGTTCCTGCTTCTGTGGAAAATAAAGAAGAGGGACCATGATGGTCTCAAACGAAGCTTCCCAGTTCTAAAATTCGTATTTGGGAAAGGGCTTCTAGTACACCAAATAGGATTCTGACCTGTAAAAAGAAAAAAAAGTTATGAGGCATTCTCCATGAAACACTTTGAGGGGAAATGTCAATACTTTTACTTTTATATTTTATAGCAAATTACTATAGGAAAACATGGAACTATGTCCTCAATTGTCAACGACATCTTGTATTGAACAAGTTCCATAGGAATAAAGAGAAAAATGTGTGTTTCATGAAGACTTGAACTAGACCCTAATGTTTAAATATAAGGACCTAGAAAAGCAGAACAAGCAGGGAGCTGTACACAGACCAGCAACTGAGCACAGAACCCACAAAGACCATGAGAAAGGAGACCATCTTGATTTAAATGGGGGTCATGTTTTTGAAGCGTTAATAGGAAATAGACTAGAAAGATAAATGGGGTTCTATCAGGAATTGGCAAATGCCAAAGGGCCTGTGGCCTGTTTTTATAATAGATAGCCTAAAACTAACTTTTTATATTTTTAAAGGACTTTTTAAAAACACACAGAAAAAAAACGCAAAAAAAAAAAAAAAAAAAAAAGATTGTATGTGGCCCGCAAAGCCTAAGAAATTTACTATCTGTCTTTTACAGGAAGTTTGCCAAGTCCTGAGCTAAATCATAGAAAGCTTTGAAAGTGAAGAGGCCCCTAAGCTCGGGACTAGAGTGACATCTGAGCAGAGAGGTGACCCAACACAAGTACGGTTGAAGTCTGGCTGCAAAAGGTAGGCTAAACTGGTGGGCAAAATTAGTATGTTGCTGGAACTAAGAATACAATGTGTTATCTCCTGCCACTAGTGTTTGGTACTTATAAATAACTGAGGCATAGCCAGGAATTTCCCTAAAGTTAGAGACAGGGATGATTTCCTCAACTATTATATTCCTTTCTTCTGGAGGACTAATGTGTGTTGAAATTTCTTTCAGAGTATTCTTTTACACGAATTCATGTTGCCTCTAACATGACCGAGACAAAGGAAACAGTGAAGTGGATTCTGTGTTCTAATTTCCTATACAAACATCAGCAAGTAGTGTTTCAGTTCTTAGATCAAACTACAAACACCTTCTTAACCCACGATACAGTACAGTACTACTTAGTTCAAATTATGGGTTAAAATACTGTAAACAGACTGGGATCCAAACTCATTTATAAACTGAGAACTGGCAGGACTAAGGCATGTATAACTGAAGTCACTTTACGCTTAACAATAATGACTGTTTTCGAGACCAGCAGTTAGTGTAATGGCTATGTCACTGAGCTACCATGTACCCAACCGTGGTTCAAGTCCTGGACCCGATGGCTTACCCCGCCCAAGATCCCGAGGAGAATGGAGAAGGGACTGCAGCATGGCCATCCCCACTGGGGGGGTGATTTCTCGCTTTCTAGCTCTCTGTCTCTGTCTTTCTGGCAAGCGCACACACCCTATAGCAAAAATCTCTAAAAAAAAACAAAACAAAACAAATAATGACTGTTTTCTTCACTCATTTTTATCAGCTTTTGTTTTGCCATAGATCTGTACCAGGGGCAGTGAAGTACTATTCAAAGTAGGTCTGACTCACTTGTTTTCTCACTCTCCTTCTCTCTCTCTCTCTGGTGATCAACCACAGTTCAAGTCCTAGACCTGGTGGCTTCAAACTCATGCCAGGCATGTGTGCATGCATGCCCAAGATCCTAGGAAGAGAAGGGACTGCGGTGTGGCCATCTGCCCTGGAGAGTGATTTCTCACTTTGTCTGTCTCTCTGGCAGGCAAGCACATGCGCCCTATAGCAAAAATATCAACAACAACAAAAAAAACCATATTCATGGGACCAGCAGATGGCGTAATGGTTATGTCACTGGACTCTACATGGCGTTTCAAGTCCCAGACCTGGCAGGTTAAAATTCACACCTGGCACTTTTGCCTGTGTGCCCAAGATTCCAAGAAGAGAATGGAGGAGAGGAACTGCGGCGTGGCCAGCCCTCCGAGGGGAGATACCTCTCTGTCTTTCTGCCTCCCTGGTGAGTGCACGCATAGCAAAAATCTCTCTTAAAAAAAAAAATCACATTTACTACTGAGGTTCGGAATACAAACGTGTAGTCACTCTAGCTAACAGCTTAGCAATTACTTTCAAAATTAAATAAGCACTGCCACACAAGCCAGTAATCCCATGTTTTAAAATTTAACCAACAGGGACCAGCAGTTAGCGTAATGGCTATGTCGCTGGACTCCCATGTAGTCGACCGTGGTTCGAATCCCAGACCCGGTGGCTTAAACTCACACTGGGCGTGTGTGCGTGCGTGCCCAAGATTCTGAGAGGAGAATAGAGGAGAAGGGACTGTGGCATGGCCACCCCCCCTGGGGGGTGATTTCTCGCTTTCTATCTCTCTGTCTGGTGAGTGCACGCGTCCTATAGCAAAAATCTCTCAAAAAAAAAAAACTTAACCAACAAAAATTAATTCTTAAATATTCATAGTACCTTTACCTGTAATAGCCAAAAATCGCCAACAACTCAAGCATCCATCACTTAGTGAACAAACTGGCCCAGGCGTAAAGAGGAAGAAACTACTGTGAGATGTAGTAACAGGGGTCTTAAAGCATATGCTATGTGAGAAAAGCAGTCACAAAAGGCAGTCCTATACGATTCCATGACATTCCAGAAAAGACAAAAGAACGGGACAGACGTGACTGCCAGGGCTGGTAAGAAGGCACACAGAAGAGGCAATACTTTGTGGCAGTTGGCTACACGATTATACACAAGGTCTTCCAAAAGTCACGGAAAATGTATATTATGAAAAAATTAGGCATAAACTTTCAAGTTTTTTGCAGCCAAAAACCTTGTATCTTAATACCATTTTCCACTAACTTTTTTTTTTTTTTTTAGAAAGCATGTGCTTGAGGGCAGAAGGGTGAGAAAGCACCCCTCCATGGGAGATGGTCACAATGCCATCCCTTCTCCTCCCTCTCTCCTCCTTTTTTGGATTTTGGGCATGCACATATATGTGCCTGGTGGGTCCAGGACTCAAACTGCACAGTCAACCATCTGGGATCCAGCAACGTTTACCACACCCCCAAGCTGGCCTAAAAAATACATGATTTTTATATCAACTGGGAGGGCTGACTGTGAACTGGACTATGACCAGCCCCCTCACCCCACAAATACACAAAAACAGCCATCTGCTGATAAACTGGTGAAGTTAACCCACTTTTATTCTAGGGTATAGCTTTGCTCCTAAGAGTTTTCGTTTGTTTTTTGAGAGGTTTTTGCTATAGGGCACATGTGCTTGCCGAAAAGACAGAGACAGAAAGCGACAAATCACCCCCCAGGGGGAATGGCCATGCTGCAATCTCTTTTTCTCCATTCTCCTCTCGGAATCTTGTGCATGCACAGACACGTGCCCGGTGTGAGTTTAAGCCACCGAGTCCAGAACTCGAACCGCGGTCAACTACATGGGAGTCCAGCGACATAGCCATTACGCTACCTGCTGGTTCCCTAAGAGTTCGTTTTAAACTCAAAGTCTGCTTACGGAGGAGCTGTCACACTAGAACACAGGTATTGTGCATTGAATGCCACACATGATACTTCCCAACAAGGGCATGTTAGAAGAAATGACACTTTTCTTTCTTTTCTTTTTTTGCTATAGGGCACATGTGCTCACCAGAAAGAGTGAGAGACAGACAGAAAGCGAGAAATCACCCCTCAGGTGGGATGGCCACACTGCAATCCCTTCTCCTTCATTCTCCTCTCAGGATCTTGGTCACACATGTACATGCGCCCACTGTGAGTTTAAGCCACCAGGTCCGGGACTTGAACCGCGGTTGACTACATGGGAGTCCAGCTATGTAGCCATTACGCCATCTGCTGGTCCCCAGAGAAATGACTTTCCTATAGTGAGATAATGCAACAGAAGATCTGGTCTGTCTCAAGAGACTACATTTAGAAGGACAAGATGACAAGATTGGCAGAGTCTCGTTCACGCTGGGGATAATAAATACTGTGTGCTCAGTCTGTGTAGAAACCATCAAGCTGAACAGTCTGAATTTGATTCAGCCAGTAATGAGAGCTACTCAAAGTTTCAGTAAAAAGTGGATATAATGGGGACCAGTAGATGGCATAAATGCTTACACTGCTGGACTCCCACATAGTTGACCATGGGTTTGAATCCCAAACCCGGTTGGCTTAAAACTCACATCGGGCACGTGTATATGCTTACCCAAATTCCCAAGAGGAGAAGGGACTGAGGTGTGGCCATCCCCCCAGGGGTGATTTCTTGCTGTCTCTCTCTGTCTCTCTGGTGAGCACATGCACTCTATAGCAAAAATCTCTCAAAAAAGACAGAAAAGAAAAGAAAACGAAAGCAAACACAATGGCCAGCTGGTGGGATGCTGGTTAAGGCTGCCAGGCACCGTGTGCCAAACGCATGGTTCACTTCCCAGACCCAGTGGTTTGAGAAACACAACAGGCATGTGCACACAAGCGCCCCAAATCCTGGGAGAATGGAGGACAAGGACTAGAGTGGCATGGCCATTCCCCATGGGGGGTGATTTCTCACTCTTCCTTTCCCTCCTCTTCTCTGTCTCTCTCTGGCAAACGCCATGTCCCCTACAGCAAAAACTAAAAAGTGGACTTGATGAAGTATTTGAGGATTCTTATGACTATGGAACATGCAGGACAACTTAAGCATAAGAAGTATCTGGAGACAAAGAGACCATTCAGAAAGCTCACCAAGGAATATATTAGAGGGCCCACAGATGGAATAGTGGTTAAGGTGCTGGATCCCACAGGGTGGGCTTTGTGGTTCAAGTCCCAGACCCAGTGGCTTGAAAAACACACCAGCACATATGCATGCCCAAAATCCCAAGAGGGGACGGAGAAGGGACTGTGCAGTGGCCATCCCCCAGGGAGTGATTTCTCACTCACCCCATCCCATATCTGGCAAACTCACAGGCTCTATTGCATAAAAGAAAGGAAAATAAATAAATACCCTAGAAGTGAAGTGAAGGGGGCTGGACAGTGGCACAGCAGTACAGCAGCACTCTGCTAGGCTGACTCATGTGGGCACGTTCTTACTCTCATTCAGGGGGTACGAGCTGGATGCACACGGGCCGTGATCCAGGGCTGGCTGAGGCGAGAACACGGCGTGGAGACCCTGTTGGAGATGCCTATCCCACTGTCTCCTCTGTGTATTCTCTCACTCATGGAAGAAATAAACTTTAAAAGAAAAAAGAAGTAAAAGTAGACTAGATCCTGATACACAGCCAATGATGAAGACTTCGGCAAATAATCTCATGGACTTAAATTTGTTTGCCTGTACAGAGACTCATTACTGAAAAACCACCAGATCTGGAAATCCACATTTGTATGATTCTAAATTGTTGCCAGCCTATTGTGTACCAAGAAGGTAATGAGAATTTTACATCTCGCTTTTTAAGGTAAGTATTCTTTTTCCCTTCTAACAGACATGGAAACTGAGCCTGAGAGTGAGTCATTTGTCCACTCACTCCAACATCTGACTACCTTACTAAGCACCAAACACAGTTCTGGGAAACAGGGATACAGTAGGGAAGAAAACAAAGTTCCTGCCTCCAAAAACTTAAATTTTAATCACTATGGGGTGAACCATGAGTCTAACTTAAACTAGGCTTGCCAGAAAAAAATGAAAGCTGCCTAGGTAAATTTGCATTTCAGATAAATAATGAACAATTTTGCTACCAAATTAGAAATCATTTATCAATTTTTTTTTTAAAATGTTGAGGGACCAGTAGTTAGCATAATGGCTATGTCGCTGGACTCCCATGTAGTCGACCGCGGTTCGCGTCCTGAACCTGGTGGCTTAAACTCATGCCGGGCACGTGTGCTTGCGTGCCCAAGATCCCTAGAGGAGAATGGAGGAGAAGGAATTGCGGTGTGGCCATCCCCCCTGGGGGGTGATTTCTCGCTTTCTGGCTTTCTGTCTCTGTCTGTCTAGAGAGTGCATGCGCCCTATAGCAAAAACCTCTCCAAAAAAAAAAAAAAAATGTTGAGAGATTTTTGCTATAGGGTACATGCTTGTCAGAGACACACACACAGGAGGATGGCCACACTGTAACCCCTACTCCTCCATTCTCCTCTTGGGATTTTGGGCATACACACACCTGTGTCCAGTGTGAGTTTTAAGCTGCTGGTTCCAGATCTTGAACAGTGGTTGACAGGTGGGAGCCCAGTGCCATAACCATTATGCCATCTGCTGGTCCCTCAAAACTTAAAATTTAACTGGATAGCCTATGTTTTTATTAGCTACATCTGACTACCCTCACCTAAATATAACTTCAAAACTCTTCCTCAGTCCTTTTACTACATTTCAGTGCTTTAGCAATAAATTCTTTTTACGAGAGGCTGGCAGGTGGCATGGTGGTTAAGGGTGCTGGACTCCCACATGGCCAATCATGATTCGAGTCCCAGACCTGGTGGCTTGCTTATTCACTTTCTACCCCCAAATCTGTCCCTCTCTGGTCAAATTAAAATAAAAGTTAAATAATGTTAAATAAAATAATTCTTTTTAAAATAATTATTTTTATTACATCAATTAAAAATTATATTTTACATTGAAATGTAACATATATGCATTAATTCAAGGGACCAGCAGATGGCATAGTCGTTAAGTCACTGGACTGCCACATGGTTGACCACAATTCAAGTCCTGGACTCAGTGGCTTGAAACTCATGCCGATGTATTTATGTACAAAATTCCAAGAGGAGAATGAAGAAAGGACTGCAGTGTGACCACTCCCCCAGGGAGTAATTTCTCACTCTCTGTCTCTTTGCCTCTCTGACAAGCACACAAGCCCTATAGCAAAATCTCTCCAGAAACAAAGCATTAATTCAAACAAGTTTCTTTCTTTTTCTTTCTTTCTTTCTCTCTCTCTCTCTCTCTTTCTCTCTTTCTTTCTTTGCTATGTAGCACGTGCGCTCCCCGGACAGAAAAAGACAGAAAGCGAGAAATCACCCCCACCACCACCCCAGGGAGAATGGCCTCACTGCAATCCCTTCTCCTCCATTCTCCTCTCAGAATGTTGGGCACGCGCACACACACGCACTAGGCATGAGTTTCAAGCTGCCGGGTCCAGGATTCAAACCTTGGTCACCTATGTGGGAGTCCAGCGACGTAACCACTATGCCATCTGCTGGTCTCCCAAACAGAAGAGGCTTAAAACAATTCTTTCTCTTAATAATGCAGTGCATTCTATTGTTTTCCATTTTTTACTTTTCTATTCAATAAAATGCTTGTCAAAACTCACTAAAGTGATTTCACAATATACTAAAGGTTATGACCTGCAATTTGAAAAATACTTCTTTAAGAGATATGAAAAGCAGTTTAACCTTGCCTTATGAGTCACTGGTATGTACACATTAATTAACTACAGTACATGTTGGTATAAAATGGTAATGCCCTTAGGGTCTACACTACGGCATAGTACCAAACTCAGGATGGTTTACTTTTTGAGTTGTGCCTGATTCTTACAATTTTTCATTCTCTTGCCTTTTTTTTTTAAGAATTATTTATTTCTATTTATTGTTGTTACTGTTATTTAATTTGATGAGAGTCAGAGAGAGAGAGACAAAGGGAAAGTGAGAAAGCAACCCCCAAGTCCAGGACCCAAACCATAGTCAGCCGTGTAGGAATCTAGAACCTTTCACCATCACGCCACCTGCCAGTTCCTGTCTCTTAACTTTCTTTCTTTCATGCAGTTACTACTTCTCATTGTTAATATGTTTGCATCAAAGTTTTCTCTTTTCTCTTTTTAAGTGCCTGAAGGTTCATGCACTTGCATGCTTGTGTTATAAAGACAGAGAAATAAATCCCATGGGGAATGGTTACACTGCAATCCTTTCTCTAACTCTGTTTCTCCACCGTATTGGGATTTTGGCCACAAGCAGACATGCACCTTCAGTCATATGGGACCCAGCTCCCTATGCACAGTGCTTAACTGTGCTACAGGGGAGGCCTTAATAAACATTTTATCTTTCTATTTGCTGGCAATCTGCAAATCACGAAAGAAAGCAAGGTAGGACTGAGTCAGATAAAAGCAAATAAGCTCTGGGGCCAGCAGGTGGCGTAGTGATTAAGGCATCGAACTCCCACACAGCCAGCTGTGGTTCCAGTCCCAGACCTGGAAGGTGGCTGGCTAGGCTTGCTCTCTCTCTCTCTCCCTCTGCTACCCCACCTCATGGCTTTCTCTCTCTCATATGAATGAGAAAGTGTTTCTATAAAAATTGTTTCTGCATTTATTTATTTCAGGAATAAATCTGCTCTACACACTAGTTCAAGAACCTCTCTCAATTATACCACAACCAGCTTTAGATCAAGAACCATATTCTAGGGAACCAGCAGTTAGCGTAATGGCTATGTCGCTGGACTCCCATGTAGTCGACTGCGGTTCGTGTCCCGGACCCGGTGGCTTAAAACTCACGCTGGGCGCATGTGCGTGCGTGCCCAAGATCCCGAGAGGAGAATGGAGGGGAAGGGATTGCGGCGTGACCATCCCCCCTGGGGGGTGATTTCTCGCTTTCTGTCTCTATGTCTCTGTCTGTCTGGCGAGCGCACGCGCCCTACAGTGAAAATCTCTCTAAAAAAAAAAAAAAACCATATTCTACACATGTATATGTCCAAAACTCTGAACTGATATGAGAGACAGAGAATAAAACCTCTTGAATTTGGGGCTGTCAGGTGGCGTGTAGGTTAAGGATGCTGGACTCCCACATGGCCGACTACAGTCTCAAATTTAAATAAATAAATTTCAATTTTAAAAAATCTCTTGAATTGATTGGTATTTTAAACAAAAAGCCTTTTCAAACTGTACACAATTGCAAACCTGCTTTGCTAGACAAGCACCTGACTTTCTAGATAGAATTTTCATCTTCAAAAGCAGAAAGGGAAACCAGCAGTTAGCATAATGGCTATGTCGCTGGCCTCCCACGTAGTTGACTGCGGTTCGTGTCCCGGACCCGGTGGCTTAAAACTCACGCCGGGCGCGTGTGCGTGCGTGCCCAAGATCCCGAGAGGAGAATGGAGGAGAAGGGATTGCAGCGTGACCATCCTCCCTGGGGGGGTGATTTCTTGTTTCTGTCTCTATGTCTCTCTCTGTCTGTCTGGTGAGCACACGCGCCCTATAGCGAAAACCTTTTCAAAAAAGAGCAGAAGGGACAGCCCCATGGCTTACTGGTTGAAGGAATCAGATAGCACATGTCCAACTGCA
The DNA here is from genome assembly GCF_000334495.1 of Tupaia belangeri chinensis. Taxonomy (NCBI): domain Eukaryota; kingdom Metazoa; phylum Chordata; class Mammalia; order Scandentia; family Tupaiidae; genus Tupaia; species Tupaia belangeri. Next base: position 8,108,049 of record NW_006159701.1, on the reverse strand, counting down.
TGTTTGAATATTGGCCCCAGTGGCTCGAAAAGCACACTGGGTGCCATGTGCATGTATGCCCAGAATCCCAGCAGGATGGAGGGATGAAAAAGAAGGGAATGCAGCATGACCGTGATCCACTGAAGGTGCTTTCTCCCTCTCCCTCTGTTTCTCTGGCAAGCACACAGGCTGTCTCTTGGGGGGGGGGGTGGAGACAGAAGGAACTCCTTTTGAATAGAAAAATATATTTCAATATATAAAAAATAATACATCGAGAAGTTCATATAACTCAACCTATTTCCAGTAAGTAATGCTAGTAAAGCTATGGATTCAAAATTGTCTTCTACAAAGTCTTACTAATAGCTTCTTATTCACTGATAAGTACATTTTCTGAGAAAAACACCTGCTTTGGGAACAAAGCAGGTGGCGTAATGGTTATGTCCCTGGACTCCCCATAGACAACCGTAGTTCAAGTCCTGGACCTGGTGGCTTAAACTTATGCTGCATGCATGTGCACGCATGCCCAAAATCCTGAGAAGAAAACGGAGGAGAAGGAATTGAGGCATGACCATCACCCCTGTGAGGTGACTTCTCACTTTCTGTGCACCCTATAGCAAAAATTTCTCTAAAAAAAAAAAAAAAAAAAAAGAAAGAAAGAAAACACCTGCTTTTAGAAGTCTGCCTAACATCTAATAAGGGGGCAAAAAGCCATAAAAACAAACAATTCTATTTTTATTTTACTAACACTTTTTAAATTTTTTTGCATAGTCTTCTTTATTCATGATAGAATGCATGTGTGTGCAAATAAAACTGAGAAAGAGAGAGAGAGAATCAGCTTTCACAGGGTCTGGTCTCCCCAACAAAACCTTCCTCTAGTGCTTCAGCTCAGAGAATTCTGGGCCTTCACATACATTCTTAGCATGTTTTAAGCTCATCAGGCTGGGGAAGTGAGCTTCAGTTGTCAGTCTGGGCAGCACAACACACGGAGGAACCAGCCTCTCTTTAGTTAACATTTTTTTTTCTGAACAGACATGGTAGCAAACTCTTACAACTAGTAAAGAGTCATACATGACACAGATAAGCTTCAAAACAAGTAGTTTTGCTTATAAAGATACAGTAGCAAGCACACCAATTAATGTTCTATTTACATCTCCACTGAAGTTGGCATAATCACTTGAAACAGCAAAACAAAACAGCATTTTGTTCAACTTTTTGTATAGCATTGAGATGCTGTCCTTATGTAGCCCAACAGAAAACTATGATTCTAGGAAAATTTATCTAAAAACAAATTCCTTTCGAGATAAAGTAAAAAAGAACACTTTGCTATGGTGAAAGTAAGTTTTAACATAGCTATAGTACTTAGGACAAAAATAAATAATATCTTCCTTTAAGTTGAAACATATGGCTATTAAATAGTTATGAAAGGAGTTAACATCCCCTGTGTAAAATAGTAACTGTCTAATTAGAAAGACTCAAAAAAAAAAAAAAAAAAAAAAAGCTTACATTTAATCAAAAAAGAAACACCATGACTGATATTGTAAACATTGTTACTATGTTTCAGAATGCAAAGTCTTTAGGCAACTACAGGCTTACTATTCCTTTGACTGCACATATGGGTATCTAATTTGGTTATTTGAACTTAAAAGTATATTTTCTCAAGGGACTAGGGAATGGCGTAATGGTTACATTGCTAAACTCCCACATAGTTGACCACAGTTCAAGTCCCAGACCCAGCAGCTTAAAACTCATGCCGGGCATGTGTGTGAGCACGCCCAAAATCTCGAGAGGAGATTGGAGGAGAAGGGATTGTGGCGTGGCCACCTCCTCTTCCCCGGGGGGTGGGGGAGAGGTAGGGGGTGACTTCTTGCTTTTTGTCTCTGTTTCTTGTCTCTCCTGTGAGTACACACACCCAGTAGCAAAAATATTAAAAAAAAAAGTATATTTTCTCCCATTGGAATTAAAATTAGACAAAAAATAAGCAAGCCTAAAACAAAAAGAATATTTCTCTCTCATTAACAGCCCCCCTTGGGAACCAGCAGTTAGCATAATGGCTATGTCGCTGGACTCCCACATAGTCGACGGCGGGTCACATCCCAGAACTGGTGGCTTAAAACTCACGCCGGGTGCGTGTGCATGCATGCCCAAGATCCCGAGAGGAGAATGGAGGAGAAGGGATTGCAGCGTGACCATCCCCCCTGGGGAGTGATTTCTCGCTTTCTGTCTCTATGTCTCTCGCTGTCTGGCGAGCACACACACCATATAGCAAAAACCTTTAAAAAAAAAAAAAAAAGTCCTCAAAATCTACAGTTTACACCTCCAATGACCTGTCAATTAACTTTTTGGGTCTTATTTCAGATTTGGTTAGTACCCCAATAAAGGAATGAATTAACACAAAATGTGCAATTTAAATCTTATAAAATTACAAATGAGGCCATATAACTAATTACTCTAGGTAAACAGCAAATGGCTACATACCTGACCTCCTTCAAATCTTTGCTCAAATGTTACCCCTTTAATGAAGTCTTCTCTAATCCATTTAAAATTGCTACCTACTTCCCTCTCTACTTCCTATATATTTAATCTGCTTTCCTCTAATCCCACAACTCTTACCTAATATTATATAAAGACTGCTAATTTAATGATTCTTTTTTTTTTCTTTCTTTTTTTTATCTACCTGGTCCCATTAAAATGTAAACTCCAGGAAGGGAACTATCTTTGTTTTATTCACTGATATATCCCAAGAACTTATACTTGCCTTCACAAACATATTTGATGAATCTGTGCTGAATGTTGACATTTTAGGTTCACCTAGAAAATATTTAAAGAGATGAACCTCTTACTGATATTTAAATGAAAGCCAATGAAAAACTACAATAAATTGCACCATAACTTCTAAGTTGTCTCAAGAGAAAGAAATGGTGAAACATGTTGAAAATCACTAAGAGAAAAAAAGGTTTTATTCACACTGAATACTATATTCAAAGAAATTCTAATGTTATATTATTTAGGGTGAGAAGCAGAGTTATAAGGTTGAAAACCTGTTATTTTTTAAAATGGGGAAGACCTAAGAATTAACCAGTGATAATTCCCACTAGTGCCATGAAAACACAGAGAAGTTATCAAAAAATAACTTGATCATAGTCTGGCATCTAGTAAGAAACTCTTTTAGATAAAAGAAGGTTAGCAACAACCAAAAACACCAAAAGCTTCAGAAGCACAGTTCCTCAAGAACGTCATTCCTCTGCTGAGTCCAAGTGTGAACATTATAGAGAAACCTTATTAGCAATAAGGGTTACAGGTCTCAAAGCATCCTCAGTATCATGTCATTAAATCCTGGGAGAGGACAGCAAGGGAGAAGAACCTAATTCAAACTCAAATATAAATAATAAAATACCTAATAAAAACACTTAATGTATGTCCATGACCATAAATAATCTTATCCTTGACAATTCCCCACGGTATTTGATAAACTACAAAGAAACCATTTTATAGAAAAGCACCTTCTTGGCATTAGAAATCGACACAAGCCTTCTGAAGAATAATATGACACAGTTAGCAAGAGCCATAAAAATTGTGAAGCCCTTTGACCTACTAAAACCACCCCTGGGAATGTTCTCTCAGGAAATAATTACACTAAAGCAAAAGCTATTAGTATCTTTTTGCACTACTATCTATGATAGCAAAAAAGGAGAAACCCAAATCCCAACAATAAGGGAATAGTTAAGTAGAAATCATTAAAAAAAAAAAAAAAGTTTATAATACATCTTGTTAAAGAGGGAATGCTGATCACAAAATAACATACACAATCACCACATTTTAGCAAAAATGAAAAGATAAAAAGCAAAATTAAGTCTGGAGTAAGGCAAAATTATGTTTAAATTTTATTGTGTTTGTTTTTTTTTTTACTAAAAGACCTTCAAAATGTATGTGACAATCAAAAACAGAATATATCACTTTGAAAGTCATGAAAACCTACCCACACACAAAAACAAGTCAAATAAGAAAATTTAAGATGTGAAATTTTCTAAACTCTCAAGAACATTTTTACTCCTGACATTTGTCGAACTCAAAGCTTCATTTTTCTTCACGCTGCAGAAACTTTTCATTGGTGATACTCACAAACATAAATGAGATTCTAGAGGTTGTAACTGATTTACAAAGAACCCAGTAAAGTGATTCAAAATTGAAAGCAATTCTACAAGTACACTAAAGATCTGCGCAAGAATAAAACTTCCCATCATATTAATCCAATATCTAACAAAACTTTACATGTTTATCAAAAGGAATAAGGGCTAAAATTTATGCCTCAAGTAAAAGGTAAAGGAAGAATTTTAATTAGCCTTAACTTTTTGGGAAGCCTCAAGGAATGGAAAAAGATCTGATACTAAAATGTTCCAAATATTTTTAATCACTCGAGCTACTCTGGAGCAAATTCTGTTATAATCTAATTTTTAAGACTGAGGAGAGTCAATGCTACTTAAAAGCTTTAGTTTAAATTTTTAATTATTTGAGCAAGTTGAACGTATCTGTTAGAGTTCTTCCTGATATTTGGGGGAGGGAAAAAAGCAGAATGCATTTTTTTTCCACAAAAACTACTGACATATACTGAATGCCTTCGTTTTCACTAGATGCCACTGAAAAGTGAAAGATGAACTTACAGAATCCTAAATGGACTGGGCTGAAGAGACAAGGGCTTTAGAACAAGTTTGGCTAGGCAGTGTTTGGAGTGCTTCCGAGAAGGGAAAAAAGGGGTGTGTAGGGGGCTAGAAGGGGGGGAAGCCTCTTTCCCACTGAAGGCAGAATTCCTTAAAAAGCAGCTCATGCATCTTCACGGGTAACTACTTCTGTGCAAGTGAAAACTCTTTGAAAACAGATCGCTGCAAATGGGTCTCCCTAAAAGAAAACTCCACGCATGAAAAATCTCCCGATCCCACCTTCGCAGGCCCAGGATGTCTATTTGAGGAGGACGCCGGGCACTGGCTCTGCCAACCGGTCAGGGCCTGCAACGCGGACAGACCCGGGGCTCGGGGGAAACGGACTTGCGTGTCCTTGGTAAGCGTTGGCGGCACTCCCCGAGTAAAGGACTCGGGCCACAATGGAATGGAGTCTATTGACATTTGCTCCTCCGTTTGAACACTAAGCATTTTCTCAGTTCGTGAAATCCGAACTGACAACCACCCCCAACAGGCCTTCCCGCACAAACACACCCTCCGGAGTCAAACCCGATTAGCTGGAACGCGGCCTCTACCTCTATCCTGCAGGACAGGGAAGGGGGCGAGGACGCCGTGCACACCGCGTTTCTGCCTCCCGGAACCCCACCACGTCCCCTGCTGCAATACCTCTCCCCTAGAAATGTCAGGCGCCAGGGCGGGGGCTGGGAGAAAATGCGCAGCGGCCCGCGGCCACC
>NW_006159701.1:8076073-8098446 GCF_000334495.1 Tupaia belangeri chinensis | reverse complement strand
GTCGTGGGGGCGGAGACTAGGTCTGGCTACGTGTAAAGCACCTAGAATGCCGCCAGGCTCCGGGAACGCAGCATCCCGTGGTGTTCTCCGTCTTCAGCCTCGGGCGCGCAGTAGGCCTTCAAGTGTCACTGGGTGACAGAAGCAGGCCAGGCTTGTTCTCCCAGCTAGGCTCGAAATCCGGCGACGGCGACCTTCGGGGGCCACCCACATCTGGTTACCTTTCCCCACTTTTTCCACCCCCAGCAACTCAGTATCCCGAAAACTGTTTTGGATATCTGACCTTCATTTAAACCTATCTTTCCTCTTTGGAACTTTCTATTCCTCATTCTCGAAACTCAAAGGCAACGTAGTATTTCCTAGGCGCATAGATAATGGGGTCTCCCTTAGCTGAGACCCAACGGACCTCACAAGAAGGAGCGAACTTTAGACCTTGGCCCTTTTAGAAGTTTTACTTTAACTTAAAGAGCCGGCCAGCACAGTAGTCCGGTTTTTAAACGTGTTGCAATTAAACTAAACAAGTAGATCATTTTTTTGAATGCAAATCTAGTTTTTCATAAAGTAACATTAGGAGATAATAGGAAGTACACCAGAATTTCCCGCAGTCTCCTAGAATCTTCCAGATAAAAGGTAAAGAACTAGAAAACTTGGGAGAATGATTAAACCAGGAGTCTGCAATAGCCAATAAATTAACCTCCTGGATAGTCCAGGCAAAAATGATTTTTATGTTCTGCAAACACTCGAGAAGTAGAAAATTTCCCACCTAAGGTAGACAGGAGGTTGGGGGAGGGCTGATGTAATATTATTTAAAACCAGCAGTTGCAAAACCTTTTAAATATTAACTCGAAGGAAATTTAAACTAAAAAACTGGATTGTAGACAAAAAATATATAAGGGCCATTAATAGAAATCTAATCACCTTTCTCTGATTTAATGATTTGGTCAGTTAGCTATGTCTGGAACCACGATCCCAGAATTCAGTCTTAGGACCAAATTCCAGGCAAATGGGAAGAAACGGGGAAGTTGAATAAGAAAATGACATAGCTGGACTTGATTTCTTTCAGACTGAGAAAGCTCAAGTTGCATTGGGGAAAAAAAGCCCCTTTTTTTTTTGTGGGGAGGGTGTAATTTTACCAGAGGATACGGGCACTCACCAGAGAGAGGGGGAAAAGTACCCCACATGGGGAATGGTCATGGTACAATCCTTTCTCCTTTTCTCCCTCCTTTTGGGCCCATATATACACAGCCCCCACGCACACACACACTTTTTCTTTTTTTTTTTTTTTTTGCTATAGGGCCCTTGCGCTCGCCAGACAGAGAGAGGCATAGAGACAGAAATCGAGAAATCACCCCCCAGGGGGGATGGTCACGCTGCAATCCCTTCTCCATTCTCCTCTCGGGGTCTTGGGCACGCATGCACACGCGCCCAGTGTGAGTTTTAAACCACCGGGTCTGGGACGCAAACCGCCGTCGACAACATGGGAGTCCAGCAACATAGCCATTATGCTAACTGCTGGTTCCCCCACACACACGTTTTTCAGGCATCTGGGTCCAGAACTTAAACCTTGCAGTCAGACATGTGGTATCCAGGCATCGTAACCACCTACACCACTGACTGGCCCCTGTTTTATTGAGGCGTAATTAATGATAAACTGAAATTCACTCATTTCATCTACTATTCAGTGATTGCCATAGGTTGTACAATCATTGCCGCTAATTTCAGAATGTTTCTATCACACTAGAAAGATCCTTTTCGTCCATTTGTGGTTATTCCTATTCCCATACTTGGCACCAAGCGACCACAATCTACTGTGTCTATGGACTTGTCTGATCTGGACAGTCCATATTAACTAACTCTTAAAATATGTAACCTTTTATGTTTCTTTTCTCTCACTTTGTTTTTGCAGTGTATCTATATTGTAGCATGTGTTAGTGTTTCATTTCTTGTTATTGTTTAGCAATATTCCATTGTAGGGGCATACTACAAATTTGCTTGCCTGCTGGTGAACTAATGGTTAGATTGTTTCAAGTTTTGGGCTATTATGAATAATGCCATATAACATTTATGAACATGTCTTCTTGTGTGTGACATCTGTTTTCATTTCTCTTTGGTAAGACCCTACGAATGGAATTGTTGGGTGGTATGGTAAATTTATATTGAACTTTTTAAAAAAGAATTATTCTAGGGACCAGCATATAGCGTGGACTCCCATGTAGTCGACCATGGTTCGAGTCCTGGACCCAGTGGTTTAAACTCACTCTGGGCACATGTGCATGCGTACCCAAGATCCTGAGAGGAGAATGGAGGAGAAGGGATTGTGGTGTGGCCATCCCCCCTGGTGGTTGATTTCTTGCTTTCTGTCTATCTCTGTCTTTCTGGAGAGCGCACGTGCCCTATAGCAAAAAAAAAAAAAAAAAACCTCTCAGAAAAAAAAAAGAATTATTTCTAATTTTATTATCATCAATATGGTATAGGGCATGAGTGTTCACCAGAGAGAGACACAGAGGGAAAGTGAGAAAGCAAGCCACCAGGTCTGGGACTTGAACCATGGTTGGCCATGTGGGAATCCAACACCTTAACCACCACGCCACCTGTTGGCACATATATTTAACTTTTTAAAAAGAATTATTTTATTTAACTTTATTTATTTATTTATTTTATTTTGACCAGAGAGGGACAGAGTGAGAGTGAGAGAGAGAAAACAAGCTGCCAGGTCTGGGACTCTAACTGCAGTCAGCCATGTATGAATCCAGCTCCCTTAACCACCATGCCACCTGCTGGCTCCTATATTTAACTTTTTAAGGATACTGTCAAACTCTTTAACAAAGTAGCAGTGCCAATTTATAGTCAACAGGAGGCTTGAATGTTTATCAGAAAATCTGATTTCTTCTTTTTATTAAAATGGAAACCAAGAGAACTCCTCCTAGCAACTCTTATTTTACACACCCTCCTCTTTTTTCTTTTCCTGTGTGGAACACCACCCAAGGAATATCTTTATTGCAAACCCTTCACCTGAATTCTAGACCTCAAATATATGTTTAATTAGGTACTGGGATGTCAGTGGGCTTTAGTTTTCTATGAAAATGTCAGAGTAATACACCCGAAAACAAAGGAGTGGCAGTCCACCTCTAAGAGGGCCCCAAGGATCCTTGCATCCCAGTGTTCAGACCACGTGAAATCCTCTCCAGTTGAATATGATAAACACTTAGTGACTTTTTCTTCCCACCCCCTAACAAAAAGCTAGAATAAGTTACAGGTCTTTATTTCCAAGGTCAGGGTATAAACAGAATATGGCTTCTGTTTTGGATGGTCCTCTCCCACCCACTTGGTTCAGGGAAAGCTAGCTGCCATGTTGTGAGCTGCCCTCTGGAGAAAGGCAGGGATCTGATGTCTCCACCCAACAGCCCACCAGGACCTGGTGGCTGCCAGCAACCATGTGAGTGAGCAAGGAAGGGGGTTGTCCCCAACAAGCCTGGAAGTGACTGCAGCCCTGGTCTGTGCCTTATTCAGCTTTGAGCTAGAGAACCTGGCTGTGAGGTACTCTCACCCTTTTGTTATTTTAAACCACTGAGTTTGGAGTGATTTGTTATTCAGCAACAGATAACTGATACAGATGACCAAAAAAAGTACATTTCCTGTGGTTTCCATGTGGATTCTGAATTCTTTAAAGACTAATGCTGAAGTTAGAAACAAATACTCTGTGCAAGTTAACATTGTGAATGCTTTTCCTGCTCCAGGTGCTTTTTTTTTTTTTTTTTTTTTTTTTTTGGGGGTTTTTTTTCAACGGCTACAGGGCGCATGTGCTCGCCAGAAACACAGATACAGAGAGACAGGAAGCGAGAAATCACCCTCTGAAGGGATGGCCATGTCGCAATCCCTTCTCCTCTCGGGATCTTGGGCACGCACGCACACATGCTCAATGTGAGTTTAAGCCACCGGGGTCCAGGACTCAAACCACAGTCGACTACATGGGAGTCCAGCGACGTAGCCATTGCCATTACGCCAACTGCTGGTCCCAACTCCAGATGATTTTCAGGCAGCCGTGTAAAGAAATCCTACACATATCTTTGGAAAGTTGTCATCAAAGGCAACGAAGAATATGTCCTGAAAGGGTTCTGACACGGAAAGTATAAAGGAAGACTTTCAGAGTCCACGCCGGGTGCGTGTGTGTGCATGCCAAAATCCTGAGAGGGAGCATGGAGGGATTATGGCATGGACATCCACCTTGGGGAGTGATTTCTTGCTCTCTGCCTCTCTTTGTTTCTCTGGTGAGCACACAGGCCTTATAGCAAAAATCTCTCTAAAAAAAAAAAAGACTTAGACTTGGAATCTCGTCCTGTGGAGTCTACACTTGCTTTCTGATTTTCAGTAATTCTTCAGCTAGCCACATGTCCCTTTTATTAGCCTTTTTGTTTCTTTGCTATAGGGTACATACACTCAACAGAGAGAGACACAGAGAGAGGGAAAGTGAGAAATCACCCTGGGCGGGGGGGTGACCATGCCACAATCCCTTCTCTTCTATACTCCTTTCAGAGTTTTTGACACACATCACATGTACCCAGTGTGATTCTCAAACTGCTGCATCTGGAGGTAGAACTGGACAGTCGACTGTGTGGGATCCTGCCACCTTAACTTCTATGCCACCTGCTGGCCCTAGCCTCTTATTTATTTATTTTTTTTATCACTGATAATTAATCACGTCTCGGGATTTGAGAATGACAAACTGATGGAACCATGCAAAACAGGAATGGAATGAATGATATGCTGTCACTAACTATGGCAGCAAAAATCACATGATCCAGTGTTCCCAGCAGTTCATTTTTCTGCAATCATTTCTTTTCAGCTCTCTTCACTTGATCGTGTTTAATGTAGGATGATACATTATTCACTCAATACTCTTGATTTTACTTTCAAAAGCATGAAAATGAATTCAAATCAAAACTAACATGCATCCCCCAAATCCATCCTTTTTAAGTTTTCGTATAGACCAATCCTCATTAAAAAAAAAAAAAAAAAAAAAGCAATAACAAAACCAGATGTAATTTCAAAAATAGGACCATGGCTAATTAAACTGATGGGTTCTCATTTTTTTCTAACCATTGGTACTCAGAATTGTTAGAGGCTAATTTATTTGTAGACACTCCAGGAATCCCAAAAGACTAAAAACAACAAGAAAAATAAAATAAGGAAGAGAGTATGGGGGTGGGGACTTCCAGGAAGGCATTATTTATACACCTTGTATATAAAGTAACAACTTTCCCATATCTTTGAAAAAACTGAGGGGGGTGTGGCAAAATAATGTAAAACACAATAACATTATTGGAAACACTTTTAACCAAGCCATTCCCTCCAAATAAGCACACTTCTGGTTGTGAAGTTGCTTGTTTTGTTTCACCTTGTGGGACAGAATAATGATGCAGAGACATTATTCACAAGGCAAAGCTGGATGCCAGCTGAAATAGACACAGAAGAAGGAATTCTTTCTTTCTCATTGGACATGCTTGTGCTTCACAGAGCCAGAAGCTCAGCCCATTGTTTTCCCTCCACCCTTTTTTGTTTTCATTAGCCTCCCTTTTCAGGTGAATTTTGTGGACAGCCTGTTTCGGGCTATGAATTTATGGAAGGTGGAAGATCTGAAGTGTGCACCATTCGGAGAATGCAGGCGGGGATTTAAAATGGAAGTGTGTGACACTGGTGACAGCTGAGCTACTCATTAGCATGGGATCTTGTTAGTTTGCTGCAGGAGACTGAGTCTTACAATGGCACCCCAGAGGGGTCAGACTATCTATGATTAATACTGACATTGTTGACCTATGATCTTAGAATGGGGACTGGGATTCCTGTTCTGGACTGGAATCAGATACGGTCTTCACAATACTCACCGACTTGCTTAAACACCTCATAGTATAAAAAGTATTTATTTCCCATATGGCTGGCCAGTGCTAGAGGATGAGAAAGATGGTGATAATTGCAGACTCCAGGGGCCAGCAGGTGGCATAATGGTTACATCACTGGACTCCCACATAGCCTACTGCAGTTCGAGTCCTGGACCCATTGGCTTAAACCTCACGCCGGCCATGTGTGCCTGAATGCCCAAGATCCCGAGAGGAGAATGGAGGAGAAGGGATTGTGGGGCTTGATTTTTTGCTTTTTTGTCTCTCCAGCAAGTGCACATGCTCTATAGCAAAAACCTCTGCATCATCATCATCATCATCATCATCATTGCAGACCCTTACATAGCATTCTCTATGTTCTAAATGCTTTCTGCACAACTTGCTCATTGAATCCTTGCAGTGACCTGCTGATTCTCAGTGAGAAGGAAAATTTTGCCCTGCTCCCCAGGAGACAGGTGGCAATGTCTAGAGACATTTATTTTTTAAAGACTTATTTTATTGATTTATTATTATTTTTTCACATAAGGGGGAAATGAGAAAGCAAGCCATCAGGTCCGGGACTCGGACAGTAGTTGGCCATGTGGGAATTCCAGCGCCTTAACCACCACGCCACCTGCTGGTCCCATCTTGAGACATTTTTGATTGTCACTGTTGGAAGGGAATGCTCCTGGCATCTTGAGGGTAGAGGCCAGGGATGCCATTCATGATACTGTGAAATATATGCATGGTCTTCATGCCATCTGAATGGCGTACAACTCCTAAAACCCTTGAAATCTGTGCAGTGGTGTCTTGCTGGACCAGTGCATTGACTGTTGGCTTGGGGGCTCAAGGGCAGCCCTGAGATGAGGGCTGATTATGGGAAAGATTCCAGGGTTGGGACTTTCAGCTCCTTCCCCACAGTCACCAGTGAGAGAGAGGGGCTGAAGGTTAAGTCAGATTCCAATGACCAATGCTTCAATCAGTCATGAAAAGCCACCAGGTCCTTGCTTCTGGAGGGCTGACACACGGAGGAGGATCCTGGAGCATGGCTGCCCAGAGAAAGCATGGAAGCGCCCTGCCCTTTCCCATAAACCTTGCCCTATGCATCTCTGCAGTTGGCAGTATCCTTTGTAAGAACATGCTTCCCTGAGTGAGCCCCCCTAGCAAATCAATTGAACCCGAGGAGGAATCATGGGAACCCCAGTTTCTAAACAATCTGTGCTTACAGAGTGCCTTTGACGTGGGGAGCAACCTCGTGGGACTGAGCCTTAGCCTGTGGGAACTGACACTGGCTCCGGGTGGATAGTGTCAGAATCGAATTGAATTAGAGAACACCCACTGCAGAGGTGCTTGTTCGGTGTGTGGAAAGAAGCCCCCACAAATCTGTATTGTCTTGTGAAAGTACAAGAGAAACTGACGTGGTTTATTCCTATATGTTTACCCTGGTTAACACCCTTTAGTGCCTAGAATAATGCCCCCACCACAAAGAAGTATCCAGCCGAAAATATCAACAGTGCTGAGACTGAGAAACCCTACAGTAGGGGCCAGCAGGTGGCGTGGTGGTTAAGGCGCTGGACTCCCACATGGCCAACCACAGTTCAAGTCCTGGACCTGGCAGCTTGCTTTCTCTCTTTCAACAAAACAGTCCTAGGAAATAGCCAAAAAAAAATGTTCAATAAGGCGAGGCATTTGCTAAATAAATGAAAACTCCACAAGCTAAACAGTACATCCACGTGTGCATGCATGCCCCCAGAAGAAAGGGAGGAAGAAAGAATAAACAAGTCATGCCAGCCTTAAGTAAAAAGTACCCACACATTATTCACATCTATTAAGGTTATAAAACAAAGGCTAGCCCTGTAGAGCAGTGGTTATGTGCTATGTGAAAAAGTCAGATCCCACACAACCAACTAGGGTTCAAGTCTCAGCCCCTTTGGCTTGAAAAGCATGGATGCTCAATATGTATGCCTAGGGAGCCGGCAGGTGGTGTGGTGGTTCAGGGCATTAGACTCCAACATGACTGACCCCGGTTGAAGTCCTGGACTTGGTGTCTTCCTTTCTCACTTTCCCTATTCCTCCCTCTCTCTCTCTCATTCTCACTCTGTCCCTCTCTAGTCAAATTAAAAATAAATAAATACGGTAAATTTTTTTAAAAAGAGAAACCCTAGAGTAATCATAGAAGTACGTAGGATTCCATTTCTATTTCCCTGATGAGGAGACTAAAGCACAGAGAGGTTAAATCGCTTTGCTAACGTCACTCCTTACCTGGTAGACCTGGGATGTGAGCCCCAGCAGTCAGTCTCGAACATCTCAGTTCTAAACTGCCTTGCTACATGAAAGGCCCAAGCTGCACTCTTGGAAGAATAACCTCTCCTCGATCTCTTCAAACACAAGGCTTGAGGGAGCCGGCTCCACCAGTGACTGCCTGTTTCCTAATTCAAGGGATAAGTGAAGATGGCTGTCACCACCTGCAGGGGCAAGCTGGCAGTGCCTAGCAAAACTGACACTGCGCCTCCCCTTTGGACCAATGGGGAAAAGATGCATGCTCAGGGAGAGATTTGGAACAGTAAAAGAATAGGAAGTCTTGGGCCAGCAGGTGGTACGGTGGTTAAGGCTGCTGGAACTCACACGGCCGACTGCACTATTGCAGTCCTGGACCTGGCAACTTGAAAACCATGCTGCATGCATGCCTGAAATACCAAAAGGTAGGAGAAATGGAGAAAGGATTGCAGTGTGACCATTCACCATGGGGGGGGGGTTGCATTCTCTCTCTCTCTGTCTTTCTCTGTCTCTCCAATGAAAACATGTGCTCTCTGGAAATTTTTTTTTTTTAAATAGAAAGTTTATCAGTGAGTACAACTCAATACCTTGTCCAGTGTCCCAAATGCAATGAAATAATGGAATATTCTCAGCTGTTAAATGAAAAAGATCTTTGTACAGATCCAAATGATTCTTTAAGACTTGTCATTAAGCCAAAAAATACACAAAAGATAAAATTAATAAACGTGTGAAATGTATGGTATGGGGACCAGCAGTTGGCATAATAGCTATGTCGCTGGACTCCCATGTAGTTGATCGCGGTTCGAGTCTCAGACCCAGTGGCTTAAACTCATGCCAGGTGCATGTGCGTGCATGCCCAAGATCCCAAGCGGAGAATGGAGAAGGGATTGTGGCATGGCCATCCCCTGGGAGTGATTTCTTGCTTTCTCTCTCTCTCTCTCTCTCTGTCTTTCTGGCGAGCCGTGCACCCTATAACAAAAACCTCTCTGACAGAGAGAGAGAGAGAGAGAACTATATGGTATGCACTTACTTGTGTTAAACAGAAGGGAAGTAGATGTATTTTTCTGAAGACTCCATTGTATTTCATGGAAAATGTGTATTATGAAAAATGAAGTGGTTGGGACCAGCAGATGGCATAATGGTTACATTGCTGGATTCACACGTGGTCCACCACAGTTCAAGTTCTGGGCCTGGTGGCTTAAACCTTACACTGGGTGCATGTGAGTGCATGCCTAAGATCTTGGGTGGGGTGGGGACAGCAGGGGTTGTAGTGGTTAAGGACTCCTACATGGCTGATCACCACTTGTGGCCCAGACCAGGCGACTTGACACTCATGCCAGGTACATGAGTGCCCCCAAAATCCCAAGAGGAGAATGCAGTAGAGGGTGTTGTGGTGTGGCCATCCCCTCAAGAGAGAGTGATTTCCTCACTTTCTGTTTCTCTGTCTCTCCAGGGAGCGTACTTGCCCTGTAGCAAAAATCTCTCCAAGAAAAGAAAGAAAAGACAAAAAAGAGAAAGAAATGGAAAACTATGCATAGGTCTTCTTGTACCATAATAAACTCATGCATTAATTCCAATTCCTATGAACTTTCTGAGGCCCTCTCCTGAGTATATGTGCATCTGTGTATATTACTGTGTATAGATGCACAGAATATCTCCAGATGGGGCAAAAAAAGTATTGCTAGGGATCACAGGAGGAAAATTTATGTACGGTATACCCTCTGACCTGTTTGAAATTTTATTTTAACATTTCACATATTATCTTTTCCCAAAAAAATTACAAAATAGGGGCCAGCAGATGGCATAGCGGTTACGTCACTGGACTCCCTCATGGCCAATTGCGGTTTAAGTCCTAGATCTGGTTGCTTGAAAATCATTCCAGGAGTGTGTGTGTGTGCCCAATATCCTGGGAGGAGAATGGAGAAGGGATTGAGGTGTGGCCTTCCCTGAGGGGGAGGGGGCGATTTCTCACTTTCCCTCTCACTGGGTCTATCTCACTCTCTCTCTCTCTCCAGAGAGCACACATACCCTAAGGTGCAAACATCTTCTCAAAAAAAATCTTACAAAATAAAGAGTTAAGAGTATAAGTGAGTGGGACCAGCAGTTGGTGAAATGGCTATGTCGCTGGACTCCCATGTAGTCAACCGCAGTTTGAGTCCCCAATCCAGTGACTTAAACTCACACCAGGCACATGTGTGTGTGTGTGCCCAAGATCCTGAGAGGAGAATGAAGGAGAGGGGATTGCAGTGTGGCCATCTCGCCTGGGGGGTGAGTTCTTGATTTCTGTCTCTCTGTCTCTGTCTTTCTGTTGATCACACATGCCCTATAGAGAAAACCTCTCAAAAAGAAAAAAAAGAGTATCAGTGAGTATTGCTACCATTTTATAGCTTTTGGTGGTTTACAAAGCTCTTTTATATGCATTGTTTCCTTTGGCCCTCACTCCATTTTAGAGAGGGCAACACCGGAGCAGAGAAGGAACTGAGAGTTCCCAGAGGGCACACAGCAGGAAGCCCAGCCCCAGGGCAATTCAGCCTCTGCTGTTGCTTTGCCCTGACACCTCCTACCTCTTTTCCCAAAGTACAATCTATTACTGTCTTCACCATTTTTTTTTCCTTCTATTCAACCAGAAACAGCCATTTAAAAATTTTATTTATTGTTATTATTTCAGTTTTATCAGAGAGAGAGGGGGAAAGTGAAAAAGCAAGCCACCAGGTCCTGGACTTGAACTATGGTTGGCCATGTAAGAGTCCAGAGCCTTTAACCACAGAAATAAAAAAGAAAGGCCTGTTTCAGGAAGTTCACTCTTGCATGTCTTTCTCCCATGTTTGTACTGTTTTCTGCAGAAACACCATATTGGTCAAACCTAGGAGCCATAGATGTAGACAAAGCCCTTTACAACCATCACCATCCACATAGAGCAAGCCTGTGTGTTGCAGGCACTTGATAAATTTTTTAGTTTATTTTATATGTGATAGAGAGTTTGTACGCACAAACAGGGTGGGGTGGGGTGGGGATACCTTTACAAGGCCTTATCACACCACGATCCCCTTCCCCCAGCCCTCGCTCACCAGGATCGAGGGCACTTGAACATGTACCCAGCACAGTTTTAGACCAAGCTGGAGATCTGAACCTGCCATCAGCCATGTGGCTTCCAGCACTGCAGTTCCTATGCTACAGATTGTGCCACCACGCTGGGCCATTCACTTGACTTGGGACTAATTCTTAGTTTATGCATGTTCACTTACTTGGCCTGGAATGGTGGGAATTCCTATTCAGAACTGATGGCTGCTTACCCACAGGCCAGAAAGATGGGGTCTTCATCAAAGGCCATCCCCATTGACCCATGCAATTCCAAGCAGTGAGTGGATCCTTGATCATCTAGCCTTTTTCTTTGTTATTATTTTCTTTTTTATAGTTTGCAATAGGTCACATGCACTCACTCAGCAGAGAAAGTAAGAAAGCACCATTCAGGGAGGATGGCCACACTACAATCCCTTCTCTTCCATTCTCCTCTCGGGATTTTGGGCAATCACAAATATGCCCCCCCAATATCTTTTTCTTTTTAAAATTGTTTTTATTTTTATTATATTATTTTTATTATTTAATTTGCTATAGGGCACATGTGCTCACAAGAGACAGAGAAAGTGAGAAAGCAAATCGCCAGGTCCAGGATTCAAACAGCGGTAGGCCATGTGGTAGGCCAGCACCTTAACCACCACGCAACCTACTGGCCCATCACCCAGTGTGTTTTTCTTGCTTGTTTTATTTTGTTTTTTTTTTTTTTTTAGACAGATTGTTGCTACAGGGTGCTTGCACTCACTGGAGAGACAGAGAGACACAGAAAGCAAGAAATCACCCACTGGAGGGGATGGCCATGCCATAATCCCTTCTCCTCCATTCTTCTCTTGGGATCTTGGGTACACACATACACATGATGGCATGAGTTTTAAGCTGCAGGGGACTTGAACCACAATTGACTGGGAGTCCAGCAATGTAACCATTACACTATCAGCTGTCCCTACCTATCGGCTTGTTATTCAAGCCACCAGGTCAAGACTCAAATTGCTCAGCTGGCCATGTGGGATACAGCCACCTTGACCCTGAGCCACCTGCCTGCCCTCACCTCGCCTTCTTTACCCAAATGAACTACTGTTGTACATGGCTTGGGCAGAGTTTTCATTCACTCATGGATAAAATTCATTTCTCTTGCAGTTAATAGCTTGTGATGTGGCCTCGCAGGCATTAAGAGAAGTGTCCTTCTAATTTATCAGAAATCACTGGAACCTAGAAACCATGGAAAGCCTCTGGGGAACTACTCTTAGTCACTAGCTTTCTGCAGGCTTGAAAGAAGTTGGAGCTTTAGCCCTAGGAGAGTTGGTTAAATTTCCTTTTGTTCTCTTCCAATGCATGTGTGGTTCATTTCTGTCCTATGAGAGTCAACACAGGGTAAGTCTTAATGCAGCAGTAAGCAATTGATAGACTTCTGGTGTCTTGAAAATGATTCAAGAAATCCTGTTAACTATGGTTTCTAATGATCTTGATGTATGATTTTTTTTTTCAGTTACATAAGCCATTTTAAAAACTTCCTCCCCCAAAAAACTTCCTTCCCAACATAAAACATTCAGATAATTGACATAATAATTACCCTGATTTAATCATACATATTATATTCTTATACTGAAAAAATTATTATACTCCACAAATATGTAAAATTATTTTATGTCAATAATAAAGAAGTTCCAGAATATTTGTGTGTATCAGATAGCATTTGCTGTGTAACAATCTGCTCCCAATATGGTGGCTTAAAACAACAAACATTGTGGCTCTCTATTTTTTTTTGGAGAGGTTTTTGCTATAGGGCGTGTGCGCTCGCCAGACAGAGACAGAGAGACAGAAAGCGAGAAATCACCCCCCAGGGGAGAGGGCCACGCCACAATCCCCTCTCCTCCATTCTCCTCTCGGGATCTTGGGCACACATGCACACACGCCTGGTGTGAGTTTTAAGCCACCGGGTTCGGGACGCAAACCGCGGTCAACTACATGGGAGTCCAGCGACATAGCCATTACACTAACTGCTGGTCCTGGGGCTCTCTATTGCCGGGGCAGAAAAGTGCCCCGGATCCTTTCAGGACTCTGGGTCTTTTGGGCGTGACACAAAGAGGTGAGGGAAGAGGGAAGAAAGTCCCCTGGATCCCTGCAGGATTAATTTATTTGAAAAGGAAATAATAAAAAATAGTCAACATGCAAAAATCTTGTGAAGAAGGTGAAGGAAAACCACAGAACATGCCAAAGGTAGAGGAAGACTGCCCTTTGGAAAATGTACCACAAGAGGCAGAAGGAAGCCTTCAGCCTTCCGAAGAAGGTGTAAACCAGGAACCAGAAGGAAATCTTAGAGCAGGTCCAACTCAGCCCAGCCAGGGATTAAAAGAGGACACTCCCATTAGGTATTTGGACTCTGAAGAAATGACCAGAGCAGTAGAGGAGTTGGAAAGGCTTAGGGAAGAGATAAGAAGAGTAAGAAACAAGTTCACGATGAGGCATTGGAAGCAAAGACATTCACGCAGCCATCCTTATCCAGTGTGCTTTAGGCCTTGAGTTCTTTTCTGTCTGATACTAAAATCTGGCCCCTGCTTTCTTTCTGTTAGTGTTTTCTGATGTATCTTTGACCTTAATTTTACTTTTAATCATCCGATGGAATTTTGCTTTAGGTAGTTTTCTTGTTACCAGCAACTTACTGAATTTTGGATTTTGGCCCATTTTCCAGGTCTGTTTTTTCAATTGGGAAGTTTTTCACATATGCGTGGAAATATATTCATTCAATAATGTAAGGTAAAACATAATAGATTATAAAGCATCAATATTTAGTATCAGCTCACATATGTAGGATAAAATTCCAAATTGTGTGTCTACATATATACATATTTCAAAAACTTTTAAAAAAAGAAAAGAAACAAACATTGGGACCAGCAGATGATGTAGCAATTACATCATGGGATTTCCACATGGCTACCTGTGGTTCGAGTCCTGGATCTGGCAGTTTGAAACTCACACCAGGTACATGTGTGTGTACCCAAGATCCCAGGAGGAGAATAGAGAATGGATTGCAATGTGGCCACCACTCCAGGGAGTGATTTCTCACTTTCCCTCTCACTGTGTCTGTCTGTTTCTTTGGCAAGTGCACTTGCCCTAAGGCAAAAACTTCTAAAAACAAACAAACATTTAAATTTTTTTCTGATTTGTGTTAGAGTACACGCATACATACATGAGCAGGAGAAACAGAGGGAGAGAGGAGTACTTTCCACAGGGCCTGGTCACGCTGCATTATCCTTTCAGCTGGTTGGACCTTGGACATTCCTGAATGTACCCAGCAAGTTTCAGGCTGACCAGACCAGAGATTCAAACCATGACAGCCATGTAGGATACAGTGTGTCTCAAGCAGAGCATTGCTGCTGCACTTTGCAGGTCTCTTCTTGTCACATATTCTAATGTCACATTTTAGGCAAGACACATGACCACATCTAGATCTGAGGGGTGAACAGACTCCGTATCTCTTTTTCTTTTCTTTTTTTTTTTTTTTTGGAGAGGTTTTTGCTATAGGGCGCGTGCGCTCGCCAGACAGACAGAGACAGACAGAGAGATAGAAAGTGAGAAATCACCCCCCAGGGGTGATGGCCATGCTGCAATCCCTTCTCCTCCATTCTCCTCTCAGGATCTTGGGCACGCACGCACACGCGCCTGGCGTGAGTTTAAGCCACCGGGTCAGGGACTCGAACCGCAGTCAACTATGTGGGAGTGCAGTGACATAGCCATTACGCTAACTGCTGGTCCCTCCATGTCTCTTTTTTAAAAAGAATTATTTTAATTTTATTCATTGTCATTATTTTATTTATCTTTTTGAAGTTAACCCGAGAGAAACAGAGAGAGAAGGAAAGTGAGAAAGCAGGCTGCCAGGTCCAGGACTTGAACCGTGGTCAGCCATGTGGGAGTCCAGCTGCTTCAACCACTACGCCACTTGCTGGCCCCTCTTTTTTTATTTTTCTAAGTTTTTGTCACAGGGTGCATGTGCTCACTGGAGACAGAAGGAAAGCGAGAAATCACCCCCCAACAGGGGTGGGCCATACCACAATCTCTTCTCCATTCTCCTCCTGGGATTTTGGGCATACACACACCCATACACACTCTCTCCCTGTTTCTCCTGCTCATGTATGTATGCATATACTCTAACATGAATGCAGTGTGATTTTCAAGCTACCAGGTCCTGGACTCGAAGAGCAACCATGTGGGAGTCTGGCATATTAACTACCACACCACCTGCTGGCCCCTCCAATGTCTCTCTTTAAAGTTTATTTTTATTCTCAATAGAGAGCATATGTGAATGCATGAGAGAAGGAGACACACTCTCAGCAGAGTCTTGTGACAATGAAATCCTCTTCCCACCAGCCTCCAGTTCATCAGGATCTTGGACATGTATGCACACACCCAGCATATTTACAGACCAACCAGAGGATGCAAACCCACAGTCAGCCATGTGGCTTCCAGCACTGTAGTTCAGTTTGCCATTAGACTGGGTCCAGATTCCATGTCTTCACAGGAGAAGCTGCAAAATCACTTTGAAAGGATGGGCATGTAGAGAGGATTAAAAGAATTAGTGGTCCTTTTCTATAATCATCATAATTGGGAATGGTATATTTGAAAATCAATACAAAACCTTTTTTTAAAAAAATGTTTTGGGGACCTGCAGGTGGCATAGTGGCTAAGATGCTGGACTCCCACATGGCCGACTGCAGTTCAAGTCCTGGATATGATGGCTTGCTTTCTCACTTTCCCTTTCTCTGTCTCTCAGGTGAGCACACATGCCCCATAGCAAATTCAAAAACTAATAATAAAAATAAATTAATTAATTAATTAAAAAAAATTGGGGGTCAACCAGTGGCTCAGTAGTTAAGATGGCTGGATCCCACATGGCCAGCTGTGCAGTTCAAGTCCCAGGGCTGGTGGCTTAAAGAACGCACTGGGTGAGTATGCATGCATGCCTAAAATCCTGAGGGAAGAATGGAGGAGAAGGAATTGTGGTGTGGCCATCATCCGTGGGAGGTACTTTTTCACTTTCCCTTTCTCTGTCTCTCTCCAGCAACAGCACATGCCCTATAGCAAAAACCTTTTTTTTTTCTTTTTGAGAGTGATTTTTGCTGTAGGGTGCACGTGCTCACCAGAGAGACAGAAAATGAGAAATCACCCTCTAGGGAGGATGGCCATGCCACAATCCCTTCCCCTCCATTCTACTCTCAGGGTCTGGGGCACACATGCACACTTGCCTGGCATGAGTTTTAAGTTGCCAGGTTTAGGACTCAAACCACCGTCAACTATGTGAGAGTTCAGTGATGTAACTGTCACGTCATCTGCTAGTCCCTGGAAAAAAACTTTAAAAATATTATTCAAAATATTTTAACCAAGACACCTTCCAGAATTCAGAAGAAAGCTGAGGAAACTACTTTTAACAATCTGATGACTTCCAAATCTCTAGATTCTTAGTCAACTCGCTCAGGACTATTGGAGCCATCCTGATGAAAACACTCCAGATATATTTTCTGCAAAACTGGTCATCCAAAAATGCATGTACGTGACCTTGGGAAACTCATCTTTATTGTCCTTCACCAAGGATGAGGGTCTGTACCTAACGTTCTCAAGTTGCAAGAGATCTTTCAGAGGTTGCCTTCTAGGATGGCCCAAGCCCAGCGGGTAGGGATTAGACAGCAGGCATGAGGCTGAAATTTTCACCTTTCATCCAGATTCTGCCATGGTCTGTGAGTCTGTGATTTTCAACTTTTCCTCTTCATAGGCCTCATTAAACCCTTTGATCTCATTTGATTGGGCAATCATATTACACCACTTTACAAATAGACCATTTATTCCAGGGTGACCTTAAAAAGTCTTTCCTTTCCTCCATGCCTTGAAGGGCATTCATAGTTAGCAGAATCCTCAAAAATATTAGATTTTAAAAGGGAGGGAACCATAACATAGCTTGAAAATGTTCAAATAAATGAAGGCTAGGAAGAGGGGAAGGAAGGATAGAAATGAAGGCAGAAAAGAGAGTATGTTTACTTAGGATATTTCCTAAGTATGTCCAACTTGGACTATTTTTTAAAGAATTATTTATTTTTATTATTATTATTATTGGTATTTTTAATTCACCAGGGAGAGACAGAAAGAGAGAAAGAAAGGGAAAGTGAGAAAGCAAGCCGACAGGTCCAGGACTTGAACCATGGTTGATCACGTGGGAATCCAGCACCTTAACCACGATGCCTCCTGCTCGCCCCAACTTGGACTATTTTTTTAAGTTCATTTATTTTATTCGTAATAGCACATGTGTGCATGAGAAAGAGGGAGAGAAGGATGTTGGGGGGGGCAGGAAACAGGCACGCTTGGCAGGATCTCGTCACACCACGATCCCTTTTCCCCAGCACTCTAGCTCACCAGGGTCTGGGACACACCATAAACAACACCCTCCATGTCTCAGTCTGACCATGGGATCCAAACCTGTGGTCAACTATGTGGCTTCCAGCACAGTAAATCAGTATGGAATGGAATGCACCATCTGAGTCTGAGCCTTGGACTTTTTGTCAACTGTTTTATTGAGATATACTGGGTTGTCAGAAAGGTCATGACACATTTTACATAGAAAAACAGAAAAAATACATCATGACTCTTCTGATAACCCAATAATTCACATTCTATACAGTTCACCTATTTAAAGTGTACAGTTTGAACCAGCCCATGGCATGGTGGTTAAGATGGCTAGTCTGCCATCTTACATGACCAACCACGCAGTTCAAGTCCCAAACCCAATGGCTTTGGAAACAGACCAGGTGCATGTGTATGTGTGCTCAAAATCCCAAAAGGAAGTAGAGAGGGACGAGAAGGGATTGTGGAGTGACCATTCCCATGGGATATACTTCTCCACTTTCTCTCTCTCTTTCTCTCTCTGGCAAGCACATATGCCCTCTGGCAAAACTTTAAAAAAGTGTACAGGGGCTGGCAGGTGATGTGGTGATTGAGGTACTAGACTTGCACATGTCTGACCACAGTTCAAATCCCAGACCTGGCAGCTTGCTTTATCATTTTTTCTTTATCTCTCTCTGGTCAAATTAAAACAATAATAATAACAAATTAAAAATTAAATACTTTTTTTTTAAAAAAAGCATACAGTTCAGTGATTTATTTTTATATTCATAGAGTGTATAACCATGACCATAGTATAATATTTTTCTTTTGAGAGTGAGATCTTTTTGCTATAGGGTGCATGTGCTCACCAGAGAGACAGAAAGAGATAGAGAGACAGAAAGTGAAAAATCCCCACCCAAGGAGGATGGCCATACCACAATCCTTTCTCTTCCATTCTCCTTTCAGGATTTTGTGCACACACGCACACATGCCCGGTGTGAGTTTAAATGGCTGGGTCTGGGACCTGAACCACAGTCGGCTACGTGGGAGCCCAGCGATGTAACCATTACATCATCTGCTGGTCCTGCCACCATAGTATAATTTTAGAACACTTCCATCATCCCAAATGGAAACCTCATACCCATGAACAATCATTCCCCATGCCCCCCTTCCCACCAGCCCCATACGACCTCGAATCTACTTTCTGTCACTTGGACTGTTTCTTTTCATTGTGGTAAAACACACAGAACATGAAACTTGCCACTTTAACCATTTGAAATTGTATAGTTCTTCCCAGCCTCTGAGGCAGTCAGCAGTATACCAGACCGCAGTGCTGGAAGCTTCAGGGTGACCATCGTTTGAGTCCTCGGGCAGCTCGGCCTGTGTGCACAAGGTGTATGCATACAGGCCCGAGATCCTGGCAGGCAGGGCAACTGGAGAAAAGCGATCACAGTGTGAGTGAGCCCTGTGGAGGGTACTTGTCACTCTCTCTGTCTCGTGGGCATGCATGCACTGTCGTGAATGGGAAACAGTTCAGTGACATTAAGTCCATTTATATTGTTAAGCAACCACCATTCATCTCCAGGCCTTTTTCATCCTACCAAACAGAATCTCTGTACCCACCAGACCATTTCTCCCAATTCCCTCCTCTCCTGTCTCTGTAACCAACATTCTATTTTCTGTCTTTATAAATGTGACTAATCTATATATGTCATGAAAGTGAAATAATGTACTATGTGTCTTTTTGTGTGGCTTCTTTCATTTATCATGATCTGGTCAAGGTTCATCCAAGGGATAGCCTGTGTCCCTGAGGATTCCCACATTGTTGTCACTAGCTCAGACTCCTCAGAAACTTGACATCTCCCACTGAGATTTTTTTAAAACTTAATTTGCTTATTGGGACCAGCAGATGGTGTAATGGTTACATCGCTGGACTCCCATGTAGTCAAGCACTGTTTGCATCCTGGACCTGGTGGCTTAAAACTCTCGCCAGGTGCATGTGCATGCTTGCCCAAGATCCGGAGAGGAGAATGGAGAAGGGATTGCAGCGTGGCCATCCCCCCTGGGGGGTGACTTCTTGCTTTCTGTCTCTCTGTCTCTCCAGCAAGTGCACATGCCATATCACAAAATCTCTAACAACATCAAAAAAATTAATTTCTTGTTTATTTCTTCTATTAGTGAGAGAGACAGAGAGACAGCACCCCTAACAGGGTCCCAAAGCCACAGTCCACCCCCCACTCTCAACCAGCTGAAGATCGTGGGCACACCCTTGCCTGACATATTCAGTAGTCAAACTTGAAACCAGGAACCTTTCCTGTGGGATTGTCTTGCAGAGTGTTGCATTTTACCACTGTGCCACCATCTGGCCCCTGTGTTATGTTATTTAAATGCACCCCTGGGAAAACCGGAAATGGCTAGCAAGGTAAAAGGGATATATTTATATGTATATACATATATATCGGGTTATCGGGAAAGTCATGACATGCTTTTCTTTCTTTTTTAGGGAAATGTTTGCTATAGGGTGCATGTGCTCACTGAAGAGACAGAGAGACAGGAAGTGAGAAATCACCCCCTAGAGTGGATGGCCACTTCATAATCCCCTCTTCTCCATTATCCTCTCGGGATTTTGGGTACACATACATACATGCCAGGCATGAGTTTGTTTTGTTTTTGTTTTTAACTTTTATTTATTTATTTGACCAGAGAGGGACAGAATGAGACAAAGGGAGAGAGAGAGAGAGACAGAGTGAGTGAGAAATCAAGCCACTAGGTCCAGGCCTCAAACCATGGTCGGCCATGTGGGAGTCCAGCACCTTAAACCATCACACCACCTACTGGCTTCCACCACCCCCTGACCCTCTGGGATGAGTTTTAAGACACCAGGTCTGGGACTCGAACCGTAGTCAATTTTGTGGGAGTCCAGCAATTTAACCATTATACCATTTTCTGGTCCCATGGCGTATTTTTCTTTGCCAAAATGCATCATGACTTTTCTTTTTTTTTTTTTTTTAACATACTACAAGAGTTCATTTTATTTGTTCAAGGGCTCATATTGCAAGCATTAAACCAAGCATGGGCTTTGATTCTGTGGGCCCATATTCACATATTAAGGTAAAAGTAAACTGTGATCCACATACCTGGATGGAAATTAAAGGCTCATGGTTAATCACATTGTAGTTTTTAAATTTTTACAGACTAGACAGTAGTCGCAGGTCTTTCGGGTCCTTCTAGATGTCCCACAGCGTATCTGCACTCTTCTTGAGCTGAGCAACCTTGTCGTCCTTCAGCTTCTGGTTGATAACACTGGTCAATCCCCGAGCACTGAGGATCCATGGAAGGCTCAGGAAGACTTTATTCTTGATGCCATACATCCCCTTCACCATGGTTGTTACAGACTAGACAGTAGTCGCAGGTCTTTCGGGTCCTTCTAGATGTCCCACAGCGTATCTGCACTCTTCTTGAGCTGAGCAACCTTGTCGTCCTTCAGCTTCTGGTTGATAACACTGGTCAATCCCCGAGCACTGAGGATCCATGGAAGGCTCAGGAAGACTTTATTCTTGATGCCATACATCCCCTTCACCATGGTTGACACTGGATGAATCCTGGACAGATTCTTTAACATGGATTCAATGAGATCAGCCACACTTAATCCAGTCACCCAGTTGGTATATCCTTTTAGCTTGATGACTTCATAGACACTTTCAACAGCCATCTTATGCACTTCCTTCCAATTTTCACTGTCATTGTCCATCCCCATTTCTGGATTCAGTTCCTGGAGAGAAACACCTGCCACATTCACTCCACTCCACACGGCCACACTTGAGTCGCCATGTTCTCCCAAAATCTATCCATGCCAGCTGGTGGGATGAATGCCAAGTTTTTTAGCCATGAGATAGTGAAATCTAGCAGAATCCAGATTACAGCCACTTCCAATCACACGGTGTTTGGGCAGGCCACTTAGTTTCCAGGTAACATAAGTGAGAATGTCCTCTGGATTGGAAACCACAATTATGACGCAGTCAGGGCTGTACTTGACGATCTGGGGAATAATGAATTTGAAGACATTAACATTTCTTTGCACCAGGTTGAGATGAATCTCCCCCTCCTACTGACGGACTCCAGCAGTCATCACCACAATCTTGGAACTGGCAGTCACAGAGTAATCTTTATCTGCCGCAATTTTAGGTGTCTGAAGAAATAAGCTTCCGTGCTGCAGATCCATCATTTCTCCTTTGAGCTTATTCTCCAAAACATCCACCAGGGCAAGAGACTTTCCCAGAATGCTGATTGCACACGCCATACCAACTTGGCCAACACCCACTACAGTGATCTTATTGTTGGGGGCTGTTGCCTCTTCTTCTGCAACTGGTGCAATGAGTTTATCCTTAAGAGTTGCCATTGTGCACGGAGCAGAGAAAACTCTCGAGATGGCTGGAACAGTAGAGCAAAGATGACAATGTCAGCTCTGACAATATATAACTATAGATAGTGCAGAAAAGTTTAGTGGCAGTGGACTCAAAAATATCTGTATCTATGTCTCTGTCTATTGATATATATCTCTTGAGTCGTTGGAAAATCTTGACATATTTTTCTGTTTTTTTTTTTTTTACACAAAAATGTGTCGTGACTTTTCTGACAACCCAATACATCTATATTTATTTTTAAGAATTATTTTATTTATTTATTATTATTATTTCACATGAGTTTTGCCAGAGAAAGACAGAGAGAGAGAGGGAAAGTGAGAAAGCAAGCCATGGGAACCAGCAGTTAGCGTAATGGCTATGT
>NW_006159701.1:8064255-8075845 GCF_000334495.1 Tupaia belangeri chinensis | reverse complement strand
CAGAGACCCAGCCACCAGGCCCGGTACTCAAACCATGGTTGGCCATGTGGTAATTCCAGCACCTGAACCACCACGCCACCTGCTGGCCCCTATATCTATCTTTATTTTTAAAGACCTATGTCTATCTATATGTTTTATAGAGGGGGCAGATTAATACAGATACAGATATACCTGAGTCCATTTTCATTCAACTTTTCTGATGATGTTCAAATTCATACATATATGTAACAGATGGGGTCCTTCCTTCCTTTCTTCCTTCCTTCATTTCCTCCTTCTCTCCATCCCCCCTCCCTCCTTTCTTTCTCTCTCTTTCTCTTTTTTATAATTTTGCCAGAAGGCATCTGTGCTGATAGGGGCAGGTGGTGGAGTGAGAAAGCACTTCCTATGAAGGATGGCCACATCACAGTCCCTTCTCCTCCATTTCTCCTTTTGGGATTTTGGGCATGCACTTACATGTGCCCAGTGTGTTTTTCAAGCCACTGGATTCAGGACTCTTAACAGAGCAGTAGGCCATGTGAAATCCAGCCTCCTTAACCATTACACCACACTTTTTGTTTTCTTTTTCTTTTCTTTTTTCGTGGTTAGAGGGCACATGCATGCACATGAGAGAGGTGAGAGAGAAACTTCCAATGGGGCATGGTCATGCCACCATCATTTTCCTTTCATTTCTCCATCCCATCTAGATTTGGGGCATGCATGCATACACTCCTGGCATGTTTTTCAAACCACTAGGGCTGGGATTTGAATTGTGCTTGGCCATGTGGATCCAGCTTTCCATGCATAGCACTTAATGCACTTTGCAACCAGCCCTGTTTTTCTTTTTCTTTACTTTTCCTCTTTGGTTGGTTGTTTTCTGTTTTATTTGGTTGAAACAGGGATCACAATATTTTCAACTTTCTGAGAGTTATTTAGAAACCTGGTTCAGTATTGTCAATATAGGTCTCCTCTGTTGCTCTTTTGTTAGTTTTTGGTTTTAAGCCCATCTCAGTGAACTGAACTTACTGAGGGCATTTATGAGGAAATTTCCAACCTCAGTTTAAAAGCCGTTCAGAAGTCAAGATAGGAATGGATGAAGCTGTTGGAAGCCTCCTGCTTTTTTTCTCTCCTGCTTTTTTTTTTTTTTAAAGAAATGCAAGATTTGGGTTCTGTTGGTCCAAAATAGACGATTTGGTAATTAATGGGCACCTTTATCATCTATCTTACTTCTCCACACCCACTACGGTGGCCATATTCAAAACAATGGAAAGCAACAGGCGGCCAGAAATTGCTGATGTGAACGTACTGTGGTATAGCCCTTCTGGAAAATAGTTTGGCAGTTCCTCAGAAAGTTAGACAAAGGGACCAGCAGTTAGCATAATGGCTATGTTGCTGGACTCCCATGTAGTCGACCATGGTTCAAGTCCCGGATCCCATGGCTTAAACTTATGCTGGGCACGTGTGCATGCGTGCCCAAGATCCTGAGAAGAGAAGGAATTGCGGCGTGACCATCCCCCCCCCCAGGGGTGATTTCTTGCTTTCTGTCTCTCTGTCTCTCTGTGTCTTTCTGGCGAGCGCGCACCCATAACAAAACCCTCTCCAAAAAAAAAAAAAAAAGGAAAGTTAAACATAGAATTACCCTATGACCGAGCAATTTAACTCCTAGGTACATACCCTAAAAATTGAAAACAGGGATTCAAAATAATGCGTGTGCATACATGCCCAAAGCAGCAGTATTCATATTAGCCAAAACTTTGAAATAGCCAAAATGTGCATTAATGGATGAACAGATGATAAGTGAATGTGGTCTAGCCAGACAATAGGATGTTATTCTGCTATAAAATGGTAGGAAGTTCTGACCCATGCTATAACACACATGATCCTCGAAAACACTACGTGCAAGTAGCCACACAAAGACCACATACCATACGATTGCATTTATATAAAATATCCAGAGTAGGCAAATCCTTGGAGACAGAAAGCAGACTGGTGGTTTCCAGGGACTAAAAGGGCAGGAGAGTGGGGAGTGCAGGGTTTCCTTCTGGGAGGTGTTGAAAACATTTTGGAACTAGGCAGAGGTGGAAGTTTAACAATATTATAAAATTACTAAATGCCACTGAATTGTTCACTTTAAAATGGTTAATTTTATGTTGCGTGCATTTGACTTCAATCTTTAAAAAAAAACTAATTCGACCTCAGGTTAGATCCCTCTTTAATGAGCATTACCTTGACTTTCATTATGAAGTAGCATTTTTGCAAAGACTTGGTGATAAGGATTACTGTGTCTTTATAGAGAATGCAAATTCCAAAATTTCTAGGGCAGAGGGGACGAAACAGTGTTCTGAGTCCAAAAGGAAACTCCATTCGTTTCGTTCTCCTCCTTCTGGTAAATATATACTCCTAAGGAACCTGGAACCAAACTCAGCGTTAAATTGAGCTCTTCTGTGCCCATCACGGAAACTCATCCCCAGATGCTACCTGAGCACCCACTGTGGATTCCTCACCACCATCCCTTTTGTATCCTTCCTACCAAAATGTCTATTTTTGTTAATACCCTTTCCCCCATGCAGCCTTGAACCCCAGGGGAGGCTAAACTCAGTCCCAAACCCAGAGGTGGCTACTCTGAGGATAATCTAGTTCCTTCACAGGTGTTTGGTTGAGGTAAGCCATGTGTCCCAAATCTGACCAATTGAGATGTGAGAGGGAAGATTTGAAAATATTTCCCCCAATTTTTTATTTCCTCCTTTAAGAAGTGGACCTTGGGCCAACCAGCAGCATAGTGATTGAGGCAGCTGGATCCCACATGGCCAACTGCACAGTTCAAATCTGAGGACCAGTGACTTGAAAAACATGCCAGATGTGTGAGCATGCATGCATGCCCAAAGCCCGAAGAGGGGGAGAAATGGAGAAGAGACTGTGGCATGGCCATCTCCCATAGAAGGTTTCTCTGGTGAGCAGATGCACCCTCTGACAAATAACCAAAGGAAAAAAAAAAAAAGGAAGGGGAATGTAATTCCAGTCCTTGTGAGGGGGCCAGACTTAGTGACTTGCTTCAACAAATTCAATATTTCAATATGGCAAAAGTGATGGTATATGACTTTTTTTTTTTTTGGAGAGATTTTCACTGTAGGGCGCGTGCGCTCGCCAGACAGAGAGAGACATAGAGACAGAAAGCGAGAAATCACCCCCCAGGGGGGATGGTCACGCCGCAATCCCTTCTCCTCCATTCTCCTCTCGGGATCTTGGGCACGCACGCACACGCGCCCAGCGTGAGTTTTTAAGCCACCGGGTCCGGGACATGAACCGCGGTCGACTACGTGGGAGTCCAGCGACATAGCCATTACGCTAACTGCTGGTTCCCAATGGTATATGACTTTTGAGATGAGGTTATTAACTGGGCTCTTGCTCTTTCTTCCTCAAACAACTGTAAGGGAATCCTGATGCCATGTCATGAGGACATTCATGCAACCACAGAGATGCCCATGTGGCATCTAGTGAGGAACTAGAGCCCGCCACCACGTGTGACTGAGCCTGAGAGGAAGACCTATCTATCACTCCAGTCCAAAACAAATCATTCTCCTCCTTCCTCACATTAGCTAAGACTCTTGGTTTCAAGCAAAGTCAAGCACAGACTATCTGAGGAATGCTGAGAAGCTCAAACAGTACCATTGGGACTCGGCCCCTCTCCATCTCTTAGTTCTATTATCAGCTCTGTTGACTTAACCCCCAGACTGGTCCACCTTTTGCGGTGGCAAAGATGATCCCTACAACTCCAGGCTCTATTTGACCAGCGTGGTGGACCTGGGAGACAAGTTTGAGCTTAAGTTCTCAGCTAATGCTCACTAGGCAGAACCATGTCACGTGTTCTCTCATGAACCTGTCACTGTGGCCACAGGTTAGAACATGCAGGTTGGCCAGGCATGAGTGACATGACTACTTCTAGAGCAAGGGCAGGCTATGGACCAAGCAGTGAGGGGAGGATGGTTCACCGAGAAAACTGTACTTAGGGGGAAAGAGGGGAAGTAAAAGCAGCAGATCTCCACTGAACTTCCCGTGTTTCCTTTAGGCTTCCTGTGACTATGTCAAGTCTTCCCCAACCAACAAAGCCAGATTTTGTACATGTCTTCAACTCCTGCCCATCACTCTCTTTTCTCTTGCTAACAACTTGTAGTCTACACTGCCTACTCCATTTCCTGACTTTTTGCCCTCCTCAGTGCTAGGTACCAGGCACCTCGCACTGTCACTTCACGCCAAGTGCCCTGGCTGCATTTACCAGTGGCTTAATGCCTAGCTCAGTGGCCTTTCTCCCATCTCTACCATTTGGCCTCTCTGCCTTTCACTAAACCACTGACCACCGTCTCCTGTGCCCTAAAGTGCCTTGATAAGACTGTTTCTGGTCATCTTCTTACCACACACCTCTTGGGTGTCTCTTTCATTCCTGCCCCAACTGCCATTATTTCACAGGCTCTGTCTTTAGGTGGCCATGGGCAAGTTACTTCATCTTTCTGTGCCACAGTTTCCCCATGTGTTAGTTGGAAATGATAGCAGTACCTACCTTATAGGGTTGACTGGGATGTTATTTCTTAATGCCTGTCAAATGCTCAGCACGAGGCTCGGCACATAGCAGGCAGTTCAGTATCAGGCAGGGAGGTGGGGTCGAGGTGGAGAACTCTGGACTGTGCATGGCATCACTGGCATAAACGTCATTGCTTAAATAAAGTTCAGAAGGAAGAACTCTGTTCCTCCCCCTCTGGCATTCTCTGCTTCAGCCCATAGGAGCACCATTCAAGTGGCCGAGCACACTGACAACCTCCAGGCTGCTGAGATTCCTTCACCTCCCTTGCCATCCCAGTACCCCACTTCCTTGCTTCACACTGCTCGCTAATCTTGGTCCTAGGAACGTGGAGACAACTTCCCCATCTGTTTCCACCTTTCCATCCCCACTGGCCTAACACTGAGCCACCATCTTTCTCCTGTCATCCAGCCTCTGGTCCCCAGTCACCCTGCCACACTGTTCTTCCCATGACCACTCCCAACTAGGCATGCTTCCCTTATAACCTTCCCATCTCTCCATCTCATGTGGGATGAAGTCCACAGTTTTAGGTGTGATAGTTACAGTCCGCAGAAACTGTCCGTATTTTCTTCCCATGCTCCAAACAGAATGCAGAGTTTGGTACTACAGCCTGGTTACTAGAAGGCTGCCTGTGTAAATAAAGTTTTATTGGAGCACAAGCTATGCCCATTTATTTATGTATTGTCTACATTGCTTTTGTGTAAATGGAAATAAGTGGAGATGTGAGTTATATAATGCAAAAATAAGTACTGACTCATATAAGTTAAAGTTGATTTGTAATTTTTATTTTATTATTCTATTTTAACTTTTTACGTATTACTATTATCATTTTCCAATTTGACCAGAGAGAGCAGAGAGGGAAAGTGAGAATGGAAGCCACCAGGTCTAGGACTTGAACCACGGTTGGCCATGTGGGAGTCCAGCGCCCTTAACCACCATGCCACCTGCCCTGCCAGCCCCAACTTGACATATTAAAAGAGAGGGCCAGGTGGGCAGGTGGCATGGTGGTTGTGGTGCTGGATCTCCCACATGGCCAACCATAGTTTGAGTCCCAGACCTGGTGGCTTGCTTTCTCACTTGCCCTTTCTCTTTTTCTCTCTGTGTCTCTCTGGTCAAATTTTAAAAACTAAATAAATATAATCACAAATAAAATTTTTGTTTTTAAAAAAAAGAGGGCCAAGAGCTAGTGGGTGGCATAGTGGTTAAGGTGCTGGACTCCTACATGGTCAACTGTGGTTCACGTTCCAGACCCGGTGGCTTGAAACTCACACCAGGTACGTGTATGTGCATGCCCAAAATCCCAAGAGAAGAATGGAGAAAAGGGATTGTGGCATGGCCATGCCTCCCAGGGGGTGATTTTTTGCTCTCTCTCTGTCTCTCTCCAGCAAGTGCACACACCTTTTAATAAAAAATGTCTCTAAAAAAAAAGAGAGAGAGAGGGCCAGCCAGTGATGTGGTGGCTCCTATAGAGTAGCTGGATCTCATGTGGCCAACTGCATGGCTCAAGTCCCAGACGTGGAGGTTGGAAAAACCTGCTGGGCATGCCCAGAATCCCAAGAGGAGGGAGAGCTAGAGGAGGAGAGATTGCAGCAGGACCGTTCCCCATGGGGGATGCTTTTCACTTTCTCTCTCTGTCTCTTTGGCAAGTATGTGGGCCCTCTGGAAAGTTTTTTGGAAATGAAGAGAAAGGTTGGACCAGCCAATGGCGTAATGGTTATGTTGCTGGACTCCCACAGTATCGACCACGGTTTGAGTCCCGGAACCAGTGGCTTAAAACTTACACTGGGCACGTGTGCATGAATGTGTGTGTGCCAAAAATACCAAGAGTAGAGTGAAGGAGAAGAGACTGTGATGTGGCCATCCCCCATGGGGGATGATTTCTTACTGTCTCTCCGGCGAGTGTCCTATAGAAAAAAAAAAAAAACCAACCTCTCTTAAGAAAATAAAAAAGAAAAGAAAGAAAGTAAAAAGAAATTAGTAAAGAAAAAGGAAAAGCTCTTGGGACACATCTGCACGTAGACATACATAGCACCGGTTTACACATGCCAAACTAATATTGCTTTATAATATTCCCCAGTAGTTCATAAAAACATTAATCTTTGTTCTAGGCTTTCTCTCTCTCTCCTTTGTCCTGTAATAAATTGAAGCCACAAACTAAACTGATCCCTCCAGAATCTACAGTTTCTAGTTAGCCTGTTTATGCCCTTTGGATGGTGCTGCTGGGGGCAGTAACTGAGTCTACATGCTCAAAGAGAGAACTCCTTGGAGTCTAGATAGTTTTGTCCCAGAAGCAACTTTTCCAGCTGAGGAAGCACCTCAGCTTCCATGGCTCTGTGAAAAAGAACTGAGACGTCAGCTTAAATGGTTGTTGTGGATGGGGCCCTAGCATCCCAGAGCACAGGGGCCAGGACAAGCCATTGAAATGAAGTGGCTTCCCAAAGCCAGCCCTTGGTATCGTGAGGGAAGCACTGGGGTTGTTTGCTTCTTCATTCCTCTTTACCAGCTCTGGTTCAGGCTCTGCTGAAGTGGAAAGTTAGGTTGACCCATGTGGGAAGGTTCAGGGTTAGTATCTGGAGACCTGACTATGCCAGGCCCATCTGTACCCATGGTCTGGAGTGAGGGGGAGCTGAGGCTGAGGGGAATGCCATGTCAGGATAGTTGAGGGCATTGAATCTGTTTGTTTCCCTTTCTGCCTGTCTCCCTCATGGAAAAAAAAAAAAAAAAAAAAAAACACTTTTTTTTTTTAGAAATTGTTTTTTTTTTTATTATTTTTATTTGGGTTCTTTGCCTTAGGGTGCATGTGCTCACTGCAGAGAGACAGAGAGAGATAGAGAGGGAAAGTGAGAAATCACCCTCCAGGGGGACAATCATTCTCTCAGGACTTTGGGCATGCAAGCACATGTGCCCTGTGTGATAGTCAAGCTACTGGGTTCAGGACTCAAACTGTAGTCAGACACGTGGGAGTCTAGCACCTTAACCACTACGCCACCTGCTGGCCCAATTAAAAAAAAGGGGGGTGAATAGGACCCCTTGACTTATACAAAAATGGTTGGACTCAATTCAATCCTTCTTTCCAAAGCAACAACAGAAGAGAAAGTGAGAGCTGTCTCCTTTATACCCCCAAATTCCAAAGTGAAAGGAGGCAGCAGAGTGGTGACAAGCCCAGATTTGGGACAGATGTGGGATCAAACACTGCCTTTAGCAGTGTGACTTCAGCCAATCCTGTCTATGCCCTATCCTGTATCCAATGAGCCTCAGTTTCCTGACTGTGAAATGGGATCATCAAACCTACCTGATGGGGTTGTGAGGATGCACAAAGTACTCTACACAGCGACCGTGCTTGGGGAATGCTAGCTGTCATCGGAGTCAAACAGGTCGAAACAGCAAGACCGGACTTGCTTCTGCCACTTCTAATTCTCAACATGTGTAAGGTGACTATTAGCTCTGGGTTCTACCAAAAGCAACCAACCAACCAAAAAAAAAAAGATTTGAATTGGCTAGTGGGGTAACCAGTGCCAGAAAAGAGTCTCTCAGAGGGATGTTCTAGGACTTCCCTAGTCCACTGGGCTAACAGTAACAAGTTAACAGTAATCCACTCAGGGGTCTTATCGTCAATTATCTCCTATCCCACCCCACAAGAATGTTAGCACAGGAGGCAAAAAAAAAAAAAAAAAAAGATTTTGAAGAGTTCACGGAAAAGGCAGCTGTCTTCTGTGGGCCATAGAAGAGCTAATGGAGAAGAGAGAGGTTTGGAGTAGGTTCTTTATCTAGATTATTCTGTTTCAGAGCAGTGGAACATACTTATTTACAACAGTGAGGGCAGAGGGACTGCAAGGAGAAGCCAGCACGCAGTGGAAGAAAGAGACAGGAGTGAGCTTTAGCCTTACTTTGACCAGAGCCAGGAATCTGGCCAAGGAGAAAGTGCAGGATTGGCAGCGACTGAGAAATCCTGCATGGACTTTTAGGAAAGATTCTGAGCCACAGCACGGAGAATTCTGGCAGCAGCCCCCAGCACAGGCATGTTCCCACATAATTGAAGTCGAATGTGCTGGGGAGAGAGAGGACAGAGGGGGCCTCTGCGTTCTTCCCAGCGGCAGGATCCTCAGCGTCCTGCAGTTGGCCCCGTTTGGGATCAAAGCCAGTCAGTGTTGACTTCCGCAGCATGGAAACCACTGCCATGAAGTTGTTTTCCTGAGGCATGCATTTCCAAGAGAGGATTTTAATTTTTCTCCCCAAGGACAGGTGTGGGGGGGAAGGTGGGGCAGTGTGACGTGGCTCTTCTTTTTCTTTTTTCTTTTGCAAATCGTTTTGGGCTCATAGCCTCTGCAAGAGCATAAGCTAATCAGAAATATAAGTGAGAACAGCTACAGCTAAGGCTGTGTTTTCACAGAAGATGGTTCCTGAAAATGCTGCCGGACGCCCCTCTGGCTGAGTGCGATAAGGCACAGTTTGGTTGCTCTCTGTTGGAGTGCTTCCCAGAGAGCAGCTCTCCTTACTCATCCTAAAATTTTCCATTTATTCTTCTTTACTTCTGGGTCTTTCTCTGTGATCTGTTCTTCTGCCCCTGAAATTGGTGCGTGCTCTTTCATTTGGGGTTAGCACTTTGATTCTGAGCGTTATGTTAATGATGTAAAGTGATACAGGCCAGTTTCTCAAGTTGTAGAAACACCTCATTCTTTCACATGGACTTGACTTCTCCCAGGCCTCTAGGGAAAAGCTGAACTTTTTGCTTGTTGGGCCAAAATCAAGAGGATGGAGAATTTAGAATCAGGAATTAATGTGTGCGTGGTGGCATCCACCTTTTGGTAGAATCAGGAATTGAAGTGGAAAGGGACTCAGATGGCTCTTTTGAAATGAAAACAAATAAACAAATCTATAAGATGTAGCCTGAGATATACTCTTTCTTTTTTTCTTTTTAGAGAGATTTTCGCTATAGGTCATGCACGCTCATTGCAGAGACAGAGAGATAGAAGGCAGAGAGACAGAGAGATAGAAAGTGAGACATCACCACCACCATCCTGCCCCAGGGCGAATGGCCCCGCAGCAATCCTTTCTCCATTCTCTTGGGATTTTGGGCACAAGCACATGTGCCCATTTGGGACTCAAACTGTGGTCGACTACGTGGGAGTCCAGTGACATAACCGTTACGCCATCTGCTGGTCCTAAGACCTATTTCTTCTGGGTCAAGGGTGGCAGAAGACATCTCCACGAAGACCAAGAAAAAATAGTCTTTCTTGTTTCAACTTATGTTCAGTGCTGTATATTTATTTTTGTTTCTTTCTTCCTTGAGTGAGAAAGACAGAGAGCACCTCCAACAGGGTCCTCATACCACACACAGCTTATCCCCAGCCAGCCCTGGATCATGGGCACTTGTCCATGTTCAGGGAGTTCTCCAGACAGGAACCCAGAACCTTCCCATGGGGGTCAGCCTCACAGTGTCAAGTTTTACTGCTGTGCCACCGTCCAGCCCCTACATATTATACCTTTATCCTTTGATAAGAATAGCAGCACTGGGGACCAGTAGGTGGTGTGGTGGTTAAGGCTGGACACTCCCATATGGCTGACCATGGTCTGAGTCCCGGAGCTGGTGGCTTCCTTTCTCACTTTCCCTCTCTCTCTCTGTGTCTCTCTCTCTAGTCAAATGAAAATAAATGAAGGAATAAATAAAATTAAATAATAAAAAAAAGAATAGCAGTACCAGTCATGTCATATAAGGGTAGATATATCCGAGGTATTCCCAATCTCCATGTTCCAGGACCTTCCAAGTCATTTCTCTCTGACTTCCTCTCCTGGACAAATCTCCCTGCAATCATTTCAACACAACTGGATCTGAAAGGAATCTTGGGTCTGGGGATTTAGATCAAGGTCTGAAAAGAAACAAAGCTATTTTAGTTCAGTTAGTGAGCTTGGTAATTAGCCTCAGAGTAACAAATGTTACCTGCATCAGCACAGCTCTGTGCCAAGGACCTAAACCACATTTTCCAGATGATTCCAGTGAGAAGATTTTCACTAGTCCCAATTCAACACTGGGCCCCAAAGACCACAATATGTTGCATAAAACAACAGATTGTTCATCTCTTCATTCAATGTAGCAAGAATGCACAATCTAGATTAAAAACCAACTGCAGGGGGGACCAGCAGTTAGCATAACAGCTATGTTGATGGGCTCCCATGTAGTCGACCACGGTTCGAGTCCTGGACCTGGCGGCTTAAACTCACACCATTTGTTTAAAAAATAAATTATGTATATAAAGTATACATCATGCTGGGAACTTTATGTAAAATGTGAAATTAATCTGAAAATTAAAAAAAAAAATTATCTCCGGGACCAGCAGATGGCATAATGGCTATGTCGCTGGACTCCCAGGTAGTCGACCAACTGTGGTTCAAGTCCCAGACCCCTGGGGGGATGGCAACGCTGCAATCCCTTCCTTCATTCTCCTCTCAGGACCTTGGGCATACACACACACATGCCCAGCATGAGTTTAAGCCACCAGGTTTGGGACTGGAACCGTAGTCAACTACATGGGAGTTTAGTTATATAACCATTATACCATCTGCTGGTCTTCCAGCTTAAGTTTTAAGATTTGTGATTCAAACCGCGGTCAACTATGTAGGAGTTCAGCAACATAACTATTATACCATGTTCTGGTGCCAATAAATAATTCTTTTCTTTTTTTAAGAATCCTCTATTTAACTTTATTTATTTTAATTTGACCAGAGACAGAATGGGGGAGAGGGAAAGTGAGAAAACAAGCTGTCAGGTCTGGGACTTGAACCACAGTTGGTCATGTGGGAGTCCAGCACCCCTAACCACCACATAATCTGCAGCCCCAGCCAATAAATACTTCTTTAAAAAAGAAAAAAGTGGGTTTGGGAGGTGATGTGCTGGTGGTGGTTAAAGGTGCTGGACTCCCACACAGCCAACTGTGGCTCAAGTCCCAGACCTGGTGGCTTGCTCTCTCACTTTCTCTCTCTGACTTTCTCTTGTCAAACACGAAAGTAATAATAATAAAGTTAAAATAAAATAATTATTTAAAA